>NW_028322233.1:16969696-17272727 GCF_059928025.1 Delphinapterus leucas | reverse complement strand
TTGCTCATCGAACCTCACCAATGCTATCAGCCCGAAGTGTCCAACCTTATGTCTCACTCAGCTCTGGGTGTAGATGTGGTAAATCCAGGTTGCATCACAAGCCCTGAATGAATTATTGAAGAATTCCTCTCTATTTCACTGTCATTGTGTTTTGTTTTTGTAATTCATTTTGATAATGGGATTTATCGGATTTTCTCTGCTGCATTCATGCAGCTGTACACACGCTTGATTCTCTTATGGAGACATATAAATCCATGGGTTTGAAGATTCTTACTAGTCAGGTGTATTCGTAGGCGTTGAATATAGGGTGTTTAGCCCATTTCGTTGAGCAAGGGGTAGGTCTTGACTATTACATATTTGACGTATGGAATGGTATCTGTGCTAATTTCTATCGCTGGTTTTATGCAGCACCCCAACTCACCTTTCCCCTTAAGCAAACATAAGTTGGTTTTCTAAATTGGAGACCCTGTTCTGTTTTGTAATTCAGTTCATGTGTAGCCAAGATTACATTCCGTGTATTAGTGATATTTTATGATGTTTCATTTTCTGTGTGACTTATTTCACTTAGAATCATCGTACCTGAATCCACTCATTATGCCACGACGGGCCAGATGACGTAGACTTCATTGGTGAGTGATATTCTATTCTACGTACGTACCACAACTTCTTTATCCATTTTTCGCTTTCTGGGATATTTAACTTGTACCGTAGACGAGGTTCTTGTAAACAGAGCCGTCTGAAACTTTGGGGTGGCTGTGTGTTTTTGATTTTAATTTCCCTAAGCTATAGGACCATAAGTGGAAGTGCCGTAGGCTCCGTTGCTTTGTTTTTTAGTTGTTTGAGGAAACACCATACACTTCTCCAGAGTGGCTCTTGGCAATTTACATCCCACCCATCAGCATAACAAGGCTCCCTGTTCTCCATGGCCTGTGCTGCCTTTCTGGATTTTACACTTTTTTCAGATGGCCCTTTTGACCGGGGGGCAGTGAGACTTCACTGTAGTGCAGATTTCTTTAATATGCTTGCTTGGTTGTCCAAAAAGGGCGTATGCGTTTTTTCCTGAATATATTCAGGAAAAAACGCATACGCCCTTTTTGGCCAAGTGCATCATTGTCGACGTTCTGCCTCTTTTCCTATGCTTTAAATGCAATTCCAGTGCACGCCCTGAAATCGTTTTCCTGCAATTCTGCACCGCTTTCAAGTCCACTTCGCAGCCTTACTTCAATACATTTTTAGACGATAGCTGTCATTTATAACTCTGCAGGTTTGTGAATTACAGTGCCCCTGAGCTCCATTGTTCAAATCGCTTTCTTGTGAGCTGGCTGAAAACCCGCACGATTGCTTCAGGCCCTAATCTGGTTCCGGAACGGCATGCTGAGCCTTTGGTTAATTCCTCTTCTTGGTGGGAAATGAGCATTAAATTTGCCCGTGCAGACACGTAGAGCTAGTCTCTCATTGGTTCTCCCTATTCCTGTTCATCTTGCGCAGAAATTGCAAACTGTGCCAAACAGGAGGTTAAAGGCACTGACTCTCCAAGTGGGGAGAGGGTTAGTAAAAAGTCTGGAATTGTGAACCCGAGTAAAATGGGACGAAAACTGAGATGCATTTGAAAACGTTTCCCGGTCACATGGTGCACCATACTGTGGGTTTCCTATGCATGTTTTAGGTGAAGGAAGAATCGCTTAAACCTGGAGAGTTGGGACCCATGGAATGGGTACCATGCAGTATGACTTCAAAGGGTCTGCATTTGCTCATCGAACCTCAACAATGCTATCAGCCCGAAGTGTCCAACCTTATGTCTCACTCAGCTCTGGGTGTAGATGTGGTAAATCCAGGTTGCATCACAAGCCCTGAATGAATTATTTAAGAATTCCTCTCTATTTCACTGTCATTGTGTTTTGTTTTTGTAATTCATTTTGATAATGGGATTTATCGGATTTTCTCTGCTGCATTCATGCAGCTGTACACACGCTTGATTCTCTTATGGAGACATATAAATCCATGGGTTTGAAGATTCTTACTAGTCAGGTGTATTAATAGGCGTTGAATATAGGGTGTTTAGCCCATTTCGTTGAGCAAGGGGTAGGTCTTGACTATTACATATTTGACGTATGGAATGGTATCTGTGCTAATTTCTTTCTCTGGTTTTATGCAGCACCCCAACTCACCTTTCCCCTTAAGCAAACATAAGTTGGTTTTCTAAATTGGAGACCCTGTTCTGTTTTGTAATTCAGTTCATGTGTAGCCAAGATTACATTCCGTGAATTAGTGATATCTTATGATGTTTCATTTTCTGTGTGATTTATTTCACTTAGAATCATCGTACCTGAATCCACTCATTATGCCACGACGGGCCTGATGACATAGATTTCATTGGAGAGTGATATTCCATTGTACGTACGTACCACATATTCTTTATACATTTTTCGCTTTCTCGGATATTTAACTTGTACCGTAGACGAGGTTCTTGTACACAGAGCCGTCCGAAACTTTGGGGTGGCTGTGTGTTTCTGATTTTAATTTCCCTAAGCTATAGGACCATAAGTGGAAGTGCCATAGGCTCCGTTGCTTTGTTTTTTAGGTGTTTCAGGAAACACCATACACTTCTCCAGAGTGGCTGTTGTCAATTTACATCCCGCCCATCAGCATAACAAGGCTTCGTCTTCTCCATGGCCTGTGCTGCCTTTCTGGATTTTACACTTTTTTCAGATGGGTCTTTTGACCGGGGGGCAGTGAGACTTCACTGTAGTGCAGATTTCTTTAACATGCTTGCTTCGTTGGCCCAAAAGGGCGTATGCTTTTTTTCCTGAATATATTCAGGAAAAAAAGCATACGCCCTTTTTGGCCAAGTGCATCATTGTCGACGTTCTGCATCATTTCCTATGCTATAAATGCAATTCCAGTCTACCCCCTGAAATCGTTTTCCTGCAATTCTGCCCCGCTTTCAAGTCCTCTTCGCAGCCTTCCTTCAGTATATTTTTGGAAGATAGCTGTCATTTATAACTCTGCAGGTTTGTGAATTACAGTGCCCCTGAGCTCCTTTCTTCAAATCGCTTTCTTGTGAGCTGCCCGCAAACCCGCATGATTGCTTCAGGCCCTAATCTGGTTCCGGCACGGCATGCTGAGCCTTTGGTTAATTCCTCTTCCTGGTGGGAAATGAGCGTTAAATTTGCCCGTGCAGACACGTAGAGCTAGTCTCTCATTGGTTCTCCCTATTCCTGTTCATCTTGCGCAGAAATTGCAAACTGTGCCAAACAGGAGGTTAAAGGCACTGACTCTCCAAGTGGGGAGAGGGTTAGTAAAAAGTCTGGAATTGTGAACCCGAGTAAAATGGGACGAAAACTGAGATGCATTTGAAAACGTTTCCCGGTCACATGGTGCACCATACTGTGGGTTTCCTATGCATGTTTTAGGTGAAGGAAGAATCGCTTAAACCTGGAGAGTTGGGACCCATGGAATGGGTACCATGCAGTATGACTTCAAAGGGTCTGCATTTGCTCATCGAACCTCAACAATGCTATCAGCCCGAAGTGTCCAACCTTATGTCTCACTCAGCTCTGGGTGTAGATGTGGTAAATCCAGGTTGCATCACAAGCCCTGAATGAATTATTTAAGAATTCCTCTCTATTTCACTGTCATTGTGTTTTGTTTTTGTAATTCATTTTGATAATGGGATTTATCGGATTTTCTCTGCTGCATTCATGCAGCTGTACACACGCTTGATTCTCTTATGGAGACATATAAATCCATGGGTTTGAAGATTCTTACTAGTCAGGTGTATTAATAGGCGTTGAATATAGGGTGTTTAGCCCATTTCGTTGAGCAAGGGGTAGGTCTTGACTATTACATATTTGACGTATGGAATGGTATCTGTGCTAATTTCTATCTCTGGTTTTATGCAGCACCCCAACTCCCCTTTCCCCTTAAGCAAACATAAGTTGGTTTTCTAAATTTGAGACCCTGTTCTGTTTTGTAATTCAGTTCATGTGTAGCCAAGATTACAATCCGTGTATTAGTGATATCTTATGATGTTTCATTTTCTGTGTGACTTATTTCACTTAGAATCTTCGTACCTGAATCCACTCATTATGCCACGACGGGCCTGATGACATAGATTTCATTGGTGAATGATATTCCATTGTACGTACGTACCACAACTTCTTTATCCATTTTTCGCTTTCTGGGATATTTAACTTGTACCGTAGACGAGGTTCTTGTAAACAGAGCCGTCTGAAACTTTCGGGTGGCTGTGTGTTTTTGATTTTAATTTCCCTAAGCTATAGGACCGTAAGTGGAAGTGCCTTAGGCTCCGTTGCTTTGTTTTTTAGGTGTTTCAGGAAACACCATACACTTCTCCAGAGTGGCTGTTGGCAGTTTACATCCCACCCATCAGCATAACAAGGCTCCCTGTTCTCTATGACCTGTGCTGCATTTCTGGATTTTACACTTTTTTCAGATGGCCCTTTTGACCGGGGGGCAGTGAGACTTCATTGTAGTGCAGATTTCTATAACATGCTTGCTTGGCTGGCCAAAAAGGGCGTATGCTTTTTTCCCTGAATATATTCAGGAAAAAAAGCATACACCCTTTTTGGCCAAGTGCATCATTGTCGACGTTCTGCCTCATTTCCTATGCTATAAATGCAATTCCAGTCTACCCCCTGAAATCGTTTTCCTGCAATTCTGCCCCGCTTTCAAATCCTCTTCGCAGCCTTCCTTCAGTATATTGTTGGACGATAGATGTCATTTATAACTCTGCAGGTTTGTGAATTACAGTGCCCCTGAGCTCCTTTCTACAAATCGCTTTCTTGTGAGCTGGCCGCAAACCCGCAGGATTGCTTCAGGCCCTAATCTGGTTCTGGCACGGCATGCTGAGCCTTTGGTTAATTCCTCTTCCTGGTTGGAAATGAGCGTTAAATTTGCCCGTGCAGACACCTACAGCTAGTCTCTCATTGGTTCTCCCTATTCCTGTTCATCTTGCGCAGAAATTGCAAACTGTGCCAAACAGGAGGTTAAAGGCACTGACTCTCCAAGTGGGGAGAGTGTTAGTAAAGGGTCTGAAATGGTGAACCCGAGTAAAAGGGGACAAAACCTGAGATGCATTTGAAAACGTTTCCCGGTCACACAGTGCACCATACTGTGGATTTCCCATGCATGTTTTAGCTGAAGGAAGAATCGCTTAAACCTGGAGATTTGGGACCCATGGAATGGGTACCATGCAGTATGACTTCAAAGGGTCTGCATTTGCTCATCGAACCTCACCAATGCTATCAGCCCGAAGTGTCCAACCTTATGTCTCACTCAGCTCTGGGTGTAGATGTGGTAAATCCAGGTTGCATCACAAGCCCTGAATGAATTATTGAAGAATTCCTCTCTATTTCACTGTCATTGTGTTTTGTTTTTGTAATTCATTTTGATAATGGGATTTATCGGATTTTCTCTGCTGCATTCATGCAGCTGTACACACGCTTGATTCTCTTATGGAGACATATAAATCCATGGGTTTGAAGATTCTTACTAGTCAGGTGTATTCGTAGGCGTTGAATATAGGGTGTTTAGCCCATTTCGTTGAGCAAGGGGTAGGTCTTGACTATTACATATTTGACGTATGGAATGGTATCTGTGCTAATTTCTATCTCTGGTTTTATGCAGCACCCCAACTCACCTTTCCCCTTAAGCAAACATAAGTTGGTTTTCTAAATTGGAGACCCTGTTCTGTTTTGTAATTCAGTTCATGTGTAGCCAAGATTACATTCCGTGTATTAGTGATATTTTATGATGTTTCATTTTCTGTGTGACTTATTTCACTTAGAATCATCGTACCTGAATCCACTCATTATGCCACGACGGGCCAGATGACGTAGACTTCATTGGTGAGTGATATTCTATTCTACGTACGTACCACAACTTCTTTATCCATTTTTCGCTTTCTGGGATATTTAACTTGTACCGTAGACGAGGTTCTTGTAAACAGAGCCGTCTGAAACTTTGGGGTGGCTGTGTGTTTTTGATTTTAATTTCCCTAAGCTATAGGACCATAAGTGGAAGTGCCGTAGGCTCCGTTGCTTTGTTTTTTAGTTGTTTGAGGAAACACCATACACTTCTCCAGAGTGGCTCTTGGCAATTTACATCCCACCCATCAGCATAACAAGGCTCCCTGTTCTCCATGGCCTGTGCTGCCTTTCTGGATTTTACACTTTTTTCAGATGGCCCTTTTGACCGGGGGGCAGTGAGACTTCACTGTAGTGCAGATTTCTTTAATATGCTTGCTTGGTTGTCCAAAAAGGGCGTATGCGTTTTTTCCTGAATATATTCAGGAAAAAACGCATACGCCCTTTTTGGCCAAGTGCATCATTGTCGACGTTCTGCCTCTTTTCCTATGCTTTAAATGCAATTCCAGTGCACGCCCTGAAATCGTTTTCCTGCAATTCTGCACCGCTTTCAAGTCCACTTCGCAGCCTTACTTCAATACATTTTTAGACGATAGCTGTCATTTATAACTCTGCAGGTTTGTGAATTACAGTGCCCCTGAGCTCCATTGTTCAAATCGCTTTCTTGTGAGCTGGCTGAAAACCCGCACGATTGCTTCAGGCCCTAATCTGGTTCCGGAACGGCATGCTGAGCCTTTGGTTAATTCCTCTTCTTGGTGGGAAATGAGCATTAAATTTGCCCGTGCAGACACGTAGAGCTAGTCTCTCATTGGTTCTCCCTATTCCTGTTCATCTTGCGCAGAAATTGCAAACTGTGCCAAACAGGAGGTTAAAGGCACTGACTCTCCAAGTGGGGAGAGGGTTAGTAAAAAGTCTGGAATTGTGAACCCGAGTAAAATGGGACGAAAACTGAGATGCATTTGAAAACGTTTCCCGGTCACATGGTGCACCATACTGTGGGTTTCCTATGCATGTTTTAGGTGAAGGAAGAATCGCTTAAACCTGGAGAGTTGGGACCCATGGAATGGGTACCATGCAGTATGACTTCAAAGGGTCTGCATTTGCTCATCGAACCTCAACAATGCTATCAGCCCGAAGTGTCCAACCTTATGTCTCACTCAGCTCTGGGTGTAGATGTGGTAAATCCAGGTTGCATCACAAGCCCTGAATGAATTATTTAAGAATTCCTCTCTATTTCACTGTCATTGTGTTTTGTTTTTGTAATTCATTTTGATAATGGGATTTATCGGATTTTCTCTGCTGCATTCATGCAGCTGTACACACGCTTGATTCTCTTATGGAGACATATAAATCCATGGGTTTGAAGATTCTTACTAGTCAGGTGTATTAATAGGCGTTGAATATAGGGTGTTTAGCCCATTTCGTTGAGCAAGGGGTAGGTCTTGACTATTACATATTTGACGTATGGAATGGTATCTGTGTTAATTTCTATCTCTGGTTTTATGCAGCACCCCAACTCACCTTTCCCCTTAAGCAAACATAAGTTGGTTTTCTAAATTGGAGACCCTGTTCTGTTTTGTAATTCAGTTCATGTGTAGCCAAGATTACATTCCGTGAATTAGTGATATCTTATGATGTTTCATTTTCTGTGTGATTTATTTCACTTAGAATCATCGTACCTGAATCCACTCATTATGCCACGACGGGCCTGATGACATAGATTTCATTGGAGAGTGATATTCCATTGTACGTACGTACCACATATTCTTTATACATTTTTCGCTTTCTCGGATATTTAACTTGTACCGTAGACGAGGTTCTTGTACACAGAGCCGTCCGAAACTTTGGGGTGGCTGTGTGTTTCTGATTTTAATTTCCCTAAGCTATAGGACCATAAGTGGAAGTGCCATAGGCTCCGTTGCTTTGTTTTTTAGGTGTTTCAGGAAACACCATACACTTCTCCAGAGTGGCTGTTGTCAATTTACATCCCGCCCATCAGCATAACAAGGCTTCGTCTTCTCCATGGCCTGTGCTGCCTTTCTGGATTTTACACTTTTTTCAGATGGGTCTTTTGACCGGGGGGCAGTGAGACTTCACTGTAGTGCAGATTTCTTTAACATGCTTGCTTCGTTGGCCAAAAAGTGCGTATGCTTTTTTTCCTGAATATATTCAGGAAAAAAAGCATACGCCCTTTTTGGCCAAGTGCATCATTGTCGACGTTCTGCATCATTTCCTATGCTATAAATGCAATTCCAGTCTACCCCCTGAAATCGTTTTCCTGCAATTCTGCCCCGCTTTCAAGTCCTCTTCGCAGCCTTCCTTCAGTATATTTTTGGAAGATAGCTGTCATTTATAACTCTGCAGGTTTGTGAATTACAGTGCCCCTGAGCTCCTTTCTTCAAATCGCTTTCTTGTGAGCTGCCCGCAAACCCGCATGATTGCTTCAGGCCCTAATCTGGTTCCGGAACGGCATGCTGAGCCTTTGGTTAATTCCTCTTCCTGGTGGGAAATGAGCGTTAAATTTGCCCGTGCAGACACGTAGAGCTAGTCTCTCATTGGTTCTCCCTATTCCTGTTCATCTTGCGCAGAAATTGCAAACTGTGCCAAACAGGAGGTTAAAGGCACTGACTCTCCAAGTGGGGAGAGGGTTAGTAAAAAGTCTGGAATTGTGAACCCGAGTAAAATGGGACGAAAACTGAGATGCATTTGAAAACGTTTCCCGGTCACATGGTGCACCATACTGTGGGTTTCCTATGCATGTTTTAGGTGAAGGAAGAATCGCTTAAACCTGGAGAGTTGGGACCCATGGAATGGGTACCATGCAGTATGACTTCAAAGGGTCTGCATTTGCTCATCGAACCTCAACAATGCTATCAGCCCGAAGTGTCCAACCTTATGTCTCACTCAGCTCTGGGTGTAGATGTGGTAAATCCAGGTTGCATCACAAGCCCTGAATGAATTATTTAAGAATTCCTCTCTATTTCACTGTCATTGTGTTTTGTTTTTGTAATTCATTTTGATAATGGGATTTATCGGATTTTCTCTGCTGCATTCATGCAGCTGTACACACGCTTGATTCTCTTATGGAGACATATAAATCCATGGGTTTGAAGATTCTTACTAGTCAGGTGTATTAATAGGCGTTGAATATAGGGTGTTTAGCCCATTTCGTTGAGTAAGGGGTAGGTCTTGACTATTACATATTTGACGTATGGAATGGTATCTGTGCTAATTTCTATCTCTGGTTTTATGCAGCACCCCAACTCCCCTTTCCCCTTAAGCAAACATAAGTTGGTTTTCTAAATTTGAGACCCTGTTCTGTTTTGTAATTCAGTTCATGTGTAGCCAAGATTACAATCCGTGTATTAGTGATATCTTATGATGTTTCATTTTCTGTGTGACTTATTTCACTTAGAATCTTCGTACCTGAATCCACTCATTATGCCACGACGGGCCTGATGACATAGATTTCATTGGTGAGTGATATTCCATTGTACGTACGTACCACAACTTCTTTATCCATTTTTCGCTTTCTGGGATATTTAACTTGTACCGTAGACGAGGTTCTTGTAAACAGAGCCGTCTGAAACTTTCGGGTGGCTGTGTGTTTTTGATTTTAATTTCCCTAAGCTATAGGACCGTAAGTGGAAGTGCCTTAGGCTCCGTTGCTTTGTTTTTTAGGTGTTTCAGGAAACACCATACACTTCTCCAGAGTGGCTGTTGGCAGTTTACATCCCACCCATCAGCATAACAAGGCTCCCTGTTCTCTATGACCTGTGCTGCATTTCTGGATTTTACACTTTTTTCAGATGGCCCTTTTGACCGGGGGGCAGTGAGACTTCATTGTAGTGCAGATTTCTATAACATGCTTGCTTGGCTGGCCAAAAAGGGCGTATGCTTTTTTCCCTGAATATATTCAGGAAAAAAAGCATACACCCTTTTTGGCCAAGTGCATCATTGTCGACGTTCTGCCTCATTTCCTATGCTATAAATGCAATTCCAGTCTACCCCCTGAAATCGTTTTCCTGCAATTCTGCCCCGCTTTCAAATCCTCTTCGCAGCCTTCCTTCAGTATATTGTTGGACGATAGATGTCATTTATAACTCTGCAGGTTTGTGAATTACAGTGCCCCTGAGCTCCTTTCTACAAATCGCTTTCTTGTGAGCTGGCCGCAAACCCGCAGGATTGCTTCAGGCCCTAATCTGGTTCTGGCACGGCATGCTGAGCCTTTGGTTAATTCCTCTTCCTGGTTGGAAATGAGCGTTAAATTTGCCCGTGCAGACACCTACAGCTAGTCTCTCATTGGTTCTCCCTATTCCTGTTCATCTTGCGCAGAAATTGCAAACTGTGCCAAACAGGAGGTTAAAGGCACTGACTCTCCAAGTGGGGAGAGGGTTAGTAAAGGGTCTGAAATGGTGAACCCGAGTAAAAGGGGACAAAACCTGAGATGCATTTGAAAACGTTTCCCGGTCACACGGTGCACCATACTGTGGATTTCCCATGCATGTTTTAGCTGAAGGAAGAATCGCTTAAACCTGGAGATTTGGGACCCATGGAATGGGTACCATGCAGTATGACTTCAAAGGGTCTGCATTTGCTCATCGAACCTCACCAATGCTATCAGCCCGAAGTGTCCAACCTTATGTCTCACTCAGCTCTGGGTGTAGATGTGGTAAATCCAGGTTGCATCACAAGCCCTGAATGAATTATTGAAGAATTCCTCTCTATTTCACTGTCATTGTGTTTTGTTTTTGTAATTCATTTTGATAATGGGATTTATCGGATTTTCTCTGCTGCATTCATGCAGCTGTACACACGCTTGATTCTCTTATGGAGACATATAAATCCATGGGTTTGAAGATTCTTACTAGTCAGGTGTATTCGTAGGCGTTGAATATAGGGTGTTTAGCCCATTTCGTTGAGCAAGGGGTAGGTCTTGACTATTACATATTTGACGTATGGAATGGTATCTGTGCTAATTTCTATCGCTGGTTTTATGCAGCACCCCAACTCCCCTTTCCCCTTAAGCAAACATAAGTTGGTTTTCTAAATTGGAGACCCTGTTCTGTTTTGTAATTCAGTTCATGTGTAGCCAAGATTACATTCCGTGTATTAGTGATATTTTATGATGTTTCATTTTCTGTGTGACTTATTTCACTTAGAATCATCGTACCTGAATCCACTCATTATGCCACGACGGGCCTGATGACATAGATTTCATTGGAGAGTGATATTCCATTGTACGTACGTACCACATATTCTTTATACATTTTTCGCTTTCTCGGATATTTAACTTGTACCGTAGACGAGGTTCTTGTACACAGAGCCGTCCGAAACTTTGGGGTGGCTGTGTGTTTCTGATTTTAATTTCCCTAAGCTATAGGACCATAAGTGGAAGTGCCATAGGCTCCGTTGCTTTGTTTTTTAAGTGTTTCAGGAAACACCATACACTTCTCCAGAGTGGCTGTTGTCAATTTACATCCCGCCCATCAGCATAACAAGGCTTCGTCTTCTCCATGGCCTGTGCTGCCTTTCTGGATTTTACACTTTTTTCAGATGGGTCTTTTGACCGGGGGGCAGTGAGACTTCACTGTAGTGCAGATTTCTTTAACATGCTTGCTTCGTTGGCCAAAAAGGGCGTATGCTTTTTTTCCTGAATATATTCAGGAAAAAAAGCATACGCCCTTTTTGGCCAAGTGCATGATTGTCGACGTTCTGCATCATTTCCTATGCTATAAATGCAATTCCAGTCTACCCCCTGAAATCGTTTTCCTGCAATTCTGCCCCGCTTTCAAGTCCTCTTCGCAGCCTTCCTTCAGTATATTTTTGGAAGATAGCTGTCATTTATAACTCTGCAGGTTTGTGAATTACAGTGCCCCTGAGCTCCTTTCTTCAAATCGCTTTCTTGTGAGCTGCCCGCAAACCCGCATGATTGCTTCAGGCCCTAATCTGGTTCCGGAACGGCATGCTGAGCCTTTGGTTAATTCCTCTTCCTGGTGGGAAATGAGCGTTAAATTTGCCCGTGCAGACACGTAGAGCTAGTCTCTCATTGGTTCTCCCTATTCCTGTTCATCTTGCGCAGAAATTGCAAACTGTGCCAAACAGGAGGTTAAAGGCACTGACTCTCCAAGTGGGGAGAGGGTTAGTAAAAAGTCTGGAATTGTGAACCCGAGTAAAATGGGACGAAAACTGAGATGCATTTGAAAACGTTTCCCGGTCACATGGTGCACCATACTGTGGGTTTCCTATGCATGTTTTAGGTGAAGGAAGAATCGCTTAAACCTGGAGAGTTGGGACCCATGGAATGGGTACCATGCAGTATGACTTCAAAGGGTCTGCATTTGCTCATCGAACCTCAACAATGCTATCAGCCCGAAGTGTCCAACCTTATGTCTCACTCAGCTCTGGGTGTAGATGTGGTAAATCCAGGTTGCATCACAAGCCCTGAATGAATTATTTAAGAATTCCTCTCTATTTCACTGTCATTGTGTTTTGTTTTTGTAATTCATTTTGATAATGGGATTTATCGGATTTTCTCTGCTGCATTCATGCAGCTGTACACACGCTTGATTCTCTTATGGAGACATATAAATCCATGGGTTTGAAGATTCTTACTAGTCAGGTGTATTAATAGGCGTTGAATATAGGGTGTTTAGCCCATTTCGTTGAGTAAGGGGTAGGTCTTGACTATTACATATTTGACGTATGGAATGGTATCTGTGCTAATTTCTATCTCTGGTTTTATGCAGCACCCCAACTCCCCTTTCCCCTTAAGCAAACATAAGTTGGTTTTCTAAATTTGAGACCCTGTTCTGTTTTGTAATTCAGTTCATGTGTAGCCAAGATTACAATCCGTGTATTAGTGATATCTTATGATGTTTCATTTTCTGTGTGACTTATTTCACTTAGAATCTTCGTACCTGAATCCACTCATTATGCCACGACGGGCCTGATGACATAGATTTCATTGGTGAGTGATATTCCATTGTACGTACGTACCACAACTTCTTTATCCATTTTTCGCTTTCTGGGATATTTAACTTGTACCGTAGACGAGGTTCTTGTAAACAGAGCCGTCTGAAACTTTCGGGTGGCTGTGTGTTTTTGATTTTAATTTCCCTAAGCTATAGGACCGTAAGTGGAAGTGCCTTAGGCTCCGTTGCTTTGTTTTTTAGGTGTTTCAGGAAACACCATACACTTCTCCAGAGTGGCTGTTGGCAGTTTACATCCCACCCATCAGCATAACAAGGCTCCCTGTTCTCTATGACCTGTGCTGCATTTCTGGATTTTACACTTTTTTCAGATGGCCCTTTTGACCGGGGGGCAGTGAGACTTCATTGTAGTGCAGATTTCTATAACATGCTTGCTTGGCTGGCCAAAAAGGGCGTATGCTTTTTTCCCTGAATATATTCAGGAAAAAAAGCATACACCCTTTTTGGCCAAGTGCATCATTGTCGACGTTCTGCCTCATTTCCTATGCTATAAATGCAATTCCAGTCTACCCCCTGAAATCGTTTTCCTGCAATTCTGCCCCGCTTTCAAATCCTCTTCGCAGCCTTCCTTCAGTATATTGTTGGACGATAGATGTCATTTATAACTCTGCAGGTTTGTGAATTACAGTGCCCCTGAGCTCCTTTCTACAAATCGCTTTCTTGTGAGCTGGCCGCAAACCCGCAGGATTGCTTCAGGCCCTAATCTGGTTCTGGCACGGCATGCTGAGCCTTTGGTTAATTCCTCTTCCTGGTTGGAAATGAGCGTTAAATTTGCCCGTGCAGACACCTACAGCTAGTCTCTCATTGGTTCTCCCTATTCCTGTTCATCTTGCGCAGAAATTGCAAACTGTGCCAAACAGGAGGTTAAAGGCACTGACTCTCCAAGTGGGGAGAGGGTTAGTAAAGGGTCTGAAATGGTGAACCCGAGTAAAAGGGGACAAAACCTGAGATGCATTTGAAAACGTTTCCCGGTCACACGGTGCACCATACTGTGGATTTCCCATGCATGTTTTAGCTGAAGGAAGAATCGCTTAAACCTGGAGATTTGGGACCCATGGAATGGGTACCATGCAGTATGACTTCAAAGGGTCTGCATTTGCTCATCGAACCTCACCAATGCTATCAGCCCGAAGTGTCCAACCTTATGTCTCACTCAGCTCTGGGTGTAGATGTGGTAAATCCAGGTTGCATCACAAGCCCTGAATGAATTATTGAAGAATTCCTCTCTATTTCACTGTCATTGTGTTTTGTTTTTGTAATTCATTTTGATAATGGGATTTATCGGATTTTCTCTGCTGCATTCATGCAGCTGTACACACGCTTGATTCTCTTATGGAGACATATAAATCCATGGGTTTGAAGATTCTTACTAGTCAGGTGTATTCGTAGGCGTTGAATATAGGGTGTTTAGCCCATTTCGTTGAGCAAGGGGTAGGTCTTGACTATTACATATTTGACGTATGGAATGGTATCTGTGCTAATTTCTATCGCTGGTTTTATGCAGCACCCCAACTCCCCTTTCCCCTTAAGCAAACATAAGTTGGTTTTCTAAATTGGAGACCCTGTTCTGTTTTGTAATTCAGTTCATGTGTAGCCAAGATTACATTCCGTGTATTAGTGATATTTTATGATGTTTCATTTTCTGTGTGACTTATTTCACTTAGAATCATCGTACCTGAATCCACTCATTATGCCACGACGGGCCTGATGACATAGATTTCATTGGAGAGTGATATTCCATTGTACGTACGTACCACATATTCTTTATACATTTTTCGCTTTCTCGGATATTTAACTTGTACCGTAGACGAGGTTCTTGTACACAGAGCCGTCCGAAACTTTGGGGTGGCTGTGTGTTTCTGATTTTAATTTCCCTAAGCTATAGGACCATAAGTGGAAGTGCCATAGGCTCCGTTGCTTTGTTTTTTAAGTGTTTCAGGAAACACCATACACTTCTCCAGAGTGGCTGTTGTCAATTTACATCCCGCCCATCAGCATAACAAGGCTTCGTCTTCTCCATGGCCTGTGCTGCCTTTCTGGATTTTACACTTTTTTCAGATGGGTCTTTTGACCGGGGGGCAGTGAGACTTCACTGTAGTGCAGATTTCTTTAACATGCTTGCTTCGTTGGCCAAAAAGGGCGTATGCTTTTTTTCCTGAATATATTCAGGAAAAAAAGCATACGCCCTTTTTGGCCAAGTGCATGATTGTCGACGTTCTGCATCATTTCCTATGCTATAAATGCAATTCCAGTCTACCCCCTGAAATCGTTTTCCTGCAATTCTGCCCCGCTTTCAAGTCCTCTTCGCAGCCTTCCTTCAGTATATTTTGGGAAGATAGCTGTCATTCATAACTCTGCAGATTTGTGAATTACAGTGCCCCTGAGCTCCTTTCTTCAAATCGCTTTCTTGTGAGCTGCCCGCAAACCCGCATGATTGTTTCAGGCCCTAATCTGGTTCCGGCACGGCATGCTGAGCCTTTGGTTAATTCCTCTTCCTGGTGGGAAATGAGCGTTAAATTTGCCCGTGCAGACACGTAGAGCTAGTCTCTCATTGGTTCTCCCTATTCCTGTTCATCTTGCGCAGAAATTGCAAACTGTGCCAAACAGGAGGTTAAAGGCACTGACTCACCAAGTGGGGAGAGGGTTAGTAAAAAGTCTGGAATTGTGAACCCGAGTAAAATGGGACGAAAACTGAGATGTATTTGAAAACGTTTCCCGGTCACATGGTGCACCATACTGTGGGTTTCCTATGCATGTTTTAGGTGAAGGAAGAATCGCTTAAACCTGGAGAGTTGGGACCCATGGAATGGGTACCATGCAGTATGACTTCAAAGGGTCTGCATTTGCTCATCGAACCTCACCAATGCTATCAGCCCGAAGTGTCCAACCTTATGTCTCACTCAGCTCTGGGTGTAGATGTGGTAAATCCAGGTTGCATCACAAGCCCTGAATGAATTATTGAAGAATTCCTCTCTATTTCACTGTCATTGTGTTTTGTTTTTGTAATTCATTTTGATAATGGGATTTATCGGATTTTCTCTGCTGCATTCATGCAGCTGTACACACGCTTGATTCTCTTATGGAGACATATAAATCCATGGGTTTGAAGATTCTTACTAGTCAGGTGTATTCGTAGGCGTTGAATATAGGGTGTTTAGCCCATTTCGTTGAGCAAGGGGTAGGTCTTGACTATTACATATTTGACGTATGGAATGGTATCTGTGCTAATTTCTATCGCTGGTTTTATGCAGCACCCCAACTCACCTTTCCCCTTAAGCAAACATAAGTTGGTTTTCTAAATTGGAGACCCTGTTCTGTTTTGTAATTCAGTTCATGTGTAGCCAAGATTACATTCCGTGTATTAGTGATATTTTATGATGTTTCATTTTCTGTGTGACTTATTTCACTTAGAATCATCGTACCTGAATCCACTCATTATGCCACGACGGGCCAGATGACGTAGACTTCATTGGTGAGTGATATTCTATTCTACGTACGTACCACAACTTCTTTATCCATTTTTCGCTTTCTGGGATATTTAACTTGTACCGTAGACGAGGTTCTTGTAAACAGAGCCGTCTGAAACTTTGGGGTGGCTGTGTGTTTTTGATTTTAATTTCCCTAAGCTATAGGACCATAAGTGGAAGTGCCGTAGGCTCCGTTGCTTTGTTTTTTAGTTGTTTGAGGAAACACCATACACTTCTCCAGAGTGGCTCTTGGCAATTTACATCCCACCCATCAGCATAACAAGGCTCCCTGTTCTCCATGGCCTGTGCTGCCTTTCTGGATTTTACACTTTTTTCAGATGGCCCTTTTGACCGGGGGGCAGTGAGACTTCACTGTAGTGCAGATTTCTTTAATATGCTTGCTTGGTTGTCCAAAAAGGGCGTATGCGTTTTTTCCTGAATATATTCAGGAAAAAACGCATACGCCCTTTTTGGCCAAGTGCATCATTGTCGACGTTCTGCCTCTTTTCCTATGCTTTAAATGCAATTCCAGTGCACGCCCTGAAATCGTTTTCCTGCAATTCTGCACCGCTTTCAAGTCCACTTCGCAGCCTTACTTCAATACATTTTTAGACGATAGCTGTCATTTATAACTCTGCAGGTTTGTGAATTACAGTGCCCCTGAGCTCCATTGTTCAAATCGCTTTCTTGTGAGCTGGCTGAAAACCCGCACGATTGCTTCAGGCCCTAATCTGGTTCCGGAACGGCATGCTGAGCCTTTGGTTAATTCCTCTTCTTGGTGGGAAATGAGCATTAAATTTGCCCGTGCAGACACGTAGAGCTAGTCTCTCATTGGTTCTCCCTATTCCTGTTCATCTTGCGCAGAAATTGCAAACTGTGCCAAACAGGAGGTTAAAGGCACTGACTCTCCAAGTGGGGAGAGGGTTAGTAAAAAGTCTGGAATTGTGAACCCGAGTAAAATGGGACGAAAACTGAGATGCATTTGAAAACGTTTCCCGGTCACATGGTGCACCATACTGTGGGTTTCCTATGCATGTTTTAGGTGAAGGAAGAATCGCTTAAACCTGGAGAGTTGGGAACCATGGAATGGGTACCATGCAGTATGACTTCAAAGGGTCTGCATTTGCTCATCGAACCTCAACAATGCTATCAGCCCGAAGTGTCCAACCTTATGTCTCACTCAGCTCTGGGTGTAGATGTGGTAAATCCAGGTTGCATCACAAGCCCTGAATGAATTATTTAAGAATTCCTCTCTATTTCACTGTCATTGTGTTTTGTTTTTGTAATTCATTTTGATAATGGGATTTATCGGATTTTCTCTGCTGCATTCATGCAGCTGTACACACGCTTGATTCTCTTATGGAGACATATAAATCCATGGGTTTGAAGATTCTTACTAGTCAGGTGTATTAATAGGCGTTGAATATAGGGTGTTTAGCCCATTTCGTTGAGCAAGGGGTAGGTCTTGACTATTACATATTTGACGTATGGAATGGTATCTGTGTTAATTTCTATCTCTGGTTTTATGCAGCACCCCAACTCACCTTTCCCCTTAAGCAAACATAAGTTGGTTTTCTAAATTGGAGACCCTGTTCTGTTTTGTAATTCAGTTCATGTGTAGCCAAGATTACATTCCGTGAATTAGTGATATCTTATGATGTTTCATTTTCTGTGTGATTTATTTCACTTAGAATCATCGTACCTGAATCCACTCATTATGCCACGACGGGCCTGATGACATAGATTTCATTGGAGAGTGATATTCCATTGTACGTACGTACCACATATTCTTTATACATTTTTCGCTTTCTCGGATATTTAACTTGTACCGTAGACGAGGTTCTTGTACACAGAGCCGTCCGAAACTTTGGGGTGGCTGTGTGTTTCTGATTTTAATTTCCCTAAGCTATAGGACCATAAGTGGAAGTGCCATAGGCTCCGTTGCTTTGTTTTTTAGGTGTTTCAGGAAACACCATACACTTCTCCAGAGTGGCTGTTGTCAATTTACATCCCGCCCATCAGCATAACAAGGCTTCGTCTTCTCCATGGCCTGTGCTGCCTTTCTGGATTTTACACTTTTTTCAGATGGGTCTTTTGACCGGGGGGCAGTGAGACTTCACTGTAGTGCAGATTTCTTTAACATGCTTGCTTCGTTGGCCAAAAAGTGCGTATGCTTTTTTTCCTGAATATATTCAGGAAAAAAAGCATACGCCCTTTTTGGCCAAGTGCATCATTGTCGACGTTCTGCATCATTTCCTATGCTATAAATGCAATTCCAGTCTACCCCCTGAAATCGTTTTCCTGCAATTCTGCCCCGCTTTCAAGTCCTCTTCGCAGCCTTCCTTCAGTATATTTTTGGAAGATAGCTGTCATTTATAACTCTGCAGGTTTGTGAATTACAGTGCCCCTGAGCTCCTTTCTTCAAATCGCTTTCTTGTGAGCTGCCCGCAAACCCGCATGATTGCTTCAGGCCCTAATCTGGTTCCGGAACGGCATGCTGAGCCTTTGGTTAATTCCTCTTCCTGGTGGGAAATGAGCGTTAAATTTGCCCGTGCAGACACGTAGAGCTAGTCTCTCATTGGTTCTCCCTATTCCTGTTCATCTTGCGCAGAAATTGCAAACTGTGCCAAACAGGAGGTTAAAGGCACTGACTCTCCAAGTGGGGAGAGGGTTAGTAAAAAGTCTGGAATTGTGAACCCGAGTAAAATGGGACGAAAACTGAGATGCATTTGAAAACGTTTCCCGGTCACATGGTGCACCATACTGTGGGTTTCCTATGCATGTTTTAGGTGAAGGAAGAATCGCTTAAACCTGGAGAGTTGGGACCCATGGAATGGGTACCATGCAGTATGACTTCAAAGGGTCTGCATTTGCTCATCGAACCTCAACAATGCTATCAGCCCGAAGTGTCCAACCTTATGTCTCACTCAGCTCTGGGTGTAGATGTGGTAAATCCAGGTTGCATCACAAGCCCTGAATGAATTATTTAAGAATTCCTCTCTATTTCACTGTCATTGTGTTTTGTTTTTGTAATTCATTTTGATAATGGGATTTATCGGATTTTCTCTGCTGCATTCATGCAGCTGTACACACGCTTGATTCTCTTATGGAGACATATAAATCCATGGGTTTGAAGATTCTTACTAGTCAGGTGTATTAATAGGCGTTGAATATAGGGTGTTTAGCCCATTTCGTTGAGTAAGGGGTAGGTCTTGACTATTACATATTTGACGTATGGAATGGTATCTGTGCTAATTTCTATCTCTGGTTTTATGCAGCACCCCAACTCCCCTTTCCCCTTAAGCAAACATAAGTTGGTTTTCTAAATTTGAGACCCTGTTCTGTTTTGTAATTCAGTTCATGTGTAGCCAAGATTACAATCCGTGTATTAGTGATATCTTATGATGTTTCATTTTCTGTGTGACTTATTTCACTTAGAATCTTCGTACCTGAATCCACTCATTATGCCACGACGGGCCTGATGACATAGATTTCATTGGTGAGTGATATTCCATTGTACGTACGTACCACAACTTCTTTATCCATTTTTCGCTTTCTGGGATATTTAACTTGTACCGTAGACGAGGTTCTTGTAAACAGAGCCGTCTGAAACTTTCGGGTGGCTGTGTGTTTTTGATTTTAATTTCCCTAAGCTATAGGACCGTAAGTGGAAGTGCCTTAGGCTCCGTTGCTTTGTTTTTTAGGTGTTTCAGGAAACACCATACACTTCTCCAGAGTGGCTGTTGGCAGTTTACATCCCACCCATCAGCATAACAAGGCTCCCTGTTCTCTATGACCTGTGCTGCATTTCTGGATTTTACACTTTTTTCAGATGGCCCTTTTGACCGGGGGGCAGTGAGACTTCATTGTAGTGCAGATTTCTATAACATGCTTGCTTGGCTGGCCAAAAAGGGCGTATGCTTTTTTCCCTGAATATATTCAGGAAAAAAAGCATACACCCTTTTTGGCCAAGTGCATCATTGTCGACGTTCTGCCTCATTTCCTATGCTATAAATGCAATTCCAGTCTACCCCCTGAAATCGTTTTCCTGCAATTCTGCCCCGCTTTCAAATCCTCTTCGCAGCCTTCCTTCAGTATATTGTTGGACGATAGATGTCATTTATAACTCTGCAGGTTTGTGAATTACAGTGCCCCTGAGCTCCTTTCTACAAATCGCTTTCTTGTGAGCTGGCCGCAAACCCGCAGGATTGCTTCAGGCCCTAATCTGGTTCTGGCACGGCATGCTGAGCCTTTGGTTAATTCCTCTTCCTGGTTGGAAATGAGCGTTAAATTTGCCCGTGCAGACACCTACAGCTAGTCTCTCATTGGTTCTCCCTATTCCTGTTCATCTTGCGCAGAAATTGCAAACTGTGCCAAACAGGAGGTTAAAGGCACTGACTCTCCAAGTGGGGAGAGGGTTAGTAAAGGGTCTGAAATGGTGAACCCGAGTAAAAGGGGACAAAACCTGAGATGCATTTGAAAACGTTTCCCGGTCACACGGTGCACCATACTGTGGATTTCCCATGCATGTTTTAGCTGAAGGAAGAATCGCTTAAACCTGGAGATTTGGGACCCATGGAATGGGTACCATGCAGTATGACTTCAAAGGGTCTGCATTTGCTCATCGAACCTCACCAATGCTATCAGCCCGAAGTGTCCAACCTTATGTCTCACTCAGCTCTGGGTGTAGATGTGGTAAATCCAGGTTGCATCACAAGCCCTGAATGAATTATTGAAGAATTCCTCTCTATTTCACTGTCATTGTGTTTTGTTTTTGTAATTCATTTTGATAATGGGATTTATCGGATTTTCTCTGCTGCATTCATGCAGCTGTACACACGCTTGATTCTCTTATGGAGACATATAAATCCATGGGTTTGAAGATTCTTACTAGTCAGGTGTATTCGTAGGCGTTGAATATAGGGTGTTTAGCCCATTTCGTTGAGCAAGGGGTAGGTCTTGACTATTACATATTTGACGTATGGAATGGTATCTGTGCTAATTTCTATCGCTGGTTTTATGCAGCACCCCAACTCCCCTTTCCCCTTAAGCAAACATAAGTTGGTTTTCTAAATTGGAGACCCTGTTCTGTTTTGTAATTCAGTTCATGTGTAGCCAAGATTACATTCCGTGTATTAGTGATATTTTATGATGTTTCATTTTCTGTGTGACTTATTTCACTTAGAATCATCGTACCTGAATCCACTCATTATGCCACGACGGGCCTGATGACATAGATTTCATTGGAGAGTGATATTCCATTGTACGTACGTACCACATATTCTTTATACATTTTTCGCTTTCTCGGATATTTAACTTGTACCGTAGACGAGGTTCTTGTACACAGAGCCGTCCGAAACTTTGGGGTGGCTGTGTGTTTCTGATTTTAATTTCCCTAAGCTATAGGACCATAAGTGGAAGTGCCATAGGCTCCGTTGCTTTGTTTTTTAAGTGTTTCAGGAAACACCATACACTTCTCCAGAGTGGCTGTTGTCAATTTACATCCCGCCCATCAGCATAACAAGGCTTCGTCTTCTCCATGGCCTGTGCTGCCTTTCTGGATTTTACACTTTTTTCAGATGGGTCTTTTGACCGGGGGGCAGTGAGACTTCACTGTAGTGCAGATTTCTTTAACATGCTTGCTTCGTTGGCCAAAAAGGGCGTATGCTTTTTTTCCTGAATATATTCAGGAAAAAAAGCATACGCCCTTTTTGGCCAAGTGCATCATTGTCGACGTTCTGCATCATTTCCTATGCTATAAATGCAATTCCAGTCTACCCCCTGAAATCGTTTTCCTGCAATTCTGCCCCGCTTTCAAGTCCTCTTCGCAGCCTTCCTTCAGTATATTTTGGGAAGATAGCTGTCATTCATAACTCTGCAGATTTGTGAATTACAGTGCCCCTGAGCTCCTTTCTTCAAATCGCTTTCTTGTGAGCTGCCCGCAAACCCGCATGATTGTTTCAGGCCCTAATCTGGTTCCGGCACGGCATGCTGAGCCTTTGGTTAATTCCTCTTCCTGGTGGGAAATGAGCGTTAAATTTGCCCGTGCAGACACGTAGAGCTAGTCTCTCATTGGTTCTCCCTATTCCTGTTCATCTTGCGCAGAAATTGCAAACTGTGCCAAACAGGAGGTTAAAGGCACTGACTCACCAAGTGGGGAGAGGGTTAGTAAAAAGTCTGGAATTGTGAACCCGAGTAAAATGGGACGAAAACTGAGATGTATTTGAAAACGTTTCCCGGTCACATGGTGCACCATACTGTGGGTTTCCTATGCATGTTTTAGGTGAAGGAAGAATCGCTTAAACCTGGAGAGTTGGGACCCATGGAATGGGTACCATGCAGTATGACTTCAAAGGGTCTGCATTTGCTCATCGAACCTCACCAATGCTATCAGCCCGAAGTGTCCAACCTTATGTCTCACTCAGCTCTGGGTGTAGATGTGGTAAATCCAGGTTGCATCACAAGCCCTGAATGAATTATTGAAGAATTCCTCTCTATTTCACTGTCATTGTGTTTTGTTTTTGTAATTCATTTTGATAATGGGATTTATCGGATTTTCTCTGCTGCATTCATGCAGCTGTACACACGCTTGATTCTCTTATGGAGACATATAAATCCATGGGTTTGAAGATTCTTACTAGTCAGGTGTATTCGTAGGCGTTGAATATAGGGTGTTTAGCCCATTTCGTTGAGCAAGGGGTAGGTCTTGACTATTACATATTTGACGTATGGAATGGTATCTGTGCTAATTTCTATCGCTGGTTTTATGCAGCACCCCAACTCACCTTTCCCCTTAAGCAAACATAAGTTGGTTTTCTAAATTGGAGACCCTGTTCTGTTTTGTAATTCAGTTCATGTGTAGCCAAGATTACATTCCGTGTATTAGTGATATTTTATGATGTTTCATTTTCTGTGTGACTTATTTCACTTAGAATCATCGTACCTGAATCCACTCATTATGCCACGACGGGCCAGATGACGTAGACTTCATTGGTGAGTGATATTCTATTCTACGTACGTACCACAACTTCTTTATCCATTTTTCGCTTTCTGGGATATTTAACTTGTACCGTAGACGAGGTTCTTGTAAACAGAGCCGTCTGAAACTTTGGGGTGGCTGTGTGTTTTTGATTTTAATTTCCCTAAGCTATAGGACCATAAGTGGAAGTGCCGTAGGCTCCGTTGCTTTGTTTTTTAGTTGTTTGAGGAAACACCATACACTTCTCCAGAGTGGCTCTTGGCAATTTACATCCCACCCATCAGCATAACAAGGCTCCCTGTTCTCCATGGCCTGTGCTGCCTTTCTGGATTTTACACTTTTTTCAGATGGCCCTTTTGACCGGGGGGCAGTGAGACTTCACTGTAGTGCAGATTTCTTTAATATGCTTGCTTGGTTGTCCAAAAAGGGCGTATGCGTTTTTTCCTGAATATATTCAGGAAAAAACGCATACGCCCTTTTTGGCCAAGTGCATCATTGTCGACGTTCTGCCTCTTTTCCTATGCTTTAAATGCAATTCCAGTGCACGCCCTGAAATCGTTTTCCTGCAATTCTGCACCGCTTTCAAGTCCACTTCGCAGCCTTACTTCAATACATTTTTAGACGATCGCTGTCATTTATAACTCTGCAGGTTTGTGAATTACAGTGCCCCTGAGCTCCATTGTTCAAATCGCTTTCTTGTGAGCTGGCTGCAAACCCGCACGATTGCTTCAGGCCCTAATCTGCTTCCGGAACGGCATGCTGAGCCTTTGGTTAATTCCTCTTCTTGGTGGGAAATGAGCATTAAATTTGCCCGTGCAGACACGTAGAGCTAGTCTCTCATTGGTTCTCCCTATTCCTGTTCATCTTGCGCAGAAATTGCAAACTGTGCCAAACAGGAGGTTAAAGGCACTGACTCTCCAAGTGGGGAGAGGGTTAGTAAAATGTCTGGAATTGTGAACCCGAGTAAAATGGGACGAAAACTGAGATGCATTTGAAAACGTTTCCCGGTCACATGATGCACCATACTGTGGGTTTCCTATGCATGTTTTAGGTGAAGGAAGAATCGCTTAAACCTGGAGAGTTGGGACCCATGGAATGGGTACCATGCAGTATGACTTCAAAGGGTCTGCATTTGCTCATCGAACCTCAACAATGCTATCAGCCCGAAGTGTCCAACCTTATGTCTCACTCAGCTCTGGGTGTAGATGTGGTAAATCCAGGTTGCATCACAAGCCCTGAATGAATTATTTAAGAATTCCTCTCTATTTCACTGTCATTGTGTTTTGTTTTTGTAATTCATTTTGATAATGGGATTTATCGGATTTTCTCTGCTGCATTCATGCAGCTGTACACACGCTTGATTCTCTTATGGAGACATATAAATCCATGGGTTTGAAGATTCTTACTAGTCAGGTGTATTAATAGGCGTTGAATATAGGGTGTTTAGCCCATTTCGTTGAGCAAGGGATAGGTCTTGACTATTACATATTTGACGTATAGAATGGTATCTGTGCTAATTTCTATCTCTGGTTTTATGCAGCACCCCAACTCACCTTTCCCCTTAAGCAAACATAAGTTGGTTTTCTAAATTGGAGACCCTGTTCTGTTTTGTAATTCAGTTCATGTGTAGCCAAGATTACATTCCGTGAATTAGTGATATCTTATGATGTTTCATTTTCTGTGTGATTTATTTCACTTAGAATCATCGTACCTGAATCCACTCATTATGCCACGACGGGCCTGATGACATAGATTTCATTGGAGAGTGATATTCCATTGTACGTACGTACCACATATTCTTTATACATTTTTCGCTTTCTCGGATATTTAACTTGTACCGTAGACGAGGTTCTTGTACACAGAGCCGTCCGAAACTTTGGGGTGGCTGTGTGTTTCTGATTTTAATTTCCCTAAGCTATAGGACCATAAGTGGAAGTGCCATAGGCTCCGTTGCTTTGATTTTTAGGTGTTTCAGGAAACACCATACACTTCTCCAGAGTGGCTGTTGTCAATTTACATCCCGCCCATCAGCATAACAAGGCTTCGTCTTCTCCATGGCCTGTGCTGCCTTTCTGGATTTTACACTTTTTTCAGATGGGTCTTTTGACCGGGGTGCAGTGAGACTTCACTGTAGTGCAGATTTCTTTAACATGCTTGCTTCGTTGGCCAAAAAGTGCGTATGCTTTTTTTCCTGAATATATTCAGGAAAAAAAGCATACGCCCTTTTTGGCCAAGTGCATCATTGTCGATGTTCTGCATCATTTCCTATGCTATAAATGCAATTCCAGTCTACCCCCTGAAATCGTTTTCCTGCAATTCTGCCCCGCTTTCAAGTCCTCTTCGCAGCCTTCCTTCAGTATATTTTGGGAAGATAGCTGTCATTCATAACTCTGCAGATTTGTGAATTACAGTGCCCCTGAGCTCCTTTCTTCAAATCGCTTTCTTGTGAGCTGGCCGCAAACCCGCATGATTGCTTCAGGCCCTAATCTGGTTCCGGCACGGCATGCTGAGCCTTTGGTTAATTCCTCTTCCTGGTGGGAAATGAGCGTTAAATTTGCCCGTGCAGACACGTAGAGCTAGTCTCTCATTGGTTCTCCCTATTCCTGTTCATCTTGCGCAGAAATTGCAAACTGTGCCAAACAGGAGGTTAAAGGCACTGACTCTCCAAGTGGGGAGAGGGTTAGTAAAAAGTCTGGAATTGTGAACCCGAGTAAAATGGGACGAAAACTGAGATGTATTTGAAAACGTTTCCCGGTCACACGGTGCACCATACTGTGGGTTTCCTATGCATGTTTTAGGTGAAGGAAGAATCGCTTAAACCTGGAGAGTTGGGACCCATGGAATGGGTACCATGCAGTATGACTTCAAAGGGTCTGCATTTGCTCATCGAACCTCACCAATGCTATCAGCCTGAAGTGTCCAACCTTATGTCTCACTCAGCTCTGGGTGTAGATGTGGTAAATCCAGGTTGCATCACAAGCCCTGAATGAATTATTTAAGAATTCCTCTCTATTTCACTGTCATTGTGTTTTGTTTTTGTAATTCATTTTGATAATGGGATTTATCGGATTTTCTCTGCTGCATTCATGCAGCTGTACACACGCTTGATTCTCTTATGGAGACATATAAATCCATGGGTTTGAAGATTCTTACTAGTCAGGTGTATTAATAGGCGTTGAATATAGGGTGTTTAGCCCATTTCGTTGAGCAAGGGGTAGGTCTTGACTATTACATATTTGACGTATGGAATGGTATCTGTGCTAATTTCTATCTCTGGTTTTATGCAGCACCCCAACTCCCCTTTCCCCTTAAGCAAACATAAGTTGGTTTTCTAAATTGGAGACCCTGTTCTGTTTTGTAATTCAGTTCATGTGTAGCCAAGATTACATTCCGTGTATTAGTGATATTTTATGATGTTTCATTTTCTGTGTGACTTATTTCACTTAGAATCATCGTACCTGAATCCACTCATTATGCCACGACGGGCCAGATGACGTAGACTTCATTGGTGAGTGATATTCTATTCTACGTACGTACCACAACTTCTTTATCCATTTTTCGCTTTCTGGGATATTTAACTTGTACCGTAGACGAGGTTCTTGTAAACAGAGCCGTCTGAAACTTTGGGGTGGCTGTGTGTTTTTGATTTTAATTTCCCTAAGCTATAGGACCATAAGTGGAAGTGCCGTAGGCTCCGTTGCTTTGTTTTTTAGTTGTTTGAGGAAACACCATACACTTCTCCAGAGTGGCTCTTGGCAATTTACATCCCACCCATCAGCATAACAAGGCTCCCTGTTCTCCATGGCCTGTGCTGCCTTTCTGGATTTTACACTTTTTTCAGATGGCCCTTTTGACCGGGGGGCAGTGAGACTTCACTGTAGTGCAGATTTCTTTAATATGCTTGCTTGGTTGTCCAAAAAGGGCGTATGCGTTTTTTCCTGAATATATTCAGGAAAAAACGCATACGCCCTTTTTGGCCAAGTGCATCATTGTCGACGTTCTGCCTCTTTTCCTATGCTTTAAATGCAATTCCAGTGCACGCCCTGAAATCGTTTTCCTGCAATTCTGCACCGCTTTCAAGTCCACTTCGCAGCCTTACTTCAATACATTTTTAGACGATAGCTGTCATTTATAACTCTGCAGGTTTGTGAATTACAGTGCCCCTGAGCTCCATTGTTCAAATCGCTTTCTTGTGAGCTGGCTGCAAACCCGCACGATTGCTTCAGGCCCTAATCTGGTTCCGGAACGGCATGCTGAGCCTTTGGTTAATTCCTCTTCTTGGTGGGAAATGAGCATTAAATTTGCCCGTGCAGACACGTAGAGCTAGTCTCTCATTGGTTCTCCCTATTCCTGTTCATCTTGCGCAGAAATTGCAAACTGTGCCAAACAGGAGGTTAAAGGCACTGACTCTCCAAGTGGGGAGAGGGTTAGTAAAAAGTCTGGAATTGTGAACCCGAGTAAAATGGGACGAAAACTGAGATGCATTTGAAAACGTTTCCCGGTCACATGGTGCACCATACTGTGGGTTTCCTATGCATGTTTTAGGTGAAGGAAGAATCGTTTAAACCTGGAGAGTTGGGACCCATGGAATGGGTACCATGCAGTATGACTTCAAAGGGTCTGCATTTGCTCATCGAACCTCACCAATGCTATCAGCCCGAAGTGTCCAACCTTATGTCTCACTCAGCTCTGGGTGTAGATGTGGTAAATCCAGGTTGCATCACAAGCCCTGAATGAATTATTTAAGAATTCCTCTCTATTTCACTGTCATTGTGTTTTGTTTTTGTAATTCATTTTGATAATGGGATTTATCGGATTTTCTCTGCTGCATTCATGCAGCTGTACACACGCTTGATTCTCTTATGGAAACATATAAATCCATGGGTTTGAAGATTCTTACTAGTCAGGTGTATTAATAGGCGTTGAATATAGGGTGTTTAGCCCATTTCGTTGAGCAAGGGGTAGGTCTTGACTATTACATATTTGACGTATGGAATGGTATCTGTGCTAATTTCTATCTCTGGTTTTATGCAGCACCCCAACTCACCTTTCCCCTTAAGCAAACATAAGTTGGTTTTCTAAATTGGAGACCCTGTTCTGTTTTGTAATTCAGTTCATGTGTAGCCAAGATTACATTCCGTGAATTAGTGATATCTTATGATGTTTCATTTTCTGTGTGATTTATTTCACTTAGAATCATCGTACCTGAATCCACTCATTATGCCACGACGGGCCTGATGACATAGATTTCATTGGAGAGTGATATTCCATTGTACGTACGTACCACATATTCTTTATACATTTTTCGCTTTCTCGGATATTTAACTTGTACCGTAGACGAGGTTCTTGTACACAGAGCCGTCCGAAACTTTGGGGTGGCTGTGTGTTTCTGATTTTAATTTCCCTAAGCTATAGGACCATAAGTGGAAGTGCCATAGGCTCCGTTGCTTTGTTTTTTAGGTGTTTCAGGAAACACCATACACTTCTCCAGAGTGGCTGTTGTCAATTTACATCCCGCCCATCAGCATAACAAGGCTTCGTCTTCTCCATGGCCTGTGCTGCCTTTCTGGATTTTACACTTTTTTCAGATGGGTCTTTTGACCGGGGGGCAGTGAGACTTCACTGTAGTGCAGATTTCTTTAACATGCTTGCTTCGTTGGCCAAAAAGTGCGTATGCTTTTTTTCCTGAATATATTCAGGAAAAAAAGCATACGCCCTTTTTGGCCAAGTGCATCATTGTCGACGTTCTGCATCATTTCCTATGCTATAAATGCAATTCCAGTCTACCCCCTGAAATCGTTTTCCTGCAATTCTGCCCCGCTTTCAAGTCCTCTTCTCAGCCTTCCTTCAGTATATTTTTGGAAGATAGCTGTCATTTATAACTCTGCAGGTTTGTGAATTACAGTGCCCCTGAGCTCCTTTCTTCAAATCGCTTTCTTGTGAGCTGCCCGCAAACCCGCATGATTGCTTCAGGCCCTAATCTGGTTCCGGCACGGCATGCTGAGCCTTTGGTTAATTCCTCTTCCTGGTGGGAAATGAGCGTTCCATTTGCCCGTGCAGACACGTAGAGCTAGTCTCTCATTGGTTCTCCCTATTCCTGTTCATCTTGCGCAGAAATTGCAAACTGTGCCAAACAGGAGGTTAAAGGCACTGACTCTCCAAGTGGGGAGAGGGTTAGTAAAAAGTCTGGAATTGTGAACCCGAGTAAAATGGGACGAAAACTGAGATGCATTTGAAAACGTTTCCCGGTCACATGGTGCACCATACTGTGGGTTTCCTATGCATGTTTTAGGTGAAGGAAGAATCGCTTAAACCTGGAGAGTTGGGACCCATGGAATGGGTATAATGCAGTATGACTTCAAAGGGTCTGCATTTGCTCATCGAACCTCAACAATGCTATCAGCCCGAAGTGTCCAACCTTATGTCTCACTCAGCTCTGGGTGTAGATGTGGTAAATCCAGGTTGCATCACAAGCCCTGAATGAATTATTTAAGAATTCCTCTCTATTTCACTGTCATTGTGTTTTGTTTTTGTAATTCATTTTGATAATGGGATTTATCGGATTTTCTCTGCTGCATTCATGCAGCTGTACACACGCTTGATTCTCTTATGGAGACATATAAATCCATGGGTTTGAAGATTCTTACTAGTCAGGTGTATTAATAGGCGTTGAATATAGGGTGTTTAGCCCATTTCGTTGAGCAAGGGGTAGGTCTTGACTATTACATATTTGACGTATGGAATGGTATCTGTGCTAATTTCTATCTCTGGTTTTATGCAGCACCCCAACTCCCCTTTCCCCTTAAGCAAACATAAGTTGGTTTTCTAAATTTGAGACCCTGTTCTGTTTTGTAATTCAGTTCATGTGTAGCCAAGATTACAATCCGTGTATTAGTGATATCTTATGATGTTTCATTTTCTGTGTGACTTATTTCACTTAGAATCTTCGTACCTGAATCCACTCATTATGCCACGACGGGCCTGATGACATAGATTTCATTGGTGAGTGATATTCCATTGTACGTACGTACCACAACTTCTTTATCCATTTTTCGCTTTCTGGGATATTTAACTTGTACCGTAGACGAGGTTCTTGTAAACAGAGCCGTCTGAAACTTTCGGGTGGCTGTGTGTTTTTGATTTTAATTTCCCTAAGCTATAGGACCGTAAGTGGAAGTGCCTTAGGCTCCGTTGCTTTGTTTTTTAGGTGTTTCAGGAAACACCATACACTTCTCCAGAGTGGCTGTTGGCAGTTTACATCTCACCCATCAGCATAACAAGGCTCCCTGTTCTCTATGACCTGTGCTGCATTTCTGGATTTTACACTTTTTTCAGATGGCCCTTTTGACCGGGGGGCAGTGAGACTTCATTGTAGTGCAGATTTCTATAACATGCTTGCTTGGCTGGCCAAAAAGGGCGTATGCTTTTTTCCCTGAATATATTCAGGAAAAAAAGCATACGCCCTTTTTGGCCAAGTGCATCATTGTCGACGTTCTGCCTCATTTCCTATGCTATAAATGCAATTCCAGTCTACCCCCTGAAATCGTTTTCCTGCAATTCTGCCCCGCTTTCAAATCCTCTTCGCAGCCTTCCTTCAGTATATTGTTGGACGATAGATGTCATTTATAACTCTGCAGGTTTGTGAATTACAGTGCCCCTGAGCTCCTTTCTACAAATCGCTTTCTTGTGAGCTGGCCGCAAACCCGCAGGATTGCTTCAGGCCCTAATCTGGTTCTGGCACGGCATGCTGAGCCTTTGGTTAATTCCTCTTCCTGGTTGGAAATGAGCGTTAAATTTGCCCGTGCAGACACCTACAGCTAGTCTCTCATTGGTTCTCCCTATTCCTGTTCATCTTGCGCAGAAATTGCAAACTGTGCCAAACAGGAGGTTAAAGGCACTGACTCTCCAAGTGGGGAGAGTGTTAGTAAAGGGTCTGAAATGGTGAACCCGAGTAAAAGGGGACAAAACCTGAGATGCATCTGAAAACGTTTCCCGGTCACACGGTGCACCATACTGTGGATTTCCCATGCATGTTTTAGCTGAAGGAAGAATCGCTTAAACCTGGAGATTTGGGACCCATGGAATGGGTACCATGCAGTATGACTTCAAAGGGTCTGCATTTGCTCATCGAACCTCAACAATGCTATCAGCCCGAAGTGTCCAACCTTATGTCTCACTCAGCTCTGGGTGTAGATGTGGTAAATCCAGGTTGCATCACAAGCCCTGAATGAATTATTTAAGAATTCCTCTCTATTTCACTGTCATTGTGTTTTGTTTTTGTAATTCATTTTGATAATGGGATTTATCGGATGTTCTCTGCTGCATTCATGCAGCTGTACACATGCTTGATTCTCTTATGGAGACATATAAATCCATGGGTTTGAAGATTCTTACTAGTTAGGTGTATTCGTAGGCATTGAATACAGGGTGTTTAGCCCATTTCGTTGAGCAAGGGGTAGGTCTTGACTATTACATATTTGACGTATGGAATGGTATCTGTGCTAATTTCTATCGCTGGTTTTATGCAGCACCCCAACTCACCTTTCCCCTTAAGCAAACATAAGTTGGTTTTCTAAATTGGGGACCCTGTTCTGTTTTGTAATTCAGTTCATGTGTAGCCAAGATTACATTCCGTGTATTAGTGATATTTTATGATGTTTCATTTTCTGTGTGACTTATTTCACTTAGAATCATCGTACCTGAATCCACTCATTATGCCACGACGGGCCAGATGACGTAGACTTCATTGGTGAGTGATATTCTATTTTACGTACGTACCACAACTTCTTTATCCATTTTTCGCTTTCTGGGATATTTAACTTGTACCGTAGACGAGGTTCTTGTAAACAGAGCCGTCTGAAACTTTGGGGTGGCTGTGTGTTTTTGATTTTAATTTCCCTAAGCTATAGGACCATAAGTGGAAGTGCCATAGGCTCCGTTGCTTTGTTTTTTAGTTGTTTGAGGAAACACCATACACTTCTCCAGAGTGGCTCTTGGCAATTTACATCCCACCCATCAGCATAACAAGGCTCCCTGTTCTCCATGGCCTGTGCTGCCTTTCTGGATTTTACACTTTTTTCAGATGGCCCTTTTGACCGGGGGGCAGTGAGACTTCACTGTAGTGCAGATTTCTTTAATATGCTTGCTTGGTTGTCCAAAAAGGGCGTATGCGTTTTTTCCTGAATATATTCAGGAAAAAACGCATACACCCTTTTTGGCCAAGTGCATCATTGTCGACGTTCTGCCTCTTTTCCTATGCTTTAAATGCAATTCCAGTGCACGCCCTGAAATCGTTTTCCTGCAATTCTGCACCGCTTTCAAGTCCACTTCGCAGCCTTACTTCAATACATTTTTAGACGATAGCTGTCATTTATAACTCTGCAGGTTTGTGAATTACAGTGCCCCTGAGCTCCATTGTTCAAATCGCTTTCTTGTGAGCTGGCTGCAAACCCGCACGATTGCTTCAGGCCCTAATCTGGTTCCGGAACGGCATGCTGAGCCTTTGGTTAATTCCTCTTCTTGGTGGGAAATGAGCATTAAATTTGCCCGTGCAGACACGTAGAGCTAGTCTCTCATTGGTTCTCCCTATTCCTGTTCATCTTGCGCAGAAATTGCAAACTGTGCCAAACAGGAGGTTAAAGGCACTGACTCTCCAAGTGGGGAGAGGGTTAGTAAAAAGTCTGGAATTGTGAACCCGAGTAAAATGGGACGAAAACTGAGATGCATTTGAAAACGTTTCCCGGTCACATGGTGCACCATACTGTGGGTTTCCTATGCATGTTTTAGGTGAAGGAAGAATCGCTTAAACCTGGAGAGTTGGGACCCATGGAATGGGTACCATGCAGTATGACTTCAAAGGGTCTGCATTTGCTCATCGAACCTCAACAATGCTATCAGCCCGAAGTGTCCAACCTTATGTCTCACTCAGCTCTGGGTGTAGATGTGGTAAATCCAGGTTGCATCACAAGCCCTGAATGAATTATTTAAGAATTCCTCTCTATTTCACTGTCATTGTGTTTTGTTTTTGTAATTCATTTTGATAATGGGATTTATCGGATTTTCTCTGCTGCATTCATGCAGCTGTACACACGCTTGATTCTCTTATGGAGACATATAAATCCATGGGTTTGAAGATTCTTACTAGTCAGGTGTATTAATAGGCGTTGAATATAGGGTGTTTAGCCCATTTCGTTGAGCAAGGGGTAGGTCTTGACTATTACATATTTGACGTATGGAATGGTATCTGTGCTAATTTCTATCTCTGGTTTTATGCAGCACCCCAACTCACCTTTCCCCTTAAGCAAACATAAGTTGGTTTTCTAAATTGGAGACCCTGTTCTGTTTTGTAATTCAGTTCATGTGTAGCCAAGATTACATTCCGTGAATTAGTGATATCTTATGATGTTTCATTTTCTGTGTGATTTATTTCACTTAGAATCATCGTACCTGAATCCACTCATTATGCCACGACGGGCCTGATGACATAGATTTCATTGGAGAGTGATATTCCATTGTACGTACGTACCACATATTCTTTATACATTTTTCGCTTTCTCGGATATTTAACTTGTACCGTAGACGAGGTTCTTGTACACAGAGCCGTCCGAAACTTTGGGGTGGCTGTGTGTTTCTGATTTTAATTTCCCTAAGCTATAGGACCATAAGTGGAAGTGCCATAGGCTCCGTTGCTTTGTTTTTTAGGTGTTTCAGGAAACACCATACACTTCTCCAGAGTGGCTGTTGTCAATTTACATCCCGCCCATCAGCATAACAAGGCTTCGTCTTCTCCATGGCCTGTGCTGCCTTTCTGGATTTTACACTTTTTTCAGATGGGTCTTTTGACCGGGGGGCAGTGAGACTTCACTGTAGTGCAGATTTCTTTAACATGCTTGCTTCGTTGGCCAAAAAGTGCGTATGCTTTTTTTCCTGAATATATTCAGGAAAAAAAGCATACGCCCTTTTTGGCCAAGTGCATCATTGTCGACGTTCTGCATCATTTCCTATGCTATAAATGCAATTCCAGTCTACCCCCTGAAATCGTTTTCCTGCAATTCTGCCCCGCTTTCAAGTCCTCTTCGCAGCCTTCCTTCAGTATATTTTTGGAAGATAGCTGTCATTTATAACTCTGCAGGTTTGTGAATTACAGTGCCCCTGAGCTCCTTTCTTCAAATCGCTTTCTTGTGAGCTGCCCGCAAACCCGCATGATTGCTTCAGGCCCTAATCTGGTTCCGGCACGGCATGCTGAGCCTTTGGTTAATTCCTCTTCCTGGTGGGAAATGAGCGTTAAATTTGCCCGTGCAGACACGTAGAGCTAGTCTCTCATTGGTTCTCCCTATTCCTGTTCATCTTGCGCAGAAATTGCAAACTGTGCCAAACAGGAGGTTAAAGGCACTGACTCTCCAAGTGGGGAGAGGGTTAGTAAAAAGTCTGGAATTGTGAACCCGAGTAAAATGGGACGAAAACTGAGATGCATTTGAAAACGTTTCCCGGTCACATGGTGCACCATACTGTGGGTTTCCTATGCATGTTTTAGGTGAAGGAAGAATCGCTTAAACCTGGAGAGTTGGGACCCATGGAATGGGTACCATGCAGTATGACTTCAAAGGGTCTGCATTTGCTCATCGAACCTCAACAATGCTATCAGCCCGAAGTGTCCAACCTTATGTCTCACTCAGCTCTGGGTGTAGATGTGGTAAATCCAGGTTGCATCACAAGCCCTGAATGAATTATTTAAGAATTCCTCTCTATTTCACTGTCATTGTGTTTTGTTTTTGTAATTCATTTTGATAATGGGATTTATCGGATTTTCTCTGCTGCATTCATGCAGCTGTACACACGCTTGATTCTCTTATGGAGACATATAAATCCATGGGTTTGAAGATTCTTACTAGTCAGGTGTATTAATAGGCGTTGAATATAGGGTGTTTAGCCCATTTCGTTGAGCAAGGGGTAGGTCTTGACTATTACATATTTGACGTATGGAATGGTATCTGTGCTAATTTCTATCTCTGGTTTTATGCAGCACCCCAACTCACCTTTCCCCTTAAGCAAACATAAGTTGGTTTTCTAAATTGGAGACCCTGTTCTGTTTTGTAATTCAGTTCATGTGTAGCCAAGATTACATTCCGTGAATTAGTGATATCTTATGATGTTTCATTTTCTGTGTGATTTATTTCACTTAGAATCATCGTACCTGAATCCACTCATTGTGCCACGACGGGCCTGATGACATAGATTTCATTGGAGAGTGATATTCCATTGTACGTACGTACCACATATTCTTTATACATTTTTCGCTTTCTCGGATATTTAACTTGTACCGTAGACGAGGTTCTTGTACACAGAGCCGTCCGAAACTTTGGGGTGGCTGTGTGTTTCTGATTTTAATTTCCCTAAGCTATAGGACCATAAGTGGAAGTGCCATAGGCTCCGTTGCTTTGTTTTTTAGGTGTTTCAGGAAACACCATACACTTCTCCAGAGTGGCTGTTGTCAATTTACATCCCGCCCATCAGCATAACAAGGCTTCGTCTTCTCCATGGCCTGTGCTGCCTTTCTGGATTTTACACTTTTTTCAGATGGGTCTTTTGACCGGGGGGCAGTGAGACTTCACTGTAGTGCAGATTTCTTTAACATGCTTGCTTCGTTGGCCAAAAAGGGCGTATGCTTTTTTTCCTGAATATATTCAGGAAAAAAAGCATACGCCCTTTTTGGCCAAGTGCATCACTGTCGACGTTCTGCATCATTTCCTATGCTATAAATGCAATTCCAGTCTACCCCCTGAAATCGTTTTCCTGCAATTCTGCCCCGCTTTCAAGTCCTCTTCGCAGCCTTCCTTCAGTATATTTTTGGAAGATAGCTGTCATTTATAACTCTGCAGGTTTGTGAATTACAGTGCCCCTGAGCTCCTTTCTTCAAATCGCTTTCTTGTGAGCTGCCCGCAAACCCGCATGATTGCTTCAGGCCCTAATCTGGTTCCGGCACGGCATGCTGAGCCTTTGGTTAATTCCTCTTCCTGGTGGGAAATGAGCGTTAAATTTGCCCGTGCAGACACGTAGAGCTAGTCTCTCATTGGTTCTCCCTATTCCTGTTCATCTTGCGCAGAAATTGCAAACTGTGCCAAACAGGAGGTTAAAGGCACTGACTCTCCAAGTGGGGAGAGGGTTAGTAAAAAGTCTGGAATTGTGAACCCGAGTAAAATGGGACGAAAACTGAGATGCATTTGAAAACGTTTCCCGGTCACATGGTGCACCATACTGTGGGTTTCCTATGCATGTTTTAGGTGAAGGAAGAATCGCTTAAACCTGGAGAGTTGGGACCCATGGAATGGGTACCATGCAGTATGACTTCAAAGGGTCTGCATTTGCTCATCGAACCTCAACAATGCTATCAGCCCGAAGTGTCCAACCTTATGTCTCACTCAGCTCTGGGTGTAGATGTGGTAAATCCAGGTTGCATCACAAGCCCTGAATGAATTATTTAAGAATTCCTCTCTATTTCACTGTCATTGTGTTTTGTTTTTGTAATTCATTTTGATAATGGGATTTATCGGATTTTCTCTGCTGCATTCATGCAGCTGTACACACGCTTGATTCTCTTATGGAGACATATAAATCCATGGGTTTGAAGATTCTTACTAGTCAGGTGTATTAATAGGCGTTGAATATAGGGTGTTTAGCCCATTTCGTTGAGCAAGGGGTAGGTCTTGACTATTACATATTTGACGTATGGAATGGTATCTGTGCTAATTTCTATCTCTGGTTTTATGCAGCACCCCAACTCCCCTTTCCCCTTAAGCAAACCTAAGTTGGTTTTCTAAATTTGAGACCCTGTTCTGTTTTGTAATTCAGTTCATGTGTAGCCAAGATTACAATCCGTGTATTAGTGATATCTTATGATGTTTCATTTTCTGTGTGACTTATTTCACTTAGAATCTTCGTACCTGAATCCACTCATTATGCCACGACGGGCCTGATGACATAGATTTCATTGGTGAGTGATATTCCATTGTACGTACGTACCACAACTTCTTTATCCATTTTTCGCTTTCTGGGATATTTAACTTGTACCGTAGACGAGGTTCTTGTAAACAGAGCCGTCTGAAACTTTCGGGTGGCTGTGTGTTTTTGATTTTAATTTCCCTAAGCTATAGGACCGTAAGTGGAAGTGCCTTAGGCTCCGTTGCTTTGTTTTTTAGGTGTTTCAGGAAACACCATACACTTCTCCAGAGTGGCTGTTGGCAGTTTACATCCCACCCATCAGCATAACAAGGCTCCCTGTTCTCTATGACCTGTGCTGCATTTCTGGATTTTACACTTTTTTCAGATGGCCCTTTTGACCGGGGGGCAGTGAGACTTCATTGTAGTGCAGATTTCTATAACATGCTTGCTTGGCTGGCCAAAAAGGGCGTATGCTTTTTTCCCTGAATATATTCAGGAAAAAAAGCATACGCCCTTTTTGGCCAAGTGCATCATTGTCGACGTTCTGCCTCATTTCCTATGCTATAAATGCAATTCCAGTCTACCCCCTGAAATCGTTTTCCTGCAATTCTGCCCCGCTTTCAAATCCTCTTCGCAGCCTTCCTTCAGTATATTGTTGGACGATAGATGTCATTTATAACTCTGCAGGTTTGTGAATTACAGTGCCCCTGAGCTCCTTTCTACAAATCGCTTTCTTGTGAGCTGGCCGCAAACCCGCAGGATTGCTTCAGGCCCTAATCTGGTTCTGGCACGGCATGCTGAGCCTTTGGTTAATTCCTCTTCCTGGTTGGAAATGAGCGTTAAATTTGCCCGTGCAGACACCTACAGCTAGTCTCTCATTGGTTCTCCCTATTCCTGTTCATCTTGCGCAGAAATTGCAAACTGTGCCAAACAGGAGGTTAAAGGCACTGACTCTCCAAGTGGGGAGAGTGTTAGTAAAGGGTCTGAAATGGTGAACCCGAGTAAAAGGGGACAAAACCTGAGATGCATTTGAAAACGTTTCCCGGTCACACGGTGCACCATACTGTGGATTTCCCATGCATGTTTTAGCTGAAGGAAGAATCGCTTAAACCTGGAGATTTGGGACCCATGGAATGGGTACCATGCAGTATGACTTCAAAGGGTCTGCATTTGCTCATCGAACCTCACCAATGCTATCAGCCCGAAGTGTCCAACCTTATGTCTCACTCAGCTCTGGGTGTAGATGTGGTAAATCCAGGTTGCATCACAAGCCCTGAATGAATTATTTAAGAATTCCTCTCTATTTCACTGTCATTGTGTTTTGTTTTTGTAATTCATTTTGATAATGGGATTTATCGGATTTTCTCTGCTGCATTCATGCAGCTGTACACACGCTTGATTCTCTTATGGAGACATATAAATCCATGGGTTTGAAGATTCTTACTAGTCAGGTGTATTCGTAGGCGTTGAATATAGGGTGTTTAGCCCATTTCGTTGAGCAAGGGGTAGGTCTTGACTATTACATATTTGACGTATGGAATGGTATCTGTGCTAATTTCTATCGCTGGTTTTATGCAGCACCCCAACTCACCTTTCCCATTAAGCAAACATAAGTTGGTTTTCTAAATTGGAGACCCTGTTCTGTTTTGTAATTCAGTTCATGTGTAGCCAAGATTACATTCCGTGTATTAGTGATATTTTATGATGTTTCATCTTCTGTGTGACTTATTTCACTTAGAATCATCGTACCTGAATCCACTCATTATGCCACGACGGGCCAGATGACGTAGACTTCATTGGTGAGTGATATTCTATTCTACGTACGTACCACAACTTCTTTATCCATTTTTCGCTTTCTGGGATATTTAACTTGTACCGTAGACGAGGTTCTTGTAAACAGAGCCGTCTGAAACTTTGGGGTGGCTGTGTGTTTTTGATTTTAATTTCCCTAAGCTATAGGACCATAAGTGGAAGTGCCGTAGGCTCCGTTGCTTTGTTTTTTAGTTGTTTGAGGAAACACCATACACTTCTCCAGAGTGGCTCTTGGCAATTTACATCCCACCCATCAGCATAACAAGGCTCCCTGTTCTCCATGGCCTGTGCTGCCTTTCTGGATTTTACACTTTTTTCAGATGGGTCTTTTGACCGGGGGGCAGTGAGACTTCACTGTAGTGCAGATTTCTTTAACATGCTTGCTTCGTTGGCCAAAAAGTGCGTATGCTTTTTTTCCTGAATATATTCAGGAAAAAAAGCATACGCCCTTTTTGGCCAAGTGCATCACTGTCGACGTTCTGCATCATTTCCTATGCTATAAATGCAATTCCAGTCTACCCCCTGAAATCGTTTTCCTGCAATTCTGCCCCGCTTTCAAGTCCTCTTCGCGGCCTTCCTTCAGTATATTTTTGGAAGATAGCTGTCATTTATAACTCTGCAGGTTTGTGAATTACAGTGCCCCTGAGCTCCTTTCTTCAAATCGCTTTCTTGTGAGCTGCCCGCAAACCCGCATGATTGCTTCAGGCCCTAATCTGGTTCCGGCACGGCATGCTGAGCCTTTGGTTAATTCCTCTTCCTGGTGGGAAATGAGCGTTAAATTTGCCCGTGCAGACACGTAGAGCTAGTCTCTCATTGGTTCTCCCTATTCCTGTTCATCTTGCGCAGAAATTGCAAACTGTGCCAAACAGGAGGTTAAAGGCACTGACTCTCCAAGTGGGGAGAGGGTTAGTAAAAAGTCTGGAATTGTGAACCCGAGTAAAATGGGACGAAAACTGAGATGCATTTGAAAACGTTTCCCGGTCACATGGTGCACCATACTGTGGGTTTCCTATGCATGTTTTAGGTGAAGGAAGAATCGCTTAAACCTGGAGAGTTGGGACCCATGGAATGGGTACCATGCGGTATGACTTCAAAGGGTCTGCATTTGCTCATCGAACCTCAACAATGCTATCAGCCCGAAGTGTCCAACCTTATGTCTCACTCAGCTCTGGGTGTAGATGTGGTAAATCCAGGTTGCATCACAAGCCCTGAATGAATTATTTAAGAATTCCTCTCTATTTCACTGTCATTGTGTTTTGTTTTTGTAATTCATTTTGATAATGGGATTTATCGGATTTTCTCTGCTGCATTCATGCAGCTGTACACACGCTTGATTCTCTTATGGAGACATATAAATCCATGGGTTTGAAGATTCTTACTAGTCAGGTGTATTAATAGGCGTTGAATATAGGGTGTTTAGCCCATTTCGTTGAGCAAGGGGTAGGTCTTGACTATTACATATTTGACGTATGGAATGGTATCTGTGCTAATTTCTATCTCTGGTTTTATGCAGCACCCCAACTCACCTTTCCCCTTAAGCAAACATAAGTTGGTTTTCTAAATTGGAGACCCTGTTCTGTTTTGTAATTCAGTTCATGTGTAGCCAAGATTACATTCCGTGAATTAGTGATATCTTATGATGTTTCATTTTCTGTGTGATTTATTTCACTTAGAATCATCGTACCTGAATCCACTCATTGTGCCACGACGGGCCTGATGACATAGATTTCATTGGAGAGTGATATTCCATTGTACGTACGTACCACATATTCTTTATACATTTTTCGCTTTCTCGGATATTTAACTTGTACCGTAGACGAGGTTCTTGTACACAGAGCCGTCCGAAACTTTGGGGTGGCTGTGTGTTTCTGATTTTAATTTCCCTAAGCTATAGGACCATAAGTGGAAGTGCCATAGGCTCCGTTGCTTTGTTTTTTAGGTGTTTCAGGAAACACCATACACTTCTCCAGAGTGGCTGTTGTCAATTTACATCCCGCCCATCAGCATAACAAGGCTTCGTCTTCTCCATGGCCTGTGCTGCCTTTCTGGATTTTACACTTTTTTCAGATGGGTCTTTTGACCGGGGGGCAGTGAGACTTCACTGTAGTGCAGATTTCTTTAACATGCTTGCTTCGTTGGCCAAAAAGGGCGTATGCTTTTTTTCCTGAATATATTCAGGAAAAAAAGCATACGCCCTTTTTGGCCAAGTGCATCACTGTCGACGTTCTGCATCATTTCCTATGCTATAAATGCAATTCCAGTCTACCCCCTGAAATCGTTTTCCTGCAATTCTGCCCCGCTTTCAAGTCCTCTTCGCAGCCTTCCTTCAGTATATTTTTGGAAGATAGCTGTCATTTATAACTCTGCAGGTTTGTGAATTACAGTGCCCCTGAGCTCCTTTCTTCAAATCGCTTTCTTGTGAGCTGCCCGCAAACCCGCATGATTGCTTCAGGCCCTAATCTGGTTCCGGCACGGCATGCTGAGCCTTTGGTTAATTCCTCTTCCTGGTGGGAAATGAGCGTTAAATTTGCCCGTGCAGACACGTAGAGCTAGTCTCTCATTGGTTCTCCCTATTCCTGTTCATCTTGCGCAGAAATTGCAAACTGTGCCAAACAGGAGGTTAAAGGCACTGACTCTCCAAGTGGGGAGAGGGTTAGTAAAAAGTCTGGAATTGTGAACCCGAGTAAAATGGGACGAAAACTGAGATGCATTTGAAAACGTTTCCCGGTCACATGGTGCACCATACTGTGGGTTTCCTATGCATGTTTTAGGTGAAGGAAGAATCGCTTAAACCTGGAGAGTTGGGACCCATGGAATGGGTACCATGCAGTATGACTTCAAAGGGTCTGCATTTGCTCATCGAACCTCACCAATGCTATCAGCCCGAAGTGTCCAACCTTATGTCTCACTCAGCTCTGGGTGTAGATGTGGTAAATCCAGGTTGCATCACAAGCCCTGAATGAATTATTTAAGAATTCCTCTCTATTTCACTGTCATTGTGTTTTGTTTTTGTAATTCATTTTGATAATGGGATTTATCGGATTTTCTCTGCTGCATTCATGCAGCTGTACACACGCTTGATTCTCTTATGGAGACATATAAATCCATGGGTTTGAAGATTCTTACTAGTCAGGTGTATTAATAGGCGTTGAATATAGGGTGTTTAGCCCATTTCGTTGAGCAAGGGGTAGGTCTTGACTATTACATATTTGACGTATGGAATGGTATCTGTGCTAATTTCTATCTCTGGTTTTATGCAGCACCCCAACTCCCCTTTCCCCTTAAGCAAACCTAAGTTGGTTTTCTAAATTTGAGACCCTGTTCTGTTTTGTAATTCAGTTCATGTGTAGCCAAGATTACAATCCGTGTATTAGTGATATCTTATGATGTTTCATTTTCTGTGTGACTTATTTCACTTAGAATCTTCGTACCTGAATCCACTCATTATGCCACGACGGGCCTGATGACATAGATTTCATTGGTGAGTGATATTCCATTGTACGTACGTACCACAACTTCTTTATCCATTTTTCGCTTTCTGGGATATTTAACTTGTACCGTAGACGAGGTTCTTGTAAACAGAGCCGTCTGAAACTTTCGGGTGGCTGTTTGTTTTTGATTTTAATTTCCCTAAGCTATAGGACCGTAAGTGGAAGTGCCTTAGGCTCCGTTGCTTTGTTTTTTAGGTGTTTCAGGAAACACCATACACTTCTCCAGAGTGGCTGCTGGCAGTTTACATCCCACCCATCAGCATAACAAGGCTCCCTGTTCTCTATGACCTGTGCTGCATTTCTGGATTTTACACTTTTTTCAGATGGCCCTTTTGACCGGGGGGCAGTGAGACTTCATTGTAGTGCAGATTTCTATAACATGCTTGCTTGGCTGGCCAAAAAGGGCGTATGCTTTTTTCCCTGAATATATTCAGGAAAAAAAGCATACGCCCTTTTTGGCCAAGTGCATCATTGTCGACGTTCTGCCTCATTTCCTATGCTATAAATGCAATTCCAGTCTACCCCCTGAAATCGTTTTCCTGCAATTCTGCCCCGCTTTCAAATCCTCTTCGCAGCCTTCCTTCAGTATATTGTTGGACGATAGATGTCATTTATAACTCTGCAGGTTTGTGAATTACAGTGCCCCTGAGCTCCTTTCTACAAATCGCTTTCTTGTGAGCTGGCCGCAAACCCGCAGGATTGCTTCAGGCCCTAATCTGGTTCTGGCACGGCATGCTGAGCCTTTGGTTAATTCCTCTTCCTGGTTGGAAATGAGCGTTAAATTTGCCCGTGCAGACACCTACAGCTAGTCTCTCATTGGTTCTCCCTATTCCTGTTCATCTTGCGCAGAAATTGCAAACTGTGCCAAACAGGAGGTTAAAGGCACTGACTCTCCAAGTGGGGAGAGTGTTAGTAAAGGGTCTGAAATGGTGAACCCGAGTAAAAGGGGACAAAACCTGAGATGCATTTGAAAACGTTTCCCGGTCACACGGTGCACCATACTGTGGATTTCCCATGCATGTTTTAGCTGAAGGAAGAATCGCTTAAACCTGGAGATTTGGGACCCATGGAATGGGTACCATGCAGTATGACTTCAAAGGGTCTGCATTTGCTCATCGAACCTCACCAATGCTATCAGCCCGAAGTGTCCAACCTTATGTCTCACTCAGCTCTGGGTGTAGATGTGGTAAATCCAGGTTGCATCACAAGCCCTGAATGAATTATTTAAGAATTCCTCTCTATTTCACTGTCATTGTGTTTTGTTTTTGTAATTCATTTTGATAATGGGATTTATCGGATTTTCTCTGCTGCATTCATGCAGCTGTACACACGCTTGATTCTCTTATGGAGACATATAAATCCATGGGTTTGAAGATTCTTACTAGTCAGGTGTATTCGTAGGCGTTGAATATAGGGTGTTTAGCCCATTTCGTTGAGCAAGGGGTAGGTCTTGACTATTACATATTTGACGTATGGAATGGTATCTGTGCTAATTTCTATCGCTGGTTTTATGCAGCACCCCAACTCACCTTTCCCATTAAGCAAACATAAGTTGGTTTTCTAAATTGGAGACCCTGTTCTGTTTTGTAATTCAGTTCATGTGTAGCCAAGATTACATTCCGTGTATTAGTGATATTTTATGATGTTTCATCTTCTGTGTGACTTATTTCACTTAGAATCATCGTACCTGAATCCACTCATTATGCCACGACGGGCCAGATGACGTAGACTTCATTGGTGAGTGATATTCTATTCTACGTACGTACCACAACTTCTTTATCCATTTTTCGCTTTCTGGGATATTTAACTTGTACCGTAGACGAGGTTCTTGTAAACAGAGCCGTCTGAAACTTTGGGGTGGCTGTGTGTTTTTGATTTTAATTTCCCTAAGCTATAGGACCATAAGTGGAAGTGCCGTAGGCTCCGTTGCTTTGTTTTTTAGTTGTTTGAGGAAACACCATACACTTCTCCAGAGTGGCTCTTGGCAATTTACATCCCACCCATCAGCATAACAAGGCTCCCTGTTCTCCATGGCCTGTGCTGCCTTTCTGGATTTTACACTTTTTTCAGATGGGTCTTTTGACCGGGGGGCAGTGAGACTTCACTGTAGTGCAGATTTCTTTAACATGCTTGCTTCGTTGGCCAAAAAGGGCGTATGCTTTTTTTCCTGAATATATTCAGGAAAAAAAGCATACGCCCTTTTTGGCCAAGTGCATCACTGTCGACGTTCTGCATCATTTCCTATGCTATAAATGCAATTCCAGTCTACCCCCTGAAATCGTTTTCCTGCAATTCTGCCCCGCTTTCAAGTCCTCTTCGCGGCCTTCCTTCAGTATATTTTTGGAAGATAGCTGTCATTTATAACTCTGCAGGTTTGTGAATTACAGTGCCCCTGAGCTCCTTTCTTCAAATCGCTTTCTTGTGAGCTGCCCGCAAACCCGCATGATTGCTTCAGGCCCTAATCTGGTTCCGGCACGGCATGCTGAGCCTTTGGTTAATTCCTCTTCCTGGTGGGAAATGAGCGTTAAATTTGCCCGTGCAGACACGTAGAGCTAGTCTCTCATTGGTTCTCCCTATTCCTGTTCATCTTGCGCAGAAATTGCAAACTGTGCCAAACAGGAGGTTAAAGGCACTGACTCTCCAAGTGGGGAGAGGGTTAGTAAAAAGTCTGGAATTGTGAACCCGAGTAAAATGGGACGAAAACTGAGATGCATTTGAAAACGTTTCCCGGTCACATGGTGCACCATACTGTGGGTTTCCTATGCATGTTTTAGGTGAAGGAAGAATCGCTTAAACCTGGAGAGTTGGGACCCATGGAATGGGTACCATGCAGTATGACTTCAAAGGGTCTGCATTTGCTCATCGAACCTCAACAATGCTATCAGCCCGAAGTGTCCAACCTTATGTCTCACTCAGCTCTGGGTGTAGATGTGGTAAATCCAGGTTGCATCACAAGCCCTGAATGAATTATTTAAGAATTCCTCTCTATTTCACTGTCATTGTGTTTTGTTTTTGTAATTCATTTTGATAATGGGATTTATCGGATTTTCTCTGCTACATTCATGCAGCTGTACACACGCTTGATTCTCTTATGGAGACATATAAATCCATGGGTTTGAAGATTCTTACTAGTCAGGTGTATTAATAGGCGTTGAATATAGGGTGTTTAGCCCATTTCGTTGAGCAAGGGGTAGGTCTTGACTATTACATATTTGACGTATGGAATGGTATCTGTGCTAATTTCTATCTCTGGTTTTATGCAGCACCCCAACTCCCCTTTCCCCTTAAGCAAACCTAAGTTGGTTTTCTAAATTTGAGACCCTGTTCTGTTTTGTAATTCAGTTCATGTGTAGCCAAGATTACAATCCGTGTATTAGTGATATCTTATGATGTTTCATTTTCTGTGTGACTTATTTCACTTAGAATCTTCGTACCTGAATCCACTCATTATGCCACGACGGGCCTGATGACATAGATTTCATTGGTGAGTGATATTCCATTGTACGTACATACCACAACTTCTTTATCCATTTTTCGCTTTCTGGGATATTTAACTTGTACCGTAGACGAGGTTCTTGTAAACAGAGCCGTCTGAAACTTTCGGGTGGCTGTGTGTTTTTGATTTTAATTTCCCTAAGCTATAGGACCGTAAGTGGAAGTGCCTTAGGCTCCGTTGCTTTGTTTTTTAGGTGTTTCAGGAAACACCATACACTTCTCCAGAGTGGCTGTTGGCAGTTTACATCCCACCCATCAGCATAACAAGGCTCCCTGTTCTCTATGACCTGTGCTGCATTTCTGGATTTTACACTTTTTTCAGATGGCCCTTTTGACCGGGGGGCAGTGAGACTTCATTGTAGTGCAGATTTCTATAACATGCTTGCTTGGCTGGCCAAAAAGGGCGTATGCTTTTTTCCCTGAATATATTCAGGAAAAAAAGCATACGCCCTTTTTGGCCAAGTGCATCATTGTCGACGTTCTGCCTCATTTCCTATGCTATAAATGCAATTCCAGTCTACCCCCTGAAATCGTTTTCCTGCAATTCTGCCCCGCTTTCAAATCCTCTTCGCAGCTTTCCTTCAGTATATTGTTGGACGATAGATGTCATTTATATCTCTGCAGGTTTGTGAATTACAGTGCCCCTGAGCTCCTTTCTACAAATCGCTTTCTTGTGAGCTGGCCGCAAACCCGCAGGATTGCTTCAGGCCCTAATCTGGTTCTGGCACGGCATGCTGAGCCTTTGGTTAATTCCTCTTCCTGGTTGGAAATGAGCGTTAAATTTGCCCGTGCAGACACCTACAGCTAGTCTCTCATTGGTTCTCCCTATTCCTGTTCATCTTGCGCAGAAATTGCAAACTGTGCCAAACAGGAGGTTAAAGGCACTGACTCTCCAAGTGGGGAGAGTGTTAGTAAAGGGTCTGAAATGGTGAACCCGAGTAAAAGGGGACAAAACCTGAGATGCATTTGAAAACGTTTCCCGGTCACACGGTGCACCATACTGTGGATTTCCCATGCATGTTTTAGCTGAAGGAAGAATCGCTTAAACCTGGAGATTTGGGACCCATGGAATGGGTACCATGCAGTATGACTTCAAAGGGTCTGCATTTGCTCATCGAACCTCACCAATGCTATCAGCCCGAAGTGTCCAACCTTATGTCTCACTCAGCTCTGGGTGTAGATGTGGTAAATCCAGGTTGCATCACAAGCCCTGAATGAATTATTGAAGAATTCCTCTCTATTTCACTGTCATTGTGTTTTGTTTTTGTAATTCATTTTGATAATGGGATTTATCGGATTTTCTCTGCTGCATTCATGCAGCTGTACACACGCTTGATTCTCTTATGGAGACATATAAATCCATGGGTTTGAAGATTCTTACTAGTCAGGTGTATTCGTAGGCGTTGAATATAGGGTGTTTAGCCCATTTTGTTGAGCAAGGGGTAGGTCTTGACTATTACATATTTGACGTATGGAATGGTATCTGTGCTAATTTCTATCGCTGGTTTTATGCAGCACCCCAACTCACCTTTCCCATTAAGCAAACATAAGTTGGTTTTCTAAATTGGAGACCCTGTTCTGTTTTGTAATTCAGTTCATGTGTAGCCAAGATTACATTCCGTGTATTAGTGATATTTTATGATGTTTCATTTTCTGTGTGACTTATTTCACTTAGAATCATCGTACCTGAATCCACTCATTATGCCACGACGGGCCAGATGACGTAGACTTCATTGGTGAGTGATATTCCATTGTACGTACGTACCACAACTTCTTTATCCATTTTTCGCTTTCTGGGATATTTAACTTGTACCGTAGACGAGGTTCTTGTAAACAGAGCCGTCTGAAACTTTGGGGTGGCTGTGTGTTTTTGATTTTAATTTCCCTAAGCTATAGGACCATAAGTGGAAGTGCCGTAGGCTCCGTTGCTTTGTTTTTTAGTTGTTTGAGGAAACACCATACACTTCTCCAGAGTGGCTCTTGGCAATTTACATCCCACCCATCAGCATAACAAGGCTCCCTGTTCTCCATGGCCTGTGCTGCCTTTCTGGATTTTACACTTTTTTCAGATGGCCCTTTTGACCGGGGGGCAGTGAGACTTCACTGTAGTGCAGATTTCTTTAATATGCTTGCTTGGTTGTCCAAAAAGGGCGTATGCGTTTTTTCCTGAATATATTCAGGAAAAAACGCATACGCCCTTTTTGGCCAAGTGCATCATTGTCGACGTTCTGCCTCTTTTCCTATGCTTTAAATGCAATTCCAGTGCACGCCCTGAAATCGTTTTCCTGCAATTCTGCACCGCTTTCAAGTCCACTTCGCAGCCTTACTTCAATACATTTTTAGACGATAGCTGTCATTTATAACTCTGCAGGTTTGTGAATTACAGTGCCCCTGAGCTCCATTGTTCAAATCGCTTTCTTGTGAGCTGGCTGCAAACCCGCACGATTGCTTCAGGCCCTAATCTGGTTCCGGAACGGCATGCTGAGCCTTTGGTTAATTCCTCTTCTTGGTGGGAAATGAGCATTAAATTTGCCCGTGCAGACACGTAGAGCTAGTCTCTCATTGGTTCTCCCTATTCCTGTTCATCTTGCGCAGAAATTGCAAACTGTGCCAAACAGGAGGTTAAAGGCACTGACTCTCCAAGTGGGGAGAGGGTTAGTAAAAAGTCTGGAATTGTGAACCCGAGTAAAATGGGACGAAAACTGAGATGCATTTGAAAACGTTTCCCGGTCACATGGTGCACCATACTGTGGGTTTCCTATGCATGTTTTAGGTGAAGGAAGAATCGCTTAAACCTGGAGAGTTGGGACCCATGGAATGGGTACCATGCAGTATGACTTCAAAGGGTCTGCATTTGCTCATCGAACCTCACCAATGCTATCAGCCCGAAGTGTCCAACCTTATGTCTCACGCAGCTCTGGGTGTAGATGTGGTAAATCCAGGTTGCATCACAAGCCCTGAATGAATTATTTAAGAATTCCTCTCTATTTCACTGTCATTGTGTTTTGTTTTTGTAATTCATTTTGATAATGGGATTTATCGGATTTTCTCTGCTGCATTCATGCAGCTGTACACACGCTTGATTCTCTTATGGAGACATATAAATCCATGGGTTTGAAGATTCTTACTAGTCAGGTGTATTAATAGGCGTTGAATATAGGGTGTTTAGCCCATTTCGTTGAGCAAGGGGTAGGTCTTGACTATTACATATTTGACGTATGGAATGGTATCTGTGCTAATTTCTATCTCTGGTTTTATGCAGCACCCCAACTCACCTTTCCCCTTAAGCAAACATAAGTTGGTTTTCTAAATTGGAGACCCTGTTCTGTTTTGTAATTCAGTTCATGTGTAGCCAAGATTACATTCCGTGAATTAGTGATATCTTATGATGTTTCATTTTCTGTGTGATTTATTTCACTTAGAATCATCGTACCTGAATCCACTCATTATGCCACGACGGGCCTGATGACATAGATTTCATTGGAGAGTGATATTCCATTGTACGTACGTACCACATATTCTTTATACATTTTTCGCTTTCTCGGATATTTAACTTGTACCGTAGACGAGGTTCTTGTACACAGAGCCGTCCGAAACTTTGGGGTGGCTGTGTGTTTCTGATTTTAATTTCCCTAAGCTATAGGACCATAAGTGGAAGTGCCATAGGCTCCGTTGCTTTGTTTTTTAGGTGTTTCAGGAAACACCATACACTTCTCCAGAGTGGCTGTTGTCAATTTACATCCCGCCCATCAGCATAACAAGGCTTCGTCTTCTCCATGGCCTGTGCTGCCTTTCTGGATTTTACACTTTTTTCAGATGGGTCTTTTGACCGGGGGGCAGTGAGACTTCACTGTAGTGCAGATTTCTTTAACATGCTTGCTTCGTTGGCCAAAAAGTGCGTATGCTTTTTTTCCTGAATATATTCAGGAAAAAAAGCATACGCCCTTTTTGGCCAAGTGCATCATTGTCGACGTTCTGCCTCTTTTCCTATGCTATAAATGCAATTCCAGTCTACCCCCTGAAATCGTTTTCCTGCAATTCTGCCCCGCTTTCAAGTCCTCTTCGCAGCCTTCCTTCAGTATATTTTTGGAAGATAGCTGTCATTTATAACTCTGCAGGTTTGTGAATTACAGTGCCCCTGAGCTCCTTTCTTCAAATCGCTTTCTTGTGAGCTGCCCGCAAACCCGCATGATTGCTTCAGGCCCTAATCTGGTTCCGGCACGGCATGCTGAGCCTTTGGTTAATTCCCCTTCCTGGTGGGAAATGAGCGTTACATTTGCCCGTGCAGACACGTAGATCTAGTCTCTCATTGGTTCTCCCTATTCCTGTTCATCTTGCGCAGAAATTGCAAACTGTGCCAAACAGGAGGTTAAAGGCACTGACTCTCCAAGTGGGGAGAGGGTTAGTAAAAAGTCTGGAATTGTGAACCCGAGTAAAATGGGACGAAAACTGAGATGCATTTGAAAACGTTTCCCGGTCACATGGTGCACCATACTGTGGGTTTCCTATGCATGTTTTAGGTGAAGGAAGAATCGCTTAAACCTGGAGAGTTGGGACCCATGGAATGGGTACCATGCAGTATGACTTCAAAGGGTCTGCATTTGCTCATCGAACCTCACCAGTGCTATCAGCCCGAAGTGTCCAACCTTATGTCTCACTCAGCTCTGGGTGTAGATGTGGTAAATCCAGGTTGCATCACAAGCCCTGAATGAATTATTTAAGAATTCCTCTCTATTTCACTGTCATTGTGTTTTGTTTTTGTAATTCATTTTGATAATGGGATTTATCGGATTTTCTCTGCTGCATTCATGCAGCTGTACACACGCTTGATTCTCTTATGGAGACATATAAATCCATGGGTTTGAAGATTCTTACTAGTCAGGTGTATTAATAGGCGTTGAATATAGGGTGTTTAGCCCATTTCGTTGAGCAAAGGGTAGGTCTTGACTATTACATATTTGACGTATGGAATGGTATCTGTGCTAATTTCTATCTCTGGTTTTATGCAGCACCCCAACTCCCCTTTCCCCTTAAGCAAACATAAGTTGGTTTTCTAAATTGGAGACCCTGTTCTGTTTTGTAATTCAGTTCATGTGTAGCCAAGATTACAATCCGTGTATTAGTGATATCTTATGATGTTTCATTTTCTGTGTGACTTATTTCACTTAGAATCTTCGTACCTGAATCCACTCATTATGCCACGACGGGCCTGATGACATAGATTTCATTGGTGTGTGATATTCCATTGTACGTACGTACCACAACTTCTTTATCCATTTTTCGCTTTCTGGGATATTTAACTTGTACCGTAGACGAGGTTCTTGTAAACAGAGCCGTCTGAAACTTTCGGGTGGCTGTGTGTTTTTGATTTTAATTTTCCTAAGCTATAGGACCGTAAGTGGAAGTGCCTTAGGCTCCGTTGCTTTGTTTTCTAGGTGTTTCAGGAAACACCATACACTTCTCCAGAGTGGCTGTTGGCAGTTTACATCCCACCCATCAGCATAACAAGGCTCCCTGTTCTCTATGACCTGTGCTGCATTTCTGGATTTTACACTTTTTTCAGATGGCCCTTTTGACCGGGGGGCAGTGAGACTTCATTGTAGTGCAGATTTCTATAACATGCTTGCTTGGCTGGCCAAAAAGGGCGTATGCTTTTTTCCCTGAATATATTCAGGAAAAAAAGCATACGCCCTTTTTGGCCAAGTGCATCATTGTCGACGTTCTGCCTCATTTCCTATGCTATAAATGCAATTCCAGTCTACCACCTGAAATCGTTTTCCTGCAATTCTGCCCCGCTTTCAAATCCTTTCGCAGCCTTCCTTCAGTATATTGTTGGACGATAGATGTCATTTATAACTCTGCAGGTTTGTGAATTACAGTGCCCCTGAGCTCCTTTCTACAAATCGCTTTCTTGTGAGCTGGCCGCAAACCCGCAGGATTGCTTCAGGCCCTAATCTGGTTCTGGCACGGCATGCTGAGCCTTTGGTTAATTCCTCTTCCTGGTTGGAAATGAGCGTTAAATTTGCCCGTGCAGACACCTACAGCTAGTCTCTCATTGGTTCTCCCTATTCCTGTTCATCTTGCGCAGAAATTGCAAACTGTGCCAAACAGGAGGTTAAAGGCACTGACTCTCCAAGTGGGGAGAGTGTTAGTAAAGGGTCTGAAATGGTGAACCCGAGTAAAAGGGGACAAAACCTGAGATGCATTTGAAAACGTTTCCCGGTCACACGGTGCACCATACTGTGGATTTCCCATGCATGTTTTAGCTGAAGGAAGAATCGCTTAAACCTGGAGATTTGGGACCCATGGAATGGGTACCATGCAGTATGACTTCAAAGGGTCTGCATTTGCTCATCGAACCTCACCAATGCTATCAGCCCGAAGTGTCCAACCTTATGTCTCACTCAGCTCTGGGTGTAGATGTGGTAAATCCAGGTTGCATCACAAGCCCTGAATGAATTATTTAAGAATTCCTCTCTATTTCACTGTCATTGTGTTTTGTTTTTGTAATTCATTTTGATAATGGGATTTATCGGATTTTCTCTGCTGCATTCATGCAGCTGTACACACGCTTGATTCTCTTATGGAGACATATAAATCCATGGGTTTGAAGATTCTTACTAGTCAGGTGTATTCGTAGGCGTTGAATATAGGGTGTTTAGCCCATTTCGTTGAGCAAGGGGTAGGTCTTGACTATTACATATTTGACGTATGGAATGGTATCTGTGCTAATTTCTATCGCTGGTTTTATGCAGCACCCCAACTCACCTTTCCCCTTAAGCAAACATAAGTTGGTTTTCTAAATTGGAGACCCTGTTCTGTTTTGTAATTCAGTTCATGTGTAGCCAAGATTACATTCCGTGTATTAGTGATATTTTATGATGTTTCATTTTCTGTGTGACTTATTTCACTTAGAATCATCGTACCTGAATCCACTCATTATGCCACGACGGGCCAGATGACGTAGACTTCATTGGTGAGTGATATTCTATTCTACGTACGTACCACAACTTCTTTATCCATTTTTCGCTTTCTGGGATATTTAACTTGTACCGTAGACGAGGTTCTTGTAAACAGAGCCGTCTGAAACTTTGGGGTGGCTGTGTGTTTTTGATTTTAATTTCCCTAAGCTATAGGACCATAAGTGGAAGTGCCGTAGGCTCCGTTGCTTTGTTTTTTAGTTGTTTGAGGAAACACCATACACTTCTCCAGAGTGGCTCTTGGCAATTTACATCCCACCCATCAGCATAACAAGGCTCCCTGTTCTCCATGGCCTGTGCTGCCTTTCTGGATTTTACACTTTTTTCAGATGGCCCTTTTGACCGGGGGGCAGTGAGACTTCACTGTAGTGCAGATTTCTTTAATATGCTTGCTTGGTTGTCCAAAAAGGGCGTATGCGTTTTTTCCTGAATATATTCAGGAAAAAACGCATACGCCCTTTTTGGCCAAGTGCATCATTGTCGACGTTCTGCCTCTTTTCCTATGCTTTAAATGCAATTCCAGTGCACGCCCTGAAATCGTTTTCCTGCAATTCTGCACCGCTTTCAAGTCCACTTCGCAGCCTTACTTCAATACATTTTTAGACGATAGCTGTCATTTATAACTCTGCAGGTTTGTGAATTACAGTGCCCCTGAGCTCCATTGTTCAAATCGCTTTCTTGTGAGCTGGCTGCAAACCCGCACGATTGCTTCAGGCCCTAATCTGGTTCCGGAACGGCATGCTGAGCCTTTGGTTAATTCCTCTTCTTGGTGGGAAATGAGCATTAAATTTGCCCGTGCAGACACGTAGAGCTAGTCTCTCATTGGTTCTCCCTATTCCTGTTCATCTTGCGCAGAAATTGCAAACTGTGCCAAACAGGAGGTTAAAGGCACTGACTCTCCAAGTGGGGAGAGGGTTAGTAAAAAGTCTGGAATTGTGAACCCGAGTAAAATGGGACGAAAACTGAGATGCATTTGAAAACGTTTCCCGGTCACATGGTGCACCATACTGTGGGTTTCCTATGCATGTTTTAGGTGAAGGAAGAATCGCTTAAACCTGGAGAGTTGGGACCCATGGAATGGGTACCATGCAGTATGACTTCAAAGGGTCTGCATTTGCTCATCGAACCTCACCAATGCTATCAGCCCGAAGTGTCCAACCTTATGTCTCACGCAGCTCTGGGTGTAGATGTGGTAAATCCAGGTTGCATCACAAGCCCTGAATGAATTATTTAAGAATTCCTCTCTATTTCACTGTCATTGTGTTTTGTTTTTGTAATTCATTTTGATAATGGGATTTATCGGATTTTCTCTGCTGCATTCATGCAGCTGTACACACGCTTGATTCTCTTATGGAGACATATAAATCCATGGGTTTGAAGATTCTTACTAGTCAGGTGTATTAATAGGCGTTGAATATAGGGTGTTTAGCCCATTTCGTTGAGCAAGGGGTAGGTCTTGACTATTACATATTTGACGTATGGAATGGTATCTGTGCTAATTTCTATCTCTGGTTTTATGCAGCACCCCAACTCACCTTTCCCCTTAAGCAAACATAAGTTGGTTTTCTAAATTGGAGACCCTGTTCTGTTTTGTAATTCAGTTCATGTGTAGCCAAGATTACATTCCGTGAATTAGTGATATCTTATGATGTTTCATTTTCTGTGTGATTTATTTCACTTAGAATCATCGTACCTGAATCCACTCATTATGCCACGACGGGCCTGATGACATAGATTTCATTGGAGAGTGATATTCCATTGTACGTACGTACCACATATTCTTTATACATTTTTCGCTTTCTCGGATATTTAACTTGTACCGTAGACGAGGTTCTTGTACACAGAGCCGTCCGAAACTTTGGGGTGGCTGTGTGTTTCTGATTTTAATTTCCCTAAGCTATAGGACCATAAGTGGAAGTGCCATAGGCTCCGTTGCTTTGTTTTTTAGGTGTTTCAGGAAACACCATACACTTCTCCAGAGTGGCTGTTGTCAATTTACATCCCGCCCATCAGCATAACAAGGCTTCGTCTTCTCCATGGCCTGTGCTGCCTTTCTGGATTTTACACTTTTTTCAGATGGGTCTTTTGACCGGGGGGCAGTGAGACTTCACTGTAGTGCAGATTTCTTTAACATGCTTGCTTCGTTGGCCAAAAAGTGCGTATGCTTTTTTTCCTGAATATATTCAGGAAAAAAAGCATACGCCCTTTTTGGCCAAGTGCATCATTGTCGACGTTCTGCCTCTTTTCCTATGCTATAAATGCAATTCCAGTCTACCCCCTGAAATCGTTTTCCTGCAATTCTGCCCCGCTTTCAAGTCCTCTTCGCAGCCTTCCTTCAGTATATTTTTGGAAGATAGCTGTCATTTATAACTCTGCAGGTTTGTGAATTACAGTGCCCCTGAGCTCCTTTCTTCAAATCGCTTTCTTGTGAGCTGCCCGCAAACCCGCATGATTGCTTCAGGCCCTAATCTGGTTCCGGCACGGCATGCTGAGCCTTTGGTTAATTCCCCTTCCTGGTGGGAAATGAGCGTTACATTTGCCCGTGCAGACACGTAGATCTAGTCTCTCATTGGTTCTCCCTATTCCTGTTCATCTTGCGCAGAAATTGCAAACTGTGCCAAACAGGAGGTTAAAGGCACTGACTCTCCAAGTGGGGAGAGGGTTAGTAAAAAGTCTGGAATTGTGAACCCGAGTAAAATGGGACGAAAACTGAGATGCATTTGAAAACGTTTCCCGGTCACATGGTGCACCATACTGTGGGTTTCCTATGCATGTTTTAGGTGAAGGAAGAATCGCTTAAACCTGGAGAGTTGGGACCCATGGAATGGGTACCATGCAGTATGACTTCAAAGGGTCTGCATTTGCTCATCGAACCTCACCAGTGCTATCAGCCCGAAGTGTCCAACCTTATGTCTCACTCAGCTCTGGGTGTAGATGTGGTAAATCCAGGTTGCATCACAAGCCCTGAATGAATTATTTAAGAATTCCTCTCTATTTCACTGTCATTGTGTTTTGTTTTTGTAATTCATTTTGATAATGGGATTTATCGGATTTTCTCTGCTGCATTCATGCAGCTGTACACACGCTTGATTCTCTTATGGAGACATATAAATCCATGGGTTTGAAGATTCTTACTAGTCAGGTGTATTAATAGGCGTTGAATATAGGGTGTTTAGCCCATTTCGTTGAGCAAAGGGTAGGTCTTGACTATTACATATTTGACGTATGGAATGGTATCTGTGCTAATTTCTATCTCTGGTTTTATGCAGCACGCCAACTCCCCTTTCCCCTTAAGCAAACATAAGTTGGTTTTCTAAATTGGAGACCCTGTTCTGTTTTGTAATTCAGTTCATGTGTAGCCAAGATTACAATCCGTGTATTAGTGATATCTTATGATGTTTCATTTTCTGTGTGACTTATTTCACTTAGAATCTTCGTACCTGAATCCACTCATTATGCCACGACGGGCCTGATGACATAGATTTCATTGGTGTGTGATATTCCATTGTACGTACGTACCACAACTTCTTTATCCATTTTTCGCTTTCTGGGATATTTAACTTGTACCGTAGACGAGGTTCTTGTAAACAGAGCCGTCTGAAACTTTCGGGTGGCTGTGTGTTTTTGATTTTAATTTCCCTAAGCTATAGGACCGTAAGTGGAAGTGCCTTAGGCTCCGTTGCTTTGTTTTCTAGGTGTTTCAGGAAACACCATACACTTCTCCAGAGTGGCTGTTGGCAGTTTACATCCCACCCATCAGCATAACAAGGCTCCCTGTTCTCTATGACCTGTGCTGCATTTCTGGATTTTACACTTTTTTCAGATGGCCCTTTTGACCGGGGGGCAGTGAGACTTCATTGTAGTGCAGATTTCTATAACATGCTTGCTTGGCTGGCCAAAAAGGGCGTATGCTTTTTTCCCTGAATATATTCAGGAAAAAAAGCATACGCCCTTTTTGGCCAAGTGCATCATTGTCGACGTTCTGCCTCATTTCCTATGCTATAAATGCAATTCCAGTCTACCACCTGAAATCGTTTTCCTGCAATTCTGCCCCGCTTTCAAATCCTTTCGCAGCCTTCCTTCAGTATATTGTTGGACGATAGATGTCATTTATAACTCTGCAGGTTTGTGAATTACAGTGCCCCTGAGCTCCTTTCTACAAATCGCTTTCTTGTGAGCTGGCCGCAAACCCGCAGGATTGCTTCAGGCCCTAATCTGGTTCTGGCACGGCATGCTGAGCCTTTGGTTAATTCCTCTTCCTGGTTGGAAATGAGCGTTAAATTTGCCCGTGCAGACACCTACAGCTAGTCTCTCATTGGTTCTCCCTATTCCTGTTCATCTTGCGCAGAAATTGCAAACTGTGCCAAACAGGAGGTTAAAGGCACTGACTCTCCAAGTGGGGAGAGTGTTAGTAAAGGGTCTGAAATGGTGAACCCGAGTAAAAGGGGACAAAACCTGAGATGCATTTGAAAACGTTTCCCGGTCACACGGTGCACCATACTGTGGATTTCCCATGCATGTTTTAGCTGAAGGAAGAATCGCTTAAACCTGGAGATTTGGGACCCATGGAATGGGTACCATGCAGTATGACTTCAAAGGGTCTGCATTTGCTCATCGAACCTCACCAATGCTATCAGCCCGAAGTGTCCAACCTTATGTCTCACTCAGCTCTGGGTGTAGATGTGGTAAATCCAGGTTGCATCACAAGCCCTGAATGAATTATTTAAGAATTCCTCTCTATTTCACTGTCATTGTGTTTTGTTTTTGTAATTCATTTTGATAATGGGATTTATCGGATTTTCTCTGCTGCATTCATGCAGCTGTACACACGCTTGATTCTCTTATGGAGACATATAAATCCATGGGTTTGAAGATTCTTACTAGTCAGGTGTATTCGTAGGCGTTGAATATAGGGTGTTTAGCCCATTTCGTTGAGCAAGGGGTAGGTCTTGACTATTACATATTTGACGTATGGAATGGTATCTGTGCTAATTTCTATCGCTGGTTTTATGCAGCACCCCAACTCACCTTTCCCCTTAAGCAAACATAAGTTGGTTTTCTAAATTGGAGACCCTGTTCTGTTTTGTAATTCAGTTCATGTGTAGCCAAGATTACATTCCGTGTATTAGTGATATTTTATGATGTTTCATTTTCTGTGTGACTTATTTCACTTAGAATCATCGTACCTGAATCCACTCATTATGCCACGACGGGCCAGATGACGTAGACTTCATTGGTGAGTGATATTCTATTCTACGTACGTACCACAACTTCTTTATCCATTTTTCGCTTTCTGGGATATTTAACTTGTACCGTAGACGAGGTTCTTGTAAACAGAGCCGTCTGAAACTTTGGGGTGGCTGTGTGTTTTTGATTTTAATTTCCCTAAGCTATAGGACCATAAGTGGAAGTGCCGTAGGCTCCGTTGCTTTGTTTTTTAGTTGTTTGAGGAAACACCATACACTTCTCCAGAGTGGCTCTTGGCAATTTACATCCCACCCATCAGCATAACAAGGCTCCCTGTTCTCCATGGCCTGTGCTGCCTTTCTGGATTTTACACTTTTTTCAGATGGCCCTTTTGACCGGGGGGCAGTGAGACTTCACTGTAGTGCAGATTTCTTTAATATGCTTGCTTGGTTGTCCAAAAAGGGCGTATGCGTTTTTTCCTGAATATATTCAGGAAAAAACGCATACGCCCTTTTTGGCCAAGTGCATCATTGTCGACGTTCTGCCTCTTTTCCTATGCTTTAAATGCAATTCCAGTGCACGCCCTGAAATCGTTTTCCTGCAATTCTGCACCGCTTTCAAGTCCACTTCGCAGCCTTACTTCAATACATTTTTAGACGATAGCTGTCATTTATAACTCTGCAGGTTTGTGAATTACAGTGCCCCTGAGCTCCTTTCTTCAAATCGCTTTCTTGTGAGCTGGCTGCAAACCCGCACGATTGCTTCAGGCCCTAATCTTGTTCCGGAATGGCATGCTGAGCCTTTGGTTAATTCCTCTTCTTGGTGGGAAATGAGCATTAAATTTGCCCGTGCAGACACGTAGAGCTAGTCTCTCATTGGTTCTCCCTATTCCTGTTCATCTTGCGCAGAAATTGCAAACCGTGCCAAACAGGAGGTTAAAGGCACTGACTCTCCAAGTGGGGAGAGGGTTAGTAAAAAGTCTGGAATTGTGAACCCGAGTAAAATGGGACGAAAACTGAGATGCATTTGAAAACGTTTCCCGGTCACATGGTGCACCATACTGTGGGTTTCCTATGCATGTTTTAGGTGAAGGAAGAATCGCTTAAACCTGGAGAGTTGGGACCCATGGAATGGGTACCATGCAGTATGACTTCAAAGGGTCTGCATTTGCTCATCGAACCTCACCAATGCTATCAGCCCGAAGTGTCCAACCTTATGTCTCACTCAGCTCTGGGTGTAGATGTGGTAAATCCAGGTTGCATCACAAGCCCTGAATGAATTATTTAAGAATTCCTCTCTATTTCACTGTCATTGTGTTTTGTTTTTGTAATTCATTTTGATAATGGGATTTATCGGATTTTCTCTGCTGCATTCATGCAGCTGTACACACGCTTGATTCTCTTATGGAGACATATAAATCCATGGGTTTGAAGATTCTTACTAGTCAGGTGTATTAATAGGCGTTGAATATAGGGTGTTTAGCCCATTTCGTTGAGCAAGGGGTAGGTCTTGACTATTACATATTTGACGTATGGAATGGTATCTGTGCTAATTTCTATCTCTGGTTTTATGCAGCACCCCAACTCACCTTTCCCCTTAAGCAAACATAAGTTGGTTTTCTAAATTGGAGACCCTGTTCTGTTTTGTAATTCAGTTCATGTGTAGCCAAGATTACATTCCGTGAATTAGTGATATCTTATGATGTTTCATTTTCTGTGTGATTTATTTCACTTAGAATCATCGTACCTGAATCCACTCATTATGCCACGACGGGCCTGATGACATAGATTTCATTGGAGAGTGATATTCCATTGTACATACGTACCACATATTCTTTATACATTTTTCGCTTTCTCGGATATTTAACTTGTACCGTAGACGAGGTTCTTGTACACAGAGCCGTCCGAAACTTTGGGGTGGCTGTGTGTTTCTGATTTTAATTTCCCTAAGCTATAGGACCATAAGTGGAAGTGCCATAGGCTCTGTTGCTTTGTTTTTTAGGTGTTTCAGGAAACACCATACACTTCTCCAGAGTGGCTGTTGTCAATTTACATCCCGCCCATCAGCATAACAAGGCTTCGTCTTCTCCATGGCCTGTGCTGCCTTTCTGGATTTTACACTTTTTTCAGATGGGTCTTTTGACCGGGGGGCAGTGAGACTTCACTGTAGTGCAGATTTCTTTAACATGCTTGCTTCGTTGGCCAAAAAGTGCGTATGCTTTTTTTCCTGAATATATTCAGGAAAAAAAGCATACGCCCTTTTTGGCCAAGTGCATCATTGTCGACGTTCTGCATCATTTCCTATGCTATAAATGCAATTCCAGTCTACCCCCTGAAATCGTTTTCCTGCAATTCTGCCCCGCTTTCAAGTCCTCTTCGCAGCCTTCCTTCAGTATATTTTTGGAAGATAGCTGTCATTTATAACTCTGCAGGTTTGTGAATTACAGTGCCCCTGAGCTCCTTTCTTCAAATCGCTTTCTTGTGAGCTGCCCGCAAACCCGCATGATTGCTTCAGGCCCTAATCTGGTTCCGGCACGGCATGCTGAGCCTTTGGTTAATTCCTCTTCCTGGTGGGAAATGAGCGTTAAATTTGCCCGTGCAGACACGTAGAGCTAGTCTCTCATTGGTTCTCCCTATTCCTGTTCATCTTGCGCAGAAATTGCAAACTGTGCCAAACAGGAGGTTAAAGGCACTGACTCTCCAAGTGGGGAGAGGGTTAGTAAAAAGTCTGGAATTGTGAACCCGAGTAAAATGGGACGAAAACTGAGATGCATTTGAAAACGTTTCCCGGTCACATGGTGCACCATACTGTGGGTTTCCTATGCATGTTTTAGGTGAAGGAAGAATCGCTTAAACCTGGAGAGTTGGGACCCATGGAATGGGTACCATGCAGTATGACTTCAAAGGGTCTGCATTTGCTCATCGAACCTCAACAATGCTATCAGCCCGAAGTGTCCAACCTTATGTCTCACTCAGCTCTGGGTGTAGATGTGGTAAATCCAGGTTGCATCACAAGCCCTGAATGAATTATTGAAGAATTCCTCTCTATTTCACTGTCATTGTGTTTTGTTTTTGTAATTCATTTTGATAATGGGATTTATCGGATTTTCTCTGCTGCATTCATGCAGCTGTACACACGCTTGATTCTCTTATGGAGACATATAAATCCATGGGTTTGAAGATTCTTACTAGTCAGGTGTATTAATAGGCGTTGAATATAGGGTGTTTAGCCCATTTCGTTGAGCAAGGGGTAGGTCTTGACTATTACATATTTGACGTATGGAATGGTATCTGTGCTAATTTCTATCTCTGGTTTTATGCAGCACCCCAACTCGCCTTTCCCCTTAAGCAAACCTAAGTTGGTTTTCTAAATTTGAGACCCTGTTCTGTTTTGTAATTCAGTTCATGTGTAGCCAAGATTACATTCCATGTATTAGTGATATCTTATGATGTTTCATTTTCTGTGTGACTTATTTCACTTAGAATCATCGTACCTGAATCCACTCATTATTTCGCAACGGGCCTGATGACATAGATTTCATTGCTGAGTGATATTCCATTGTACGTACGTACCACAATTTCTTTATCCATTTTTCACATTCTGGGATATTTAACTTGTACCGTAGACGAGGGTGTTGTAAACAGAGCCGTCCGACACTTTGGGGTGGCTGTGTGTTTTTGATTTTAATTTCCCTAAGCTATAGCACCATAAGTGGAAGTGCCGTAGGCTCCGTTGCTTTGTTTTTTAGGTGTTCCATGAAACACCATACACTTCTCCAGAGCTGCGGTTGGCAATTTACTTCCCGCCCATCACTATAACAAGGCAACCTGTTCTCCATGGCCTGTGCTGCCTTTCTGGATTTTACACTTTTTTCAGATGGCCCTTTTGACCGGGGGGCAGTGAGACTTCATTGTAGTGCAGATTTCTTTAACATGCTTGCTTGGTTGGCCAAAAAGGGCGTATGCGTTTTTTCCTGAATATATTCAGGAAAAAACGCATACGCCCTTTTTGGCCAAGAGCATCATTGTCGACGTTCTGCCTCTTTTCCTATGCTTTAAATGCAATTCCCGTCTACACCCTGAAATCGTTTTCCTGCAATTCTGCCCCACTTACAAGTCGTCTTCGCAGCCTTCCTTCAATATTTTTTTGGACGATAGCTGTCATTTATAACTCTGCATGTTTGTGAGTTACAGTGCCCCTGAGCTCCTTTCTTCAACTCGCTATCTTGTGAGCTGGCCGCAAACCCGCAGGATTACTTCAGGCCCTAATCTGATTCCGGCATGGCATGCTGAGCCTGTGGTTAATTCCTCTTCCTGGTGGGAAATGAGCGTTAAATTTGCCCGTGCAGACACCTACAGCTAGTCTCTCATTGGTTCTCCCTATTCCTGTTCATGTTGCGCAGAAATTGCAAACTGTGCCAAACAGGAGGTTAAAGGCACTGACTCTCCAAGTGGGGAGAGTGTGAGTAAAGGGTCTGGAATGGTGAACCCGAGTAAAAGGGGACGAAAACTGAGATACATTTAAAACGTTTCCCGGTCACACGGTGCACCGTACTGTGGGTTTCCGATGCATGTTTTAGCTGAAGGAAGAATCCCTTAAACCTGGAGAGTTGGGACCCATGGCACGGGTACCATGCAGTATGAGTTCAAAGGGTCTGCATTTGCTCATCGAACCTCACCAATGCTATCAGCCCGAAGTGCCCAACCTTATGTCTCACTCAGCTCTGGGTGTAGATGTGGTAAATCCAGGTTGCATCACAAGCCCTGAATGAATTATTTAAGAATTCCTCTCTATTTCACTGTCCTTGTGTTTTGTTTTTGTAATTCATTTTGATAATGGGATTTATCGGATTTTCTCTGCTGCATTCATGCAGCTGTACACACGCTTGATTCTCTTATGGAGACATATAAATCCATGGGTTTTAAGATTCTTACTTCTCAGGTATATTCCCAGGTGTTGAATATGTGGTGTCGAGTCCATTTCGTTGAGCAAGGAGTAGGTCTTTTCTATTATATATTTGGCTTATGGAACGGTATCTGTGCTAATTTCAATCTCTGGTTTTATGCAGCACCCCAACACACCTTTCCCCTTAAGCAAGCATAAGTTGATTTTCTAAATTTGAGACCCTCTTCTGTTTTGTAATTCAGTTCATGTGTAGCCAAGTTTACATTCCGTGTATTAGTGATATCTTGTGATATTTCTTTTTCTGTGTGACTTATTTCTCGTAGAATCGTCCTACCTGAATCCACTCATTATGCCGCTATGGGCCTGATGACGTAGATTTCATTGCTGTGTGATATTACATTGTACGTACGTACCACAACTTCTTTATCCATTTTTCGCTTTCTGGGATATTTAACTTGTACCATAGATGAGGTTCTTGTATACAGAGTCGTCTGAAATTTTGGGTTGCCTGTGTGTTTTTGATTTTACTTTCCCTAAGCTACAGGACCATAAGTGGAAGTGCCATAGGCTGCGTTGCTTTGTTTCCTATGTGTTTCAGGAAACGCCATACACTTCTCCAGTTTGGCTGTTGGCAATTTACGTCCCGCCCATCTGCATAACAAGGCTCCCTTTTCTCCATGGCCTGTCCTGCTTTTCTGATTTTTATACTTTTTTCAGATCGCCCTTTTGACCAGGGGTCAATGAGACTTCATTGTAGTGCAGATTTCTTTACACGCTTGCTTGGTTGGCCAAAAAGGGCGTATGCGTTTATTCCTGAATATATTCAGGAAAAAACGCATACGCCCTTTTTGGCCAAGTGCATCATTTTCGACATTCTGCTATTTTCCTAAGCTTTAGGTGGATTTCCTGTCTACCCCCTGAAATCGTTTTCTTGCAATTCTGCCCCGCTTTCAAGTCCTCTTCGAAGACTTACTTCAGTACATTTTTGGACGATAGCTGTCATTCATAACTCTGCAGGTTTGTGAATTACAGTGCCCCTGAGCTCCTTTCTTCAACTCGCTTTCTTGTGAGCTGGCCGCAAAACTGCAGGATTGCTTCAGGCCCTAATCTGTTTCAGGCAGGGCACGCTGAGCCTTTGGTTAATTCCTCTTCCTGGTGGGAAATGAGCGTTCCATTTGCCCGTGCAGACACTTACAGCTAGTCTCTCATTGGTTCTCCCTATTCCTGTTCATCTTGCGCAGAAATTGCAAACTGTGCCAAAGAGGAGGTTAAAGGCACTGACTCTCCAAGTGGGGAGAGTGTTAGTAAAGCGTCTGGAATGGTGAACCCGAGTACCAGGGGACGAAAACTGAGATGCATTTCAAAACGTTTCCCAATCACATGGTGGACCTTACTCTGGGTTTGCCATGCATGGTTTAGTTGAAGGAAGAATCCCTTAAACCTGGAGAGTTGGGACCCATGGAATGGGTACCATACAGTATGACTTCAAAGGGTCTGCATTTGCTCACCGAACCTCACCAATGCTATGAGCCCGAAGTGTCCAGCCTTATGTCTCACCCAGGTCTGGTTGTAGATGTGGTAAATCCAGGTTGCATCACAAGCCCTGAATGAATTATTTAAGAATTGCTCTCTATTTCACTGTCATTGTGTTTTTTTTTGAAATTTATTTTGATAATGGGATTTATCGGATTTTCACTGCTGCGTTTAGGCCACTGTACACACGCTTGATTTTCTTATGGAGACATATAAATCCATGGGGTTTAAGATTCTTACTTCTCAGGTATATTCCAAGGCGTTGAATATGGGGTGTTGAGTCCATTTCGTTGAGCAAGGCGTAGGTCTTTTCTATTATATATTTGGCTTATGGAACGGTATCTGTGCTAATTTCAATCTCTGGTTTTATGCAGAACCCCAACACACCTTTCCCCATAAGCAAGCATAAGTTGGTTTTCTAAATTTGAGACCCTGTTCTGTTTTGTAATTCAGTTCATGTGTAGCCAAGTTTACATTCCGTGTATTAGTGATATCTTATGATGTTTGTTTTTCTGTGTGACTTATTTCTCGTAGAATCATCGTACCTGAATCCACTCATTATTCCACTATGGGCCTGATGACGTAGATTTCATTGCTGAGTGATATTCCATTGTACGTACGTACAACAACTTCTTTATTCATTTTTTGCTTTCTCGGATATTTAACTTGCATCGTAGACGAGGTTCTTGTAAACAGAGCCGTCCCAAAATTTGGGGTGGCTGTGTGTGTTTGATTTTAATTTCCCTAAGCTATACGACCATAAGTGGAAGTGCCATAGGCTGTGTTTCTTTGTTTCCTACGTGTTTTAGGAAACACCATACACTTCTCCAGAGTGGCTGTTGGCAATTTACATCCCGCCCATCAGCATAACAAGGCTCCCTGTTCTCCATGACCTGTCCTGCCTTTCTGGATTTTACACCTTTTTCAGATGGCCCTTTTCACCGGGGGGCAGTGAGACTTCATTGTAGTGCAGATTTCCTTTACATGCTGGCTTGTTGGCCAAAAAGTTCGTATGCGTTTTTTCCTGAATATATTCAGGAAAAGAACGCATACGCCCTTTTTGGCCAAGTGCATCATTGTCGACATTCTGCCTCTTTTCCTATGCTTTAAGTGCAATTCCAGTCTACCCCCTGAAATCGTTCTCCTGAAATTCTGCCCCTTTTTCAAGTCCTCTTCGAAGACTAACTTCAATATATTTTTGCACGATAGCTCTCATTCATAACTCTGCAGGTTTCTGAATTACAGTGTCCCTGAGCTCCTTTCTTCAACTCGTTTTCTTGTGTGCTGGCCGCAAAACCGTAGGATTGCTTCAGGCCCTCATCTGGTTCTGGCAGGGCATGCTGAGCCTTTGGTTAATTCCTCTTCCTGGTGGGAAATGAGAATTACATTTGCCCGTGCAAACACCTACAGCTAGTCTCTCATTGGTTCTCCCTATTCCTGTTCATCTTGCGCAGAAATTGCAAACTGTGCCAAAGAGGAAGTTAAAGGCACTGACTCTCCAAGTGGGGAGAGTGTTAGTAAAGCATCTGAAATGGTGAACCCGAGTACCAAGGGACGAAAACTGAGATGCATTTGAAAACGTTTCCCAATCACACGGTGGACCATACTCTGGGTTTCCGATGCATGTTTTAGCTGAAGGAAGAATCCCTTAAACCTGGAGAGTTGGGATCCATGGAATGGGTACCATGCAGTATGACTTCAAAGGGTCTGCGTTTGCTCACCGAACTTCACGAATGCTATCAGCCCGAAGTGTCCAGCCTTATGTCTCACCCAGCTCTGGGTGTAGATGTGGTAAATCCAGGTTGCATCACAAGCCCTGAATGAATTCTTTAAGAATTGCTCTCTAGTTCACTGTCATTGTGTTTTGTTTTTGAAATTTATTTTGATAATGGGATTTATCGGATTTTCACTGCTGCGTATAGGCCGCTGTACACACGCTTCATTTCCTTATGGAGACATATAAATCCATGTGTTTCAAGATTCTTACTTGTCAGGTATATTCCCAGGCATTGAATATGGGGTGTTGAGTCCATTTCGTTGAGCAAGGAGTAGCTTTTGTCTATTATATATTTGGCTTATGGAACGGTCTCTGTGCTAATTTCAATCTCTGGTTTTATGCAGCACCCCAACTCACCTTTACCCATAAGCAAGCATAAGTTGGTTTTCTAAATTTGAGACCGTGTTCTGTTTTGTAATTCACTTCATGTGTAGCCAAGTTTACATTCCGTGTATTAGTGATATCTTATGATGTTTCTTTTTCTGTGTGAATTATTTCTCATAGAATCCTCGTACCTGAATCCACTCATTATGCCGCTATGGGCCTGATGACGTAGATTACATTGCTGAGTGATATTCCATTGGACGTACGTACCACAACTTCTTTATCCATTTTTTGCTTTCTCGGATATTTAACTTTTACCGTAGAGGAGGTTCTTGTAAACAGAGCCGTCCCAAACTTTGGGGTGGCTGTGTGTTTTTGATTTTAATTTCCCTAAGCTATAGGACCATAAGTGGAAGTGCCATAGGCTGTGTTGCTTTGTTTCCTACGTGTTTCAGAAAACACCATACACTTCTCCAGAGTGGCTGTTGGCAATTTACATCCCGCCCATCAGCATAACAAGGCTCCCTGTTCTCCATGACCTGTCCTGCCTTTCTGGGTTTTACACATTTTCAGATGGCCCTGTTGACCTGGGGGCAGAGAGACTTCATTGTAGTGCAGATTTCTTTTACACGCTTGGTTGGTTGGCCAAAAAGTGCGTATGCGTTTTTCCTGAATATATTCAGGAAAAAAAGCATACGCACTTTTTGGCCAAGTGCATCATTGTCGACATTCTACCTCTTTTCCTATGCTTTAAGTGCAATTCCAATCTATCCCCTGAAACCGTTTTCCAGAAATTCTGCCCCGCTTTCAAGTCCTGTTTGAAGACTTACTTCAATACATTTTTGGACGATAGCTGTCATTCATACCTCTGCAGGTTTGTGAATTACAGTGACCCAGAGCTCCTTCCTTCAACTCGCTTTCTTGTGAGCTGGCCGCCAAACCGCATGATTTCTTCAGGCCCTAAACTGTTTCTGGCAGGGCACGCTGAGCCTTTGGTTAATTCCTCTTCCTGGTGGGAAATGAGCGTTCCATTTGCCCGTGCATACACCTACAGCTGGTCTCTCGTTGGTTCTCCCTATTCCTGTTCATCTTGCTCAGAAATTGCAAACTGTGCCAAAAAAGGAGATTAAAGGCACTGAATCTCCAAGTGGGGAGAGTGTTAGTAAAGCGTCTGGAATGGTGAACCCGTGTACCAGGCGACGAAAACTGAGATGCATTTAGAAATGTTTCCCAATCACACGGTGGACCATACTCTGGGTTTCCCATGCATGTTTTAGCTGAAGGAAGCATCCCTTAAACCTGGAGAGTTCGGACCCATGGAATGGGTACCATGCAGTATGACTTCAAAGGGTCTGCATTTGCTCAACAAACCTCACCAATGCTATCAGCCCGAAGTGTCCAGCCTTATGTCTCACCCAGCTCTGGGTGTAGATGTGGTAAATCCAGGTTGCATCACATGCCCTGAATGAATTATTTAAGAATTGCTCTCTATTTCAGTGTCATTGTGTTTTGTTTTTGAAATTTATTTTGATAATGGGATTTATCGGATTTTCACTGCTGCGTTTAGGCCGCTGTACACACGCTTGATTGCCTTATGGAGAGATATAAATCCATGGGTTTTAAGATTCTTACTTCTCAGGTATATTCCCAGGCGTTGAATATGTGGTGTTGAGTCCATTTCGTTGAGCAGGGAGTAGGTTTTGTCTATTATATATTTGGCTTATGGAACGGTATCTGAGCTAATTTCAATCTCTGGTTTTATGCAGCACCCGAACTCACCTTCCCCATAAGCAAGCAAAAGTTGATTTTCTAAATTTGAGACCCTGTTCTGTTTTGTAATTCAGTTCATGTGTAGCCAAGTTTACATTCCTTGTATTAGTGATACATTTTGATGTTTCTTTTTCTGTGTGACTTATTTCACGTAGAATCATCGTACCTGAATCCACTCATTATGCCGCTACGGGCCTGATATAGATTTGATTGCTGAGTGATATTCCATTGTACGTACGTACCACAACTTCTTTATCCATTTTCCGCTCTCTGGGATATTTAACTTGTACCGTAGACGAGGTTCTTGTAAACAGAGCCGTCCCAAAATTTGGGGTGGCTGTGTGTTTTTGATTTCAATTTCCCTAAGCTATAGGACCACAAGTGGAAGTACCATAGGCACTGTTGCTTTGTTTCCTACGTGTTTCAGGAAACACCATACACTTCTCCAGAGTGGCTGTTGGCAATTTACATCCCGCCCATCAGCATAACAAGGCTCCCAGTTCTCCATGACCTGTCCTGCCTTTCTGGATTTTACACTTTTTTCAGATGGCCCTTTTGACCGGGGGGCAGTGAGACTTCATTGTAGTGCAGATTTCCTTTACACGCTTGCTTGGTTGGCCAAAAGGGCGTATGCGTTTTGTCCTGAATATATTCAGGTGAAAACGCATACGCCCTTTTTGGCCAAGTGCATCATTGTCGACATTCTGCCTCTTTTCCTATGCTTTAAGTGCAATTCCAGTCTACCCCCTGAAATCGTTTTCCTGAAATTCTGCCTCGCTTTCAAGTCCTGTTCGAAGACTTACTTCAATACATTTTTGGACGATAGCTGTCATTTATAACTCTGCAGCTTTGTGAATTACAGAGCCCCTGAGCTCCTTTTTTCAACTAGCTTTCTTGTGAGCTGGCTGCAAAAACGAAGGAGTGCTTCAGGCTCTAATCTGTTTCCGGCAGGGCACACTGAGCCTTTGGTTAATTGCTCTTCCTGGTGGGAAATGAGCGTTCCGTTTGCCCGTGCAGATACCTACAGCTAGTCTCTCATTGGTTCTCCCTATTCATGTTCATCTTGGGCAGAAATTGCAAACTGTGCCAAACAGGAGGTTAAAGGCACTGACTCTCCAAGTGGGGAGAGTGTTAGTAAAGCGTCTGGAAAGGTGAACCCGAGTACCCGGGGACGAAAAGTGAGATGCATTTGAAAACGTTTCCCAATCACACGGTGGACCATACTCTGGGTTTCCCATGCATGTTTAGCTGAAGGAAGAATCCTTTAAACCTGGAGAGTTGTGACCCATGGAATGGGTACCATACAGTACGACTTCAAAGGGTCTGCGTTTGCTCACCGAACCTCACCAATGCTATCAGCCCGAAGTGTCCAGCCTTATGTCTCACCAAGCTCTGGGTGTAGATGTGGTAAATCCAGGTTGCATCACAAGCCCTGAATGAATTATTTAAGAATTGCTCTCTATTTCCCTGTCATTGTGTTTTGTTTTTGAAATTTACTTTGATAATGGGATTTATCGGATTTTCTCTGCTGCCTTACTGCAGGTGTACACACGCTTGATTCTCTTATGGAGACATATAAATCCATGGGTTTGAAGATTCTTACTAGTCAGGTGTATTCCTAGGCGTTGAATATAGGGTGTTTAGCCCATTTCGTTGAGCAAGGGGTAGGTCTTGACTATTACATGTTTGACGTATGGAATGGTATCTGTGCTAATTTGTATCTCTGGTTTTATGCAGCACCCCAACTCACCTTTCCCCTTAAGCAAACATAAGTTGGTTTTCTTAATTTGAGACCCTGTTCTGTTTTGTAATTCAGTTCATGTGTAGCCAAGATTACATTCCGTGTATTAGTGATATCTTATGATGTTTCATTTTCTGTGTGACTTATTTCACTTAGAATCATCGTACCTGAATCCACTCATTATGCCACGACGGGCCAGATGACATAGATTTCATTGTTGAGTGATATTCCATTGTACGTACGTACCACAACTTCTTTATCCATTTTTCGCTTTCTGGGATATTTAACTTGTACCGTAGATGAAGTTCTTGTAAACAGAGCCGTCTGAAACTTTGTGGTGGCTGTGTGTTTTTGATTTTAATTTCCCTAATCTATAGGACCATAAGTGGAAGTGCGATAGGCTCCATTGCTTTGTTTTTTAGGTGTTTCAGGAAACACCATAGACTTCTGCAGAGTGGCTGTTGGCAATTTACATCCCACCCAGCAGCATAACAAGGCTCCCTGTTCTCCATGGCCTGTGCTGCATTTCTGGATTTTACATTTTTTTCAGATGGCCCTTTTGACCGGGGGGCAGTGAGACTTCATTGTAGTGCAGATTTCTTTAACATGCTTGCTTGGTTGGCCAAAAAGGGCGTATGCGTTTTTTCCTGAATATATTCAGGATAAAACGCATACGCCCTTTTTGGCCAAGTGCATCATTGTCGACGTTCTGCCTCTTTTCCTATGCTTTAAATGCAATTCCAGTCTACCCCCTGAAATCGTTTTCCTGCAATTCTGCCCCGCTTTCAAGCCCTCTTCGCAGCCTTCCTTCAATATATTTTTGGACGATAGCTGACATTTATAACTCTGTAGGTTTGTGAATTACAGTGCCCCTGAGCTCTTTCTTCAAATCGCTTTCTTGTCAGCTGGCCGCAAACCCGCAGGAATGCTTCAGGCCCTAATCTGGTTCCGGCACGGCATGCTGAGCCTTTGGTTACTTCCTCTTCCTGGTTGGAAATGAGCATTAAATTTGCCCGTGCAGACACCTACAGCTAGTCTCTCATTGGTTCTCCCTATTCCTGTTCATCTTGCGCAGAAATTGCAAACTGTGCCAAACAGCAGGTTAAAGGCACTGACTCTCCAAGTGGGGAGAGGGTTAGTAAAGGGTCTGGAATTGTGAACCCGAGGAAAAGGGGATGAAAACTGAGATGCATTTGAAAACGTTTCCCAGTCACACGGTGCACCATACTGTGGGTTTCCCATGCATGCTTTAGCTGAAGGAAGAATCGCTTAAACCTGGAGAGTTGGGACCCATGGAATGGGTACCATGCAGTATGACTTCAAAGGGTCTGCATTTGCTCATCGAACCTCACCAATGCTATCAGCCCGAAGTGTCCAACCTTATGTCTCACTCAGCTGTGGGTGTAGATGAGGTCAATCCAGGTTGCATCACAAGCCCTGAATGAATTATTTAAGAGTTGCTCTCTATTTCACTGTCATTGTGTTTTGTTTTTGTAATTCATTTTGATAATGGGATTTATCGGATTTTCTCTGCTGCCTTCATGCAGCTGTACACACGCTTGATTCTCTTATGGAGACATATAAATCCATGGGTTTGAAAAATCTTTCTAGTCAGGTGTATTCCTAGGCATTGAATATAGGGTGTTTAGCCCATTTCGTTGAGCAAGGGGTAGGTCTTGACTATTACATGTTTGACGTATGGAATGGTATCTGTGCTAATTTCTATCTCTGGTTTTATGCAGCACCCCAACTCACCTTTCCCCTTAAGCAAACATAAGTTGGTTTTCTAAATATGAGACCCTGTTCTGTCTTGTAATTCATTTCATGTGTAGCCAAGATTACATTCCGTGTATTAGTGATATCTTATGATGTTTCATTTTCTGTGTGACTTATTTCACTTAGAATCATCGTACCTGAATCCACTCATTATGCCACGATGGGCCAGATGACAGAGATTTCATTGGTGAGTGATATTCCATTGTACGTACGTACCACAACTTCTTTATCCATTTTTCGCTTTCTGGGATATTTAACTTGTACCGTAGATGAAGTTCTTGTAAACAGAGCCGTCTGAAACTTTGTGGTGGCTGTGTGTTTTTGATTTTAATTTCCCTAATCTATAGGACCATAAGTGGAAGTGCGATAGGCTCCATTGCTTTGTTTTTTAGGTGTTTCAGGAAACACCATACACTTCTCCAGAGTGGCGCTTCGCAATTTACATCCCACCCATCAGCATAACAAGGCTCCCTGTTCTCCATGGCCTGTGCTGCCTTTCTGGATTTTACACTATTTTCAGATGGACCTTTTGACCGGGGGGCAGTGAGACTTCATTGTAGTGCAGATTTCTTTAACATGCTTGCTTGGTTGGCCAAAAAGGGCGTATGCGTTTTTTCCTGAATATATTCAGGAAAAAACCATACACCCTTTTTGGCAAGTGCATCATTGTCGACGTTCTGCCTCTTTTCCTATGCTTTAAATGCAATTCCAGTCTACCCCCTGAAATCGTTTTCTTGCAATTCTGCCCTGCTTTGAAGTCCTCTTCGCAGCCTTCCTTCAATATATTTTTGGACGATAGCTGTCATTTATAACTCTGCAGGTTTGTGAGTTACAGTGCCCCTGAGCTCCTTTCTTCAACTCGCTATCTTGTGAGCTGGCCGCAAACCCGCAGGATTACTTCAGGCCCTAATCTGATTCCGGCATGGCATGCTGAGCCTGTGGTTAATTCCTCTTCCTGGTGGGAAATGAGCGTTAAATTTGCCCGTGCAGACACCTACAGCTAGTCTCTCATTGGTTCTCCCTATTCCTGTTCATGTTGCGCAGAAATTGCAAACTGTGCCAAACAGGAGGTTAAAGGCACTGACTCTCCAAGTGGGGAGAGTGTGAGTAAAGGGTCTGGAATGGTGAACCCGAGTAAAAGGGGACGAAAACTGAGATATATTTAAAACGTTTCCCGGTCACATGGTGCACCGTACTGTGGGTTTCCGATGCATGTTTTAGCTTAAAGAAGAATCCCTTAAACCTGGAGAGTTGGGACCCATGGAATGGGTACCATGCAGTATGACTTCAAAGGGTCTGCATTTGCTCATCGAACCTCACCAATGCTATCAGCCCGAAGTGTCCAACCTTATGTCTCACTCAGCTCTGGGTGTAGATGTGGTAAATCCAGGTTGCATCACAAGCCCTGAATGAATTATTGAAGAATTCCTCTCTATTTCACTGTCATTGTGTTTTGTTTTTGTAATTCATTTTGATAATGGGATTTATCGGATTTTCTCTGCTGCATTCATGCAGCTGTACACACGCTTGATTCTCTTATGGAGACATATAAATCCATGGGTTTGAAGATTCTTACTAGTCAGGTGTATTCGTAGGCGTTGAATATAGGGTGTTTAGCCCATTTCGTTGAGCAAGGGGTAGGTCTTGACTATTACATATTTGACGTATGGAATGGTATCTGTGCTAATTTCTATCGCTGGTTTTATGCAGCACCCCAACTCACCTTTCCCATTAAGCAAACATAAGTTGGTTTTCTAAATTGGAGACCCTGTTCTGTTTTGTAATTCAGTTCATGTGTAGCCAAGATTACATTCCGTGTATTAGTGATATTTTATGATGTTTCATCTTCTGTGTGACTTATTTCACTTAGAATCATCGTACCTGAATCCACTCATTATGCCACGACGGGCCAGATGACGTAGACTTCATTGGTGAGTGATATTCTATTCTACGTACGTACCACAACTTCTTTATCCATTTTTCGCTTTCTGGGATATTTAACTTGTACCGTAGACGAGGTTCTTGTAAACAGAGCCGTCTGAAACTTTGGGGTGGCTGTGTGTTTTTGATTTTAATTTCCCTAAGCTATAGGACCATAAGTGGAAGTGCCGTAGGCTCCGTTGCTTTGTTTTTTAGTTGTTTGAGGAAACACCATACACTTCTCCAGAGTGGCTCTTGGCAATTTACATCCCACCCATCAGCATAACAAGGCTCCCTGTTCTCCATGGCCTGTGCTGCCTTTCTGGATTTTACACTTTTTTCAGATGGCCCTTTTGACCGGGGGGCAGTGAGACTTCACTGTAGTGCAGATTTCTTTAATATGCTTGCTTGGTTGTCCAAAAAGGGCGTATGCGTTTTTTCCTGAATATATTCAGGAAAAAACGCATACGCCCTTTTTGGCCAAGTGCATCATTGTCGACGTTCTGCCTCTTTTCCTATGCTTTAAATGCAATTCCAGTGCACGCCCTGAAATCGTTTTCCTGCAATTCTGCACCGCTTTCAAGTCCACTTCGCAGCCTTACTTCAATACATTTTTAGACGATAGCTGTCATTTATAACTCTGCAGGTTTGTGAATTACAGTGCCCCTGAGCTCCATTGTTCAAATCGCTTTCTTGTGAGCTGGCTGCAAACCCGCACGATTGCTTCAGGCCCTAATCTGGTTCCGGAACGGCATGCTGAGCCTTTGGTTAATTCCTCTTCTTGGTGGGAAATGAGCATTAAATTTGCCCGTGCAGACACGTAGAGCTAGTCTCTCATTGGTTCTCCCTATTCCTGTTCATCTTGCGCAGAAATTGCAAACTGTGCCAAACAGGAGGTTAAAGGCACTGACTCTCCAAGTGGGGAGAGGGTTAGTAAAAAGTCTGGAATTGTGAACCCGAGTAAAATGGGACGAAAACTGAGATGCATTTGAAAACGTTTCCCGGTCACATGGTGCACCATACTGTGGGTTTCCTATGCATGTTTTAGGTGAAGGAAGAATCGCTTAAACCTGGAGAGTTGGGACCCATGGAATGGGCACCATGCAGTATGACTTCAAAGGGTCTGCATTTGCTCATCGAACCTCACCAGTGCTATCAGCCCGAAGTGTCCAACCTTATGTCTCACTCAGCTCTGGGTGTAGATGTGGTAAATCCAGGTTGCATCACAAGCCCTGAATGAATTATTTAAGAATTCCTCTCTATTTCACTGTCATTGTGTTTTGTTTTTGTAATTCATTTTGATAATGGGATTTATCTGATTTTCTCTGCTGCATTCATGCAGCTGTACACACGCTTGATTCTCTTATGGAGACATATAAATCCATGGGTTTGAAGATTCTTACTAGTCAGGTGTATTAATAGGCGTTGAATATAGGGTGTTTAGCCCATTTCGTTGAGCAAGGGGTAGGTCTTGACTATTACATATTTGACGTATGGAATGGTATCTGTGCTAATTTCTATCTCTGGTTTTATGCAGCACCCCAACTCCCCTTTCCCCTTAAGCAAACATAAGTTGGTTTTCTAAATTGGAGACCCTGTTCTGTTTTGTAATTCAGTTCATGTGTAGCCAACATTACATTCCGTGAATTAGTGATATCTTATGATGTTTCATTTTCTGTGTGATTTATTTCACTTAGAATCATCGTACCTGAATCCACTCATTATGCCACGACGGGCCTGATGACATAGATTTCATTGGAGAGTGATATTCCATTGTACGTACGTACCACATATTCTTTATACATTTTTCGCTTTCTCGGATATTTAACTTGTACCGTAGACGAGGTTCTTGTACACAGAGCCGTCCGAAACTTTGGGGTGGCTGTGTGTTTCTGATTTTAATTTCCCTAAGCTATAGGACCATAAGTGGAAGTGCCATAGGCTCCGTTGCTTTGTTTTTTAGGTGTTTCAGGAAACACCATACACTTCTCCAGAGTGGCTGTTGTCAATTTACATCCCGCCCATCAGCATAACAAGGCTTCGTCTTCTCCATGGCCTGTGCTGCCTTTCTGGATTTTACACTATTTTCAGATGGGTCTTTTGACCGGGGGGCAGTGAGACTTCACTGTAGTGCAGATTTCTTTAACATGCTTGCTTCGTTGGCCAAAAAGTGCGTATGCTTTTTTTCCTGAATATATTCAGGAAAAAAAGCATACGCCCTTTTTGGCCAAGTGCATCACTGTCGACGTTCTGCATCATTTCCTATGCTATAAATGCAATTCCAGTCTACCCCCTGAAATCGTTTTCCTGCAATTCTGCCCCGCTTTCAAGTCCTCTTCGCGGCCTTCCTTCAGTATATTTTTGGAAGATAGCTGTCATTTATAACTCTGCAGGTTTGTGAATTACAGTGCCCCTGAGCTCCTTTCTTCAAATCGCTTTCTTGTGAGCTGCCCGCAAACCCGCATGATTGCTTCAGGCCCTAATCTGGTTCCGGCACGGCATGCTGAGCCTTTGGTTAATTCCTCTTCCTGGTGGGAAATGAGCGTTAAATTTGCCCGTGCAGACACGTAGATCTAGTCTCTCATTGGTTCTCCCTATTCCTGTTCATCTTGCGCAGAAATTGCAAACTGTGCCAAACAGGAGGTTAAAGGCACTGACTCTCCAAGTGGGGAGAGGGTTAGTAAAAAGTCTGGAATTGTGAACCCGAGTAAAATGGGACGAAAACTGAGATGCATTTGAAAACGTTTCCCGGTCACATGGTGCACCATACTGTGGGTTTCCTATGCATGTTTTAGGTGAAGGAAGAATCGCTTAAACCTGGAGAGTTGGGACCCATGGAATGGGTACCATGCAGTATGACTTCAAAGGGTCTGCATTTGCTCATCGAACCTCACCAGTGCTATCAGCCCGAAGTGTCCAACCTTATGTCTCACTCAGCTCTGGGTGTAGATGTGGTAAATCCAGGTTGCATCACAAGCCCTGAATGAATTATTTAAGAATTCCTCTCTATTTCACTGTCATTGTGTTTTGTTTTTGTAATTCATTTTGATAATGGGATTTATCGGATTTTCTCTGCTGCATTCATGCAGCTGTACACACGCTTGATTCTCTTATGGAGACATATAAATCCATGGGTTTGAAGATTCTTACTAGTCAGGTGTATTAATAGGCGTTGAATATAGGGTGTTTAGCCCATTTCGTTGAGCAAAGGGTAGGTCTTGACTATTACATATTTGACGTATGGAATGGTATCTGTGCTAATTTCTATCTCTGGTTTTATGCAGCACCCCAACTCCCCTTTCCCCTTAAGCAAACATAAGTTGGTTTTCTAAATTGGAGACCCTGTTCTGTTTTGTAATTCAGTTCATGTGTAGCCAAGATTACAATCCGTGTATTAGTGATATCTTATGATGTTTCATTTTCTGTGTGACTTATTTCACTTAGAATCTACGTACCTGAATCCACTCATTATGCCACGACGGGCCTGATGACATAGATTTCATTGGTGTGTGATATTCCATTGTACGTACGTACCACAACTTCTTTATCCATTTTTCGCTTTCTGGGATATTTAACTTGTACCGTAGACGAGGTTCTTGTAAACAGAGCCGTCTGAAACTTTCGGGTGGCTGTGTGTTTTTGATTTTAATTTCCCTAAGCTATAGGACCGTAAGTGGAAGTGCCTTAGGCTCCGTTGCTTTGTTTTCTAGGTGTTTCAGGAAACACCATACACTTCTCCAGAGTGGCTGTTGGCAGTTTACATCCCACCCATCAGCATAACAAGGCTCCCTGTTCTCTATGACCTGTGCTGCATTTCTGGATTTTACACTTTTTTCAGATGGCCCTTTTGACCGGGGGGCAGTGAGACTTCATTGTAGTGCAGATTTCTATAACATGCTTGCTTGGCTGGCCAAAAAGGGCGTATGCTTTTTTCCCTGAATATATTCAGGAAAAAAAGCATACGCCCTTTTTGGCCAAGTGCATCATTGTCGACGTTCTGCCTCATTTCCTATGCTATAAATGCAATTCCAGTCTACCCCCTGAAATCGTTTTCCTGCAATTCTGCCCCGCTTTCAAATCCTTTCGCAGCCTTCCTTCAGTATATTGTTGGACGATAGATGTCATTTATAACTCTGCAGGTTTGTGAATTACAGTGCCCCTGAGCTCCTTTCTACAAATCGCTTTCTTGTGAGCTGGCCGCAAACCCGCAGGATTGCTTCAGGCCCTAATCTGGTTCTGGCACGGCATGCTGAGCCTTTGGTTAATTCCTCTTCCTGGTTGGAAATGAGCGTTAAATTTGCCCGTGCAGACACCTACAGCTAGTCTCTCATTGGTTCTCCCTATTCCTGTTCATCTTGCGCAGAAATTGCAAACTGTGCCAAACAGGAGGTTAAAGGCACTGACTCTCCAAGTGGGGAGAGTGTTAGTAAAGGGTCTGAAATGGTGAACCCGAGTAAAAGGGGACAAAACCTGAGATGCATTTGAAAACGTTTCCCGGTCACACGGTGCACCATACTGTGGATTTCCCATGCATGTTTTAGCTGAAGGAAGAATCGCTTAAACCTGGAGATTTGGGACCCATGGAATGGGTACCATGCAGTATGACTTCAAAGGGTCTGCATTTGCTCATCGAACCTCACCAATGCTATCAGCCCGAAGTGTCCAACCTTATGTCTCACTCAGCTCTGGGTGTAGATGTGGTAAATCCAGGTTGCATCACAAGCCCTGAATGAATTATTTAAGAATTCCTCTCTATTTCACTGTCATTGTGTTTTGTTTTTGTAATTCATTTTGATAATGGGATTTATCGGATTTTCTCTGCTGCATTCATGCAGCTGTACACACGCTTGATTCTCTTATGGAGACATATAAATCCATGGGTTTGAAGATTCTTACTAGTCAGGTGTATTCGTAGGCGTTGAATATAGGGTGTTTAGCCCATTTCGTTGAGCAAGGGGTAGGTCTTGACTATTACATATTTGACGTATGGAATGGTATCTGTGCTAATTTCTATCGCTGGTTTTATGCAGCACCCCAACTCACCTTTCCCCTTAAGCAAACATAAGTTGGTTTTCTAAATTGGAGACCCTGTTCTGTTTTGTAATTCAGTTCATGTGTAGCCAAGATTACATTCCGTGTATTAGTGATATTTTATGATGTTTCATTTTCTGTGTGACTTATTTCACTTAGAATCATCGTACCTGAATCCACTCATTATGCCACGACGGGCCAGATGACGTAGACTTCATTGGTGAGTGATATTGTATTCTACGTACGTACCACAACTTCTTTATCCATTTTTCGCTTTCTGGGATATTTGTACCGTAGACGAGGTTCTTGTAAACAGAGCCGTCTGAAACTTTGGGGTGGCTGTGTGTTTTTGATTTTAATTTCCCTAAGCTATAGGACCATAAGTGGAAGTGCCGTAGGCTCCGTTGCTTTGTTTTTTAGTTGTTTGAGGAAACACCATACACTTCTCCAGAGTGGCTCTTGGCAATTTACATCCCACCCATCAGCATAACAAGGCTCCCTGTTCTCCATGGCCTGTGCTGCCTTTCTGGATTTTACACTTTTTTCAGATGGCCCTTTTGACCGGGGGGCAGTGAGACTTCACTGTAGTGCAGATTTCTTTAATATGCTTGCTTGGTTGTCCAAAAAGGGCGTATGCGTTTTTTCCTGAATATATTCAGGAAAAAACGCATACGCCCTTTTTGGCCAAGTGCATCATTGTCGACGTTCTGCCTCTTTTCCTATGCTTTAAATGCAATTCCAGTGCACGCCCTGAAATCGTTTTCCTGCAATTCTGCACCGCTTTCAAGTCCACTTCGCAGCCTTACTTCAATACATTTTTAGACGATAGCTGTCATTTATAACTCTGCAGGTTTGTGAATTACAGTGCCCCTGAGCTCCTTTCTTCAAATCGCTTTCTTGTGAGCTGGCTGCAAACCCGCACGATTGCTTCAGGCCCTAATCTTGTTCCGGAATGGCATGCTGAGCCTTTGGTTAATTCCTCTTCTTGGTGGGAAATGAGCATTAAATTTGCCCGTGCAGACACGTAGAGCTAGTCTCTCATTGGTTCTCCCTATTCCTGTTCATCTTGCGCAGAAATTGCAAACCGTGCCAAACAGGAGGTTAAAGGCACTGACTCTCCAAGTGGGGAGAGGGTTAGTAAAAAGTCTGGAATTGTGAACCCGAGTAAAATGGGACGAAAACTGAGATGCATTTGAAAACGTTTCCCGGTCACATGGTGCACCATACTGTGGGTTTCCTATGCATGTTTTAGGTGAAGGAAGAATCGCTTAAACCTGGAGAGTTGGGACCCATGGAATGGGTACCATGCAGTATGACTTCAAAGGGTCTGCATTTGCTCATCGAACCTCACCAATGCTATCAGCCCGAAGTGTCCAACCTTATGTCTCACTCAGCTCTGGGTGTAGATGTGGTAAATCCAGGTTGCATCACAAGCCCTGAATGAATTATTTAAGAATTCCTCTCTATTTCACTGTCATTGTGTTTTGTTTTTGTAATTCATTTTGATAATGGGATTTATCGGATTTTCTCTGCTGCATTCATGCAGCTGTACACACGCTTGATTCTCTTATGGAGACATATAAATCCATGGGTTTGAAGATTCTTACTAGTCAGGTGTATTAATAGGCGTTGAATAAAGGGTGTTTAGCCCATTTCGTTGAGCAAGGGGTAGGTCTTGACTATTACATATTTGACGTATGGAATGGTATCTGTGCTAATTTCTATCTCTGGTTTTATGCAGCACCCCAACTCACCTTTCCCCTTAAGCAAACATAAGTTGGTTTTCTAAATTGGAGACCCTGTTCTGTTTTGTAATTCAGTTCATGTGTAGCCAAGATTACATTCCGTGAATTAGTGATATCTTATGATGTTTCATTTTCTGTGTGATTTATTTCACTTAGAATCATCGTACCTGAATCCACTCATTATGCCACGACGGGCCTGATGACATAGATTTCATTGGAGAGTGATATTCCATTGTACGTACGTACCACATATTCTTTATACATTTTTCGCTTTCTCGGATATTTAACTTGTACCGTAGACGAGGTTCTTGTACACAGAGCCGTCCGAAACTTTGGGGTGGCTGTGTGTTTCTGATTTTAATTTCCCTAAGCTATAGGACCATAAGTGGAAGTGCCATAGGCTCCGTTGCTTTGTTTTTTAGGTGTTTCAGGAAACACCATACACTTCTCCAGAGTGGCTGTTGTCAATTTACATCCCGCCCATCAGCATAACAAGGCTTCGTCTTCTCCATGGCCTGTGCTGCCTTTCTGGATTTTACACTTTTTTCAGATGGGTCTTTTGACCGGGGGGCAGTGAGACTTCACTGTAGTGCAGATTTCTTTAACATGCTTGCTTCGTTGGCCAAAAAGGGCGTATGCTTTTTTTCCTGAATATATTCAGGAAAAAAAGCATACGCCCTTTTTGGCCAAGTGCATCATTGTCGACGTTCTGCATCATTTCCTATGCTATAAATGCAATTCCAGTCTACCCCCTGAAATCGTTTTCCTGCAATTCTGCCCCGCTTTCAAGTCCTCTTCGCAGCCTTCCTTCAGTATATTTTTGGAAGATAGCTGTCATTTATAACTCTGCAGGTTTGTGAATTACAGTGCCCCTGAGCTCCTTTCTTCAAATCGCTTTCTTGTGAGCTGCCCGCAAACCCGCATGATTGCTTCAGGCCCTAATCTGGTTCCGGAACGGCATGCTGAGCCTTTGGTTAATTCCTCTTCCTGGTGGGAAATGAGCGTTAAATTTGCCCGTGCAGACACGTAGAGCTAGTCTCTCATTGGTTCTCCCTATTCCTGTTCATCTTGCGCAGAAATTGCAAACTGTGCCAAACAGGAGGTTAAAGGCACTGACTCTCCAAGTGGGGAGAGGTTTAGTAAAAAGTCTGGAATTGTGAACCCGAGTAAAATGGGACGAAAACTGAGATGCATTTGAAAACGTTTCCCGGTCACATGGTGCACCATACTGTGGGTTTCCTATGCATGTTTTAGGTGAAGGAAGAATCGCTTAAACCTGGAGAGTTGGGACCCATGGAATGGGTACCATGCAGTATGACTTCAAAGGGTCTGCATTTGCTCATCGAACCTCAACAATGCTATCAGCCCGAAGTGTCCAACCTTATGTCTCACTCAGCTCTGGGTGTAGATGTGGTAAATCCAGGTTGCATCACAAGCCCTGAATGAATTATTTAAGAATTCCTCTCTATTTCACTGTCATTGTGTTTTGTTTTTGTAATTCATTTTGATAATGGGATTTATCGGATTTTCTCTGCTGCATTCATGCAGCTGTACACACGCTTGATTCTCTTATGGAGACATATAAATCCATGGGTTTGAAGATTCTTACTAGTCAGGTGTATTAATAGGCGTTGAATATAGGGTGTTTAGCCCATTTCGTTGAGCAAGGGGTAGGTCTTGACTATTACATATTTGACGTATGGAATGGTATCTGTGCTAATTTCTATCTCTGGTTTTATGCAGCACCCCAACTCGCCTTTCCCCTTAAGCAAACCTAAGTTGGTTTTCTAAATTTGAGACCCTGTTCTGTTTTGTAATTCAGTTCATGTGTAGCCAAGATTACATTCCATGTATTAGTGATATCTTATGATGTTTCATTTTCTGTGTGACTTATTTCACTTAGAATCATCGTACCTGAATCCACTCATTATTTCGCAACGGGCCTGATGACATAGATTTCATTGCTGAGTGATATTCCATTGTACGTACGTACCACAATTTCTTTATCCATTTTTCACATTCTGGGATATTTAACTTGTACCGTAGACGAGGGTGTTGTAAACAGAGCCGTCCGACACTTTGGGGTGGCTGTGTGTTTTTGATTTTAATTTCCCTAAGCTATAGCACCATAAGTGGAAGTGCCGTAGGCTCCGTTGCTTTGTTTTTTAGGTGTTCCATGAAACACCATACACTTCTCCAGAGCTGCGGTTGGCAATTTACTTCCCGCCCATCACTATAACAAGGCAACCTGTTCTCCATGGCCTGTGCTGCCTTTCTGGATTTTACACTTTTTTCAGATGGCCCTTTTGACCGGGGGGCAGTGAGACTTCATTGTAGTGCAGATTTCTTTAACATGCTTGCTTGGTTGGCCAAAAAGGGCGTATGCGTTTTTTCCTGAATATATTCAGGAAAAAACGCATACGCCCTTTTTGGCCAAGAGCATCATTGTCGACGTTCTGCCTCTTTTCCTATGCTTTAAATGCAATTCCCGTCTACACCCTGAAATCGTTTTCCTGCAATTCTGCCCCACTTACAAGTCGTCTTCGCAGCCTTCCTTCAATATTTTTTTGGACGATAGCTGTCATTTATAACTCTGCATGTTTGTGAGTTACAGTGCCCCTGAGCTCCTTTCTTCAACTCGCTATCTTGTGAGCTGGCCGCAAACCCGCAGGATTACTTCAGGCCCTAATCTGATTCCGGCATGGCATGCTGAGCCTGTGGTTAATTCCTCTTCCTGGTGGGAAATGAGCGTTAAATTTGCCCGTGCAGACACCTACAGCTAGTCTCTCATTGGTTCTCCCTATTCCTGTTCATGTTGCGCAGAAATTGCAAACTGTGCCAAACAGGAGGTTAAAGGCACTGACTCTCCAAGTGGGGAGAGTGTGAGTAAAGGGTCTGGAATGGTGAACCCGAGTAAAAGGGGACGAAAACTGAGATACATTTAAAACGTTTCCCGGTCACACGGTGCACCGTACTGTGGGTTTCCGATGCATGTTTTAGCTGAAGGAAGAATCCCTTAAACCTGGAGAGTTGGGACCCATGGCACGGGTACCATGCAGTATGAGTTCAAAGGGTCTGCATTTGCTCATCGAACCTCAACAATGCTATCAGCCCGAAGTGCCCAACCTTATGTCTCACTCAGCTCTGGGTGTAGATGTGGTAAATCCAGGTTGCATCACAAGCCCTGAATGAATTATTTAAGAATTGCTCTCTATTTCACTGTCCTTGTGTTTTGTTTTTGTAATTCATTTTGATAATGGGATTTATCGGATTTTCTCTGCTGCATTCATGCAGCTGTACACACGCTTGATTCTCTTATGGAGACATATAAATCCATGGGTTTTAAGATTCTTACTTCTCAGGTATATTCCCAGGTGTTGAATATGTGGTGTCGAGTCCATTTCGTTGAGCAAGGAGTAGGTCTTTTCTATTATATATTTGGCTTATGGAACGGTATCTGTGCTAATTTCAATCTCTGGTTTTATGCAGCACCCCAACACACCTTTCCCCTTAAGCAAGCATAAGTTGATTTTCTAAATTTGAGACCCTCTTCTGTTTTGTAATTCAGTTCATGTGTAGCCAAGTTTACATTCCGTGTATTAGTGATATCTTGTGATATTTCTTTTTCTGTGTGACTTATTTCTCGTAGAATCGTCCTACCTGAATCCACTCATTATGCCGCTATGGGCCTGATGACGTAGATTTCATTGCTGTGTGATATTACATTGTACGTACGTACCACAACTTCTTTATCCATTTTTCGCTTTCTGGGATATTTAACTTGTACCATAGATGAGGTTCTTGTATACAGAGTCGTCTGAAATTTTGGGTTGCCTGTGTGTTTTTGATTTTACTTTCCCTAAGCTACAGGACCATAAGTGGAAGTGCCATAGGCTGCGTTGCTTTGTTTCCTATGTGTTTCAGGAAACGCCATACACTTCTCCAGTTTGGCTGTTGGCAATTTACGTCCCGCCCATCTGCATAACAAGGCTCCCTTTTCTCCATGGCCTGTCCTGCTTTTCTGATTTTTATACTTTTTTCAGATCGCCCTTTTGACCAGGGGTCAATGAGACTTCATTGTAGTGCAGATTTCTTTACACGCTTGCTTGGTTGGCCAAAAAGGGCGTATGCGTTTATTCCTGAATATATTCAGGAAAAAACGCATACGCCCTTTTTGGCCAAGTGCATCATTTTCGACATTCTGCTATTTTCCTAAGCTTTAGGTGGATTTCCTGTCTACCCCCTGAAATCGTTTTCTTGCAATTCTGCCCCGCTTTCAAGTCCTCTTCGAAGACTTACTTCAGTACATTTTTGGACGATAGCTGTCATTCATAACTCTGCAGGTTTGTGAATTACAGTGCCCCTGAGCTCCTTTCTTCAACTCGCTTTCTTGTGAGCTGGCCGCAAAACTGCAGGATTGCTTCAGGCCCTAATCTGTTTCAGGCAGGGCACGCTGAGCCTTTGGTTAATTCCTCTTCCTGGTGGGAAATGAGCGTTCCATTTGCCCGTGCAGACACTTACAGCTAGTCTCTCATTGGTTCTCCCTATTCCTGTTCATCTTGCGCAGAAATTGCAAACTGTGCCAAAGAGGAGGTTAAAGGCACTGACTCTCCAAGTGGGGAGAGTGTTAGTAAAGCGTCTGGAATGGTGAACCCGAGTACCAGGGGACGAAAACTGAGATGCATTTCAAAACGTTTCCCAATCACATGGTGGACCTTACTCTGGGTTTGCCATGCATGGTTTAGTTGAAGGAAGAATCCCTTAAACCTGGAGAGTTGGGACCCATGGAATGGGTACCATACAGTATGACTTCAAAGGGTCTGCATTTGCTCACCGAACCTCACCAATGCTATGAGCCCGAAGTGTCCAGCCTTATGTCTCACCCAGGTCTGGTTGTAGATGTGGTAAATCCAGGTTGCATCACAAGCCCTGAATGAATTATTTAAGAATTGCTCTCTATTTCACTGTCATTGTGTTTTTTTTTGAAATTTATTTTGATAATGGGATTTATCGGATTTTCACTGCTGCGTTTAGGCCACTGTACACACGCTTGATTTTCTTATGGAGACATATAAATCCATGGGGTTTAAGATTCTTACTTCTCAGGTATATTCCAAGGCGTTGAATATGGGGTGTTGAGTCCATTTCGTTGAGCAAGGCGTAGGTCTTTTCTATTATATATTTGGCTTATGGAACGGTATCTGTGCTAATTTCAATCTCTGGTTTTATGCAGAACCCCAACACACCTTTCCCCATAAGCAAGCATAAGTTGGTTTTCTAAATTTGAGACCCTGTTCTGTTTTGTAATTCAGTTCATGTGTAGCCAAGTTTACATTCCGTGTATTAGTGATATCTTATGATGTTTGTTTTTCTGTGTGACTTATTTCTCGTAGAATCATCGTACCTGAATCCACTCATTATTCCACTATGGGCCTGATGACGTAGATTTCATTGCTGAGTGATATTCCATTGTACGTACGTACAACAACTTCTTTATTCATTTTTTGCTTTCTCGGATATTTAACTTGCATCGTAGACGAGGTTCTTGTAAACAGAGCCGTCCCAAAATTTGGGGTGGCTGTGTGTGTTTGATTTTAATTTCCCTAAGCTATACGACCATAAGTGGAAGTGCCATAGGCTGTGTTTCTTTGTTTCCTACGTGTTTTAGGAAACACCATACACTTCTCCAGAGTGGCTGTTGGCAATTTACATCCCGCCCATCAGCATAACAAGGCTCCCTGTTCTCCATGACCTGTCCTGCCTTTCTGGATTTTACACCTTTTTCAGATGGCCCTTTTCACCGGGGGGCAGTGAGACTTCATTGTAGTGCAGATTTCCTTTACATGCTGGCTTGTTGGCCAAAAAGTTCGTATGCGTTTTTTCCTGAATATATTCAGGAAAAGAACGCATACGCCCTTTTTGGCCAAGTGCATCATTGTCGACATTCTGCCTCTTTTCCTATGCTTTAAGTGCAATTCCAGTCTACCCCCTGAAATCGTTCTCCTGAAATTCTGCCCCTTTTTCAAGTCCTCTTCGAAGACTAACTTCAATATATTTTTGCACGATAGCTCTCATTCATAACTCTGCAGGTTTCTGAATTACAGTGTCCCTGAGCTCCTTTCTTCAACTCGTTTTCTTGTGTGCTGGCCGCAAAACCGTAGGATTGCTTCAGGCCCTCATCTGGTTCTGGCAGGGCATGCTGAGCCTTTGGTTAATTCCTCTTCCTGGTGGGAAATGAGAATTACATTTGCCCGTGCAAACACCTACAGCTAGTCTCTCATTGGTTCTCCCTATTCCTGTTCATCTTGCGCAGAAATTGCAAACTGTGCCAAAGAGGAAGTTAAAGGCACTGACTCTCCAAGTGGGGAGAGTGTTAGTAAAGCATCTGAAATGGTGAACCCGAGTACCAAGGGACGAAAACTGAGATGCATTTGAAAACGTTTCCCAATCACACGGTGGACCATACTCTGGGTTTCCGATGCATGTTTTAGCTGAAGGAAGAATCCCTTAAACCTGGAGAGTTGGGATCCATGGAATGGGTACCATGCAGTATGACTTCAAAGGGTCTGCGTTTGCTCACCGAACTTCACGAATGCTATCAGCCCGAAGTGTCCAGCCTTATGTCTCACCCAGCTCTGGGTGTAGATGTGGTAAATCCAGGTTGCATCACAAGCCCTGAATGAATTCTTTAAGAATTGCTCTCTAGTTCACTGTCATTGTGTTTTGTTTTTGAAATTTATTTTGATAATGGGATTTATCGGATTTTCACTGCTGCGTATAGGCCGCTGTACACACGCTTCATTTCCTTATGGAGACATATAAATCCATGTGTTTCAAGATTCTTACTTGTCAGGTATATTCCCAGGCATTGAATATGGGGTGTTGAGTCCATTTCGTTGAGCAAGGAGTAGCTTTTGTCTATTATATATTTGGCTTATGGAACGGTCTCTGTGCTAATTTCAATCTCTGGTTTTATGCAGCACCCCAACTCACCTTTACCCATAAGCAAGCATAAGTTGGTTTTCTAAATTTGAGACCGTGTTCTGTTTTGTAATTCACTTCATGTGTAGCCAAGTTTACATTCCGTGTATTAGTGATATCTTATGATGTTTCTTTTTCTGTGTGAATTATTTCTCATAGAATCCTCGTACCTGAATCCACTCATTATGCCGCTATGGGCCTGATGACGTAGATTACATTGCTGAGTGATATTCCATTGGACGTACGTACCACAACTTGTTTATCCATTTTTTGCTTTCTCGGATATTTAACTTTTACCGTAGAGGAGGTTCTTGTAAACAGAGCCGTCCCAAACTTTGGGGTGGCTGTGTGTTTTTGATTTTAATTTCCCTAAGCTATAGGACCATAAGTGGAAGTGCCATAGGCTGTGTTGCTTTGTTTCCTACGTGTTTCAGAAAACACCATACACTTCTCCAGAGTGGCTGTTGGCAATTTACATCCCGCCCATCAGCATAACAAGGCTCCCTGTTCTCCATGACCTGTCCTGCCTTTCTGGATTTTACACATTTTCAGATGGCCCTGTTGACCTGGGGGCAGAGAGACTTCATTGTAGTGCAGATTTCTTTTACACGCTTGGTTGGTTGGCCAAAAAGTGCGTATGCGTTTTTCCTGAATATATTCAGGAAAAAAAGCATACGCACTTTTTGGCCAAGTGCATCATTGTCGACATTCTACCTCTTTTCCTATGCTTTAAGTGCAATTCCAATCTATCCCCTGAAACCGTTTTCCAGAAATTCTGCCCCGCTTTCAAGTCCTGTTTGAAGACTTACTTCAATACATTTTTGGACGATAGCTGTCATTCATACCTCTGCAGGTTTGTGAATTACAGTGACCCAGAGCTCCTTCCTTCAACTCGCTTTCTTGTGAGCTGGCCGCCAAACCGCATGATTTCTTCAGGCCCTAAACTGTTTCTGGCAGGGCACGCTGAGCCTTTGGTTAATTCCTCTTCCTGGTGGGAAATGAGCGTTCCATTTGCCCGTGCATACACCTACAGCTGGTCTCTCGTTGGTTCTCCCTATTCCTGTTCATCTTGCTCAGAAATTGCAAACTGTGCCAAAAAAGGAGATTAAAGGCACTGAATCTCCAAGTGGGGAGAGTGTTAGTAAAGCGTCTGGAATGGTGAACCCGTGTACCAGGCGACGAAAACTGAGATGCATTTAGAAATGTTTCCCAATCACACGGTGGACCATACTCTGGGTTTCCCATGCATGTTTTAGCTGAAGGAAGCATCCCTTAAACCTGGAGAGTTCGGACCCATGGAATGGGTACCATGCAGTATGACTTCAAAGGGTCTGCATTTGCTCAACAAACCTCACCAATGCTATCAGCCCGAAGTGTCCAGCCTTATGTCTCACCCAGCTCTGGGTGTAGATGTGGTAAATCCAGGTTGCATCACATGCCCTGAATGAATTATTTAAGAATTGCTCTCTATTTCAGTGTCATTGTGTTTTGTTTTTGAAATTTATTTTGATAATGGGATTTATCGGATTTTCACTGCTGCGTTTAGGCCGCTGTACACACGCTTGATTGCCTTATGGAGAGATATAAATCCATGGGTTTTAAGATTCTTACTTCTCAGGTATATTCCCAGGCGTTGAATATGTGGTGTTGAGTCCATTTCGTTGAGCAGGGAGTAGGTTTTGTCTATTATATATTTGGCTTATGGAACGGTATCTGAGCTAATTTCAATCTCTGGTTTTATGCAGCACCCGAACTCACCTTCCCCATAAGCAAGCAAAAGTTGATTTTCTAAATTTGAGACCCTGTTCTGTTTTGTAATTCAGTTCATGTGTAGCCAAGTTTACATTCCTTGTATTAGTGATACATTTTGATGTTTCTTTTTCTGTGTGACTTATTTCACGTAGAATCATCGTACCTGAATCCACTCATTATGCCGCTACGGGCCTGATATAGATTTGATTGCTGAGTGATATTCCATTGTACGTACGTACCACAACTTCTTTATCCATTTTCCGCTCTCTGGGATATTTAACTTGTACCGTAGACGAGGTTCTTGTAAACAGAGCCGTCCCAAAATTTGGGGTGGCTGTGTGTTTTTGATTTCAATTTCCCTAAGCTATAGGACCACAAGTGGAAGTACCATAGGCACTGTTGCTTTGTTTCCTACGTGTTTCAGGAAACACCATACACTTCTCCAGAGTGGCTGTTGGCAATTTACATCCCGCCCATCAGCATAACAAGGCTCCCAGTTCTCCATGACCTGTCCTGCCTTTCTGGATTTTACACTTTTTTCAGATGGCCCTTTTGACCGGGGGGCAGTGAGACTTCATTGTAGTGCAGATTTCCTTTACACGCTTGCTTGGTTGGCCAAAAGGGCGTATGCGTTTTGTCCTGAATATATTCAGGTGAAAACGCATACGCCCTTTTTGGCCAAGTGCATCATTGTCGACATTCTGCCTCTTTTCCTATGCTTTAAGTGCAATTCCAGTCTACCCCCTGAAATCGTTTTCCTGAAATTCTGCCTCGCTTTCAAGTCCTGTTCGAAGACTTACTTCAATACATTTTTGGACGATAGCTGTCATTTATAACTCTGCAGCTTTGTGAATTACAGAGCCCCTGAGCTCCTTTTTTCAACTAGCTTTCTTGTGAGCTGGCTGCAAAAACGAAGGAGTGCTTCAGGCTCTAATCTGTTTCCGGCAGGGCACACTGAGCCTTTGGTTAATTGCTCTTCCTGGTGGGAAATGAGCGTTCCGTTTGCCCGTGCAGATACCTACAGCTAGTCTCTCATTGGTTCTCCCTATTCATGTTCATCTTGGGCAGAAATTGCAAACTGTGCCAAACAGGAGGTTAAAGGCACTGACTCTCCAAGTGGGGAGAGTGTTAGTAAAGCGTCTGGAAAGGTGAACCCGAGTACCCGGGGACGAAAAGTGAGATGCATTTGAAAACGTTTCCCAATCACACGGTGGACCATACTCTGGGTTTCCCATGCATGTTTAGCTGAAGGAAGAATCCTTTAAACCTGGAGAGTTGTGACCCATGGAATGGGTACCATACAGTACGACTTCAAAGGGTCTGCGTTTGCTCACCGAACCTCACCAATGCTATCAGCCCGAAGTGTCCAGCCTTATGTCTCACCAAGCTCTGGGTGTAGATGTGGTAAATCCAGGTTGCATCACAAGCCCTGAATGAATTATTTAAGAATTGCTCTCTATTTCCCTGTCATTGTGTTTTGTTTTTGAAATTTACTTTGATAATGGGATTTATCGGATTTTCTCTGCTGCCTTACTGCAGGTGTACACACGCTTGATTCTCTTATGGAGACATATAAATCCATGGGTTTGAAGATTCTTACTAGTCAGGTGTATTCCTAGGCGTTGAATATAGGGTGTTTAGCCCATTTCGTTGAGCAAGGGGTAGGTCTTGACTATTACATGTTTGACGTATGGAATGGTATCTGTGCTAATTTGTATCTCTGGTTTTATGCAGCACCCCAACTCACCTTTCCCCTTAAGCAAATATAAGTTGGTTTTCTTAATTTGAGACCCTGTTCTGTTTTGTAATTCAGTTCATGTGTAGCCAAGATTACATTCCGTGTATTAGTGATATCTTATGATGTTTCATTTTCTGTGTGACTTATTTCACTTAGAATCATCGTACCTGAATCCACTCATTATGCCACGACGGGCCAGATGACATAGATTTCATTGTTGAGTGATATTCCATTGTACGTACGTACCACAACTTCTTTATCCATTTTTCGCTTTCTGGGATATTTAACTTGTACCGTAGATGAAGTTCTTGTAAACAGAGCCGTCTGAAACTTTGTGGTGGCTGTGTGTTTTTGATTTTAATTTCCCTAATCTATAGGACCATAAGTGGAAGTGCGATAGGCTCCATTGCTTTGTTTTTTAGGTGTTTCAGGAAACACCATAGACTTCTGCAGAGTGGCTGTTGGCAATTTACATCCCACCCAGCAGCATAACAAGGCTCCCTGTTCTCCATTGCCTGTGCTGCATTTCTGGATTTTACATTTTTTTCAGATGGCCCTTTTGACCGGGGGGCAGTGAGACTTCATTGTAGTGCAGATTTCTTTAACATGCTTGCTTGGTTGGCCAAAAAGGGCGTATGCGTTTTTTCCTGAATATATTCAGGATAAAACGCATACGCCCTTTTTGGCCAAGTGCATCATTGTCGACGTTCTGCCTCTTTTCCTATGCTTTAAATGCAATTCCAGTCTACCCCCTGAAATCGTTTTCCTGCAATTCTGCCCCGCTTTCAAGCCCTCTTCGCAGCCTTCCTTCAATATATTTTTGGACGATAGCTGACATTTATAACTCTGTAGGTTTGTGAATTACAGTGCCCCTGAGCTCTTTCTTCAAATCGCTTTCTTGTCAGCTGGCCGCAAACCCGCAGGAATGCTTCAGGCCCTAATCTGGTTCCGGCACGGCATGCTGAGCCTTTGGTTACTTCCTCTTCCTGGTTGGAAATGAGCATTAAATTTGCCCGTGCAGACACCTACAGCTAGTCTCTCATTGGTTCTCCCTATTCCTGTTCATCTTGCGCAGAAATTGCAAACTGTGCCAAACAGCAGGTTAAAGGCACTGACTCTCCAAGTGGGGAGAGTGTTAGTAAAGGGTCTGGAATTGTGAACCCGAGGAAAAGGGGATGAAAACTGAGATGCATTTGAAAACGTTTCCCAGTCACACGGTGCACCATACTGTGGGTTTCCCATGCATGCTTTAGCTGAAGGAAGAATCGCTTAAACCTGGAGAGTTGGGACCCATGGAATGGGTACCATGCAGTATGACTTCAAAGGGTCTGCATTTGCTCATCGAACCTCACCAATGCTATCAGCCCGAAGTGTCCAACCTTATGTCTCACTCAGCTGTGGGTGTAGATGAGGTCAATCCAGGTTGCATCACAAGCCCTGAATGAATTATTTAAGAGTTGCTCTCTATTTCACTGTCATTGTGTTTTGTTTTTGTAATTCATTTTGATAATGGGATTTATCGGATTTTCTCTGCTGCCTTCATGCAGCTGTACACACGCTTGATTCTCTTATGGAGACATATAAATCCATGGGTTTGAAAAATCTTTCTAGTCAGGTGTATTCCTAGGCATTGAATATAGGGTGTTTAGCCCATTTCGTTGAGCAAGGGGTAGGTCTTGACTATTACATGTTTGACGTATGGAATGGTATCTGTGCTAATTTCTATCTCTGGTTTTATGCAGCACCCCAACTCACCTTTCCCCTTAAGCAAACATAAGTTGGTTTTCTAAATATGAGACCCTGTTCTGTCTTGTAATTCATTTCATGTGTAGCCAAGATTACATTCCGTGTATTAGTGATATCTTATGATGTTTCATTTTCTGTGTGACTTATTTCACTTAGAATCATCGTACCTGAATCCACTCATTATGCCACGATGGGCCAGATGACAGAGATTTCATTGGTGAGTGATATTCCATTGTACGTACGTACCACAACTTCTTTATCCATTTTTCGCTTTCTGGGATATTTAACTTGTACCGTAGATGAAGTTCTTGTAAACAGAGCCGTCTGAAACTTTGTGGTGGCTGTGTGTTTTTGATTTTAATTTCCCTAATCTATAGGACCATAAGTGGAAGTGCGATAGGCTCCATTGCTTTGTTTTTTAGGTGTTTCAGGAAACACCATAGACTTCTGCAGAGTGGCTGTTGGCAATTTACATCCCACCCAGCAGCATAACAAGGCTCCCTGTTCTCCATTGCCTGTGCTGCATTTCTGGATTTTACACTTTTTTCAGATGGCCCTTTTGACCGGGGGGCAGTGAGACTTCATTGTAGTGCAGATTTCTTTAACATGCTTGCTTGGTTGGCCAAAAAGGGCGTATGCGTTTTTTCCTGAATATATTCAGGATAAAACGCATACGCCCTTTTTGGCCAAGTGCATCATTGTCGACGTTCTGCCTCTTTTCCTATGCTTTAAATGCAATTCCAGTCTACCCCCTGAAATCGTTTTCCTGCAATTCTGCCCCGCTTTCAAGTCCTCTTCGCAGCCTTCCTTCAATATATTTTTGGACGATAGCTGTCATTTATAATTCTGCAGGTTTGTGAATTACAGTGCCCCTGAACTCCTTTCTTCAGATCGCTTTATTTGAGCTGGCCGCAACCCCGCAGGATTGCTTCAGGCCCTAATATGTTTCCGGCACGGCATGCTGAGCGTTTGGTTAATTCCTCTTCCTGGCTGGAAATGAGCGTTAAATTTGCCCGTGCAGACACCTACAGCTAGTCTCTCATTGGTTCTCCCTATTCCTGTTCATCTTGCGCAGAAATTTCAAACTGTGCCAAACAGGAGGTTAAAGGCACTGACTCTCCAAGTGGGGAGAGTGTTAGTAAAGGGTTTGGAATTTTGAAACCCAGTAAAAGGGGACGAAAACTGAGATGCATTTGAAAAGGTTTCCCGGTTACACGGTGCACCATACTGTGGGTTTCCCATGCATGCTTTAGCTGAAGGAAGAATCGCTTAAACCTGGAGAGTTGGGACCCATGGAATGGGTACCATGCAGTATGACTTCAAATGGTCTGCATTTGCTCATCGAACCTGACCAATGCTATCAGCCCGAAGTGTCCAACCTTATGTCTCACTCAGCTGTGGGTGTAGATGAGGTAAATCCAGGTTGCATCACAAGCCCTGAATGAATTATTTAAGAATTGCTCTCTATTTCACTGTCATTGTGTTTTGTTTTTGTAATTCATTTTGATAATGGGATTTATCGGATTTTCTCTGCTGCCTTCATGCAGCTGTACACACGCTTGATTCTCTTATGGAGACATATAAATCCATGGGTTTGAAAATTCTTTCTAGTCAGGTGTATTCCTAGGTGTTGAATATAAGGTTTGTAGCCCATTTCGTTGAGCAAGGGGTAGGTCTTGACTGTTACATATTTGACGTATGGAATGGTATCTGTGCTAATTTCTATCTCTGGTTTTATGCAGCACCCCAACTCAACTTTCACCTTAAGCAAACATAAGTTGGTTTTCTAAATTTGAGACCCTGTTCTGTTTTGTAATTCAGTTCATGTGTAGCCAAGATTACATTCGGTGTATTAGTGATATCTTATTATGTTTCATTTTCTGTGTGACTTATTTCACTTAGAATCATCGTACCTGAATCCACTCATTATGCCACGACGGGCCAGATGACATAGATTTCATTGGTGAGTGATATTCCATTGTACGTACGTACCACAACTTCTTTATCCATTTTTCGCTTTCTGGGATATTTAACTTGTACCGTAGATGAGGTTCTTGTAAACAGAGCCGTCTGAAACTTTGGGTGGCTGTGTGTTTTTTATTTTAATTTCACTAAGCTATAGGACCATAAGTGGAAGTGCCGTAGGCTCCGTTGCTTTGTTTTTTAGGTGTTTCAGGAAACACCATACACTTCTCCAGAGTGGCGCTTCGCAATTTACATCCCACCCATCAGCATAACAAGGCTCCCTGTTCTCCATGGCCTGTGCTCCCTTTCTGGATTTTACACTATTTTCAGATGGACCTTTTGACCGGGGGGCAGTGAGACTTCATTGTAGTGCAGATTTCTTTAACATGCTTGCTTGGTTGGCCAAAAAGGGCGTATGCGTTTTTTCCTGAATATATTCAGGAAAAAACCATACACCCTTTTTGGCAAGTGCATCATTGTCGACGTTCTGCCTCTTTTCCTATGCTTTAAATGCAATTCCAGTCTACCCCCTGAAATCGTTTTCTTGCAATTCTGCCCTGCTTTGAAGTCCTCTTCGCAGCCTTCCATCAATATATTTTTGGACGATAGCTGTCATTTATAACTCTGCATGTTTGTGAGTTACAGTGCCCCTGAGCTCCTTTCTTCAACTCGCTATCTTGTGAGCTGGCCGCAAACCCGCAGGATTACTTCAGGCCCTAATCTGATTCCGGCATGGCATGCTGAGCCTGTGGTTAATTCCTCTTCCTGGTGGGAAATGAGCGTTAAATTTGCCCGTGCAGACACCTACAGCTAGTCTCTCATTGGTTCTCCCTATTCCTGTTCATGTTGCGCAGAAATTGCAAACTGTGCCAAACAGGAGGTTAAAGGCACTGACTCTCCAAGTGGGGAGAGTGTGAGTAAAGGGTCTGGAATGGTGAACCCGAGTAAAAGGGGACGAAAACTGAGATATATTTAAAACGTTTCCCGGTCACATGGTGCACCGTACTGTGGGTTTCCGATGCATGTTTTAGCTTAAAGAAGAATCCCTTAAACCTGGAGAGTTGGGACCCATGGCACGGGTACCATGCAGTATGAGTTCAAAGGGTCTGCATTTGCTCATCGAACCTCACCAATGCTATCAGCCCGAAGTGCCCAACCTTATGTCTCACTCAGCTCTGGGTGTAGATGTGGTAAATCCAGGTTGCATCACAAGCCCTGAATGAATTATTTAAGAATTGCTCTCTATTTCACTGTCCTTGTGTTTTGTTTTTGTAATTCATTTTGATAATGGGATTTATCGGATTTTCTCTGCTGCATTCATGCAGCTGTACACACGCTTGATTCTCTTATGGAGACATATAAATCCATGGGTTTTAAGATTCTTACTTCTCAGGTGTATTCCCAGGTGTTGAATATGTGGTGTCGAGTCCATTTCGTTGAGCAAGGAGTAGGTCTTTTCTATTATATATTTGGCTTATGGAACGGTATCTGTGCTAATTTCAATCTCTGGTTTTATGCAGCACCCCAACACACCTTTCCCCTTAAGCAAGCATAAGTTGATTTTCTAAATTTGAGACCCTCTTCTGTTTTGTAATTCAGTTCATATGTAGCCAAGTTTACATTCCGTGTATTAGTGATATCTTGTGATATTTCTTTTTCTGTGTGACTTATTTCTCGTAGAATCGTCCTACCTGAATCCACTCATTATGCCGCTATGGGCCTGATGACGTAGATTTCATTGCTGTGTGATATTACATTGTACGTACGTACCACAACTTCTTTATCCATTTTTCGCTTTCTGGGATATTTAACTTGTACCATAGATGAGGTTCTTGTATACAGAGTCGTCTGAAATTTTGGGTTGCCTGTGTGTTTTTGATTTTACTTTCCCTAAGCTACAGGACCATAAGTGGAAGTGCCATAGGCTGCGTTGCTTTGTTTCCTATGTGTTTCAGGAAACGCCATACACTTCTCCAGTTTGGCTGTTGGCAATTTACGTCCCGCCCATCTGCATAACAAGGCTCCCTTTTCTCCATGGCCTGTCCTGCTTTTCTGATTTTTATACTTTTTTCAGATCGCCCTTTTGACCAGGGGTCAATGAGACTTCATTGTAGTGCAGATTTCTTTACACGCTTGCTTGGTTGGCCAAAAAGGGCGTATGCGTTTATTCCTGAATATATTCAGGAAAAAACGCATACGCCCTTTTTGGCCAAGTGCATCATTTTCGACATTCTGCTATTTTCCTAAGCTTTAGGTGGATTTCCTGTCTACCCCCTGAAATCGTTTTCCTGCAATTCTGCCCCGCTTTCAAGTCCTCTTCGAAGACTTACTTCAGTACATTTTTGGACGATAGCTGTCATTCATAACTCTGCAGGTTTGTGAATTACAGTGCCCCTGAGCTCCTTTCTTCAACTCGCTTTCTTGTGAGCTGGCCGCAAAACTGCAGGATTGCTTCAGGCCCTAATCTGTTTCAGGCAGGGCACGCTGAGCCTTTGGTTAATTCCTCTTCCTGGTGGGAAATGAGCGTTCCATTTGCCCGTGCAGACACTTACAGCTAGTCTCTCATTGGTTCTCCCTATTCCTGTTCATCTTGCGCAGAAATTGCAAACTGTGCCAAAGAGGAGGTTAAAGGCACTGACTCTCCAAGTGGGGAGAGTGTTAGTAAAGCGTCTGGAATGGTGAACCCGAGTACCAGGGGACGAAAACTGAGATGCATTTCAAAACGTTTCCCAATCACATGGTGGACCTTACTCTGGGTTTGCCATGCATGGTTTAGTTGAAGGAAGAATCCCTTAAACCTGGAGAGTTGGGACCCATGGAATGGGTACCATACAGTATGACTTCAAAGGGTCTGCATTTGCTCACCGAACCTCACCAATGCTATGAGCCCGAAGTGTCCAGCCTTATGTCTCACCCAGGTCTGGTTGTAGATGTGGTAAATCCAGGTTGCATCACAAGCCCTGAATGAATTATTTAAGAATTGCTCTCTATTTCACTGTCATTGTGTTTTTTTTTGAAATTTATTTTGATAATGGGATTTATCGGATTTTCACTGCTGCGTTTAGGCCACTGTACACACGCTTGATTTTCTTATGGAGACATATAAATCCATGGGGTTTAAGATTCTTACTTCTCAGGTATATTCCAAGGCGTTGAATATGGGGTGTTGAGTCCATTTCGTTGAGTAAGGCGTAAGTCTTTTCTATTATATATTTGGCTTATGGAACGGTATCTGTGCTAATTTCAATCTCTGGTTTTATGCAGAACCCCAACACACCTTTCCCCATAAGCAAGCATAAGTTGGTTTTCTAAATTTGAGACCCTGTTCTATTTTGTAATTCAGTTCATGTGTAGCCAAGTTTACATTCCGTGTATTAGTGATATCTTATGATGTTTGTTTTTCTGTGTGACTTATTTCTCGTAGAATCATCGTACCTGAATCCACTCATTATTCCGCTATGGGCCTGATGACGTAGATTTCATTGCTGAGTGATATTCCATTGTACGTACGTACAACAACTTCTTTATTCATTTTTTGCTTTCTCGGATATTTAACTTGCATCGTAGACGAGGTTCTTGTAAACAGAGCCGTCCCAAAATTTGGGGTGGCTGTGTGTGTTTGATTTTAATTTCCCTAAGCTATACGACCATAAGTAGAAGTGCCATAGGCTGTGTTTCTTTGTTTCCTACGTGTTTTAGGAAACACCATACACTTCTCCAGAGTGGCTGTTGGCAATTTACATCCCGCCCATCAGCATAACAAGGCTCCCTGTTCTCCATGACCTGTCCTGCCTTTCTGGATTTTACACCTTTTTCAGATGGCCCTTTTCACCGGGGGGCAGTGAGACTTCATTGTAGTGCAGATTTCCTTTACATGCTGGCTTGGTTGGCCAAAAAGTTCGTATGCGTTTTTTCCTGAATATATTCAGGAAAAGAATGCATACGCCCTTTTTGGCCAAGTGCATCATTGTCGACATTCTGCCTCTTTTCCTATGCTTTAAGTGCAATTCCAGTCTACCCCCTGAAATCGTTCTCCTGAAATTCTGCCCCTTTTTCAAGTCCTCTTCGAAGACTAACTTCAATATATTTTTGCACGATAGCTCTCATTCATAACTCTGCAGGTTTCTGAATTACAGTGTCCCTGAGCTCCTTTCTTCAACTCGTTTTCTTGTGTGCTGGCCGCAAAACCGTAGGATTGCTTCAGGCCCTCATCTGGTTCTGGCAGGGCATGCTGAGCCTTTGGTTAATTCCTCTTCCTGGTGGGAAATGAGAATTACATTTGCCCGTGCAAACACCTACAGCTAGTCTCTCATTGGTTCTCCCTATTCCTGTTCATCTTGCGCAGAAATTGCAAACTGTGCCAAAGAGGAAGTTAAAGGCACTGACTCTCCAAGTGGGGAGAGTGTTAGTAAAGCATCTGAAATGGTGAACCCGAGTACCAAGGGACGAAAACTGAGATGCATTTGAAAACGTTTCCCAATCACACGGTGGACCATACTCTGGGTTTCCGATGCATGTTTTAGCTGAAGGAAGAATCCCTTAAACCTGGAGAGTTGGGATCCATGGAATGGGTACCATGCAGTATGACTTCAAAGGGTCTGCGTTTGCTCACCGAACTTCACGAATGCTATCAGCCCGAAGTGTCCAGCCTTATGTCTCACCCAGCTCTGGGTGTAGATGTGGTAAATCCAGGTTGCATCACAAGCCCTGAATGAATTCTTTAAGAATTGCTCTCTAGTTCACTGTCATTGTGTTTTGTTTTTGAAATTTATTTTGATAATGGGATTTATCGGATTTTCACTGCTGCGTATAGGCCGCTGTACACACGCTTCATTTCCTTATGGAGACATATAAATCCATGTGTTTCAAGATTCTTACTTGTCAGGTATATTCCCAGGCATTGAATATGGGGTGTTGAGTCCATTTCGTTGAGCAAGGAGTAGCTTTTGTCTATTATATATTTGGCTTATGGAACGGTCTCTGTGCTAATTTCAATCTCTGGTTTTATGCAGCACCCCAACTCACCTTTACCCATAAGCAAGCATAAGTTGGTTTTCTAAATTTGAGACCGTGTTCTGTTTTGTAATTCACTTCATGTGTAGCCAAGTTTACATTCCGTGTATTAGTGATATCTTATGATGTTTCTTTTTCTGTGTGAATTATTTCTCATAGAATCCTCGTACCTGAATCCACTCATTATGCCGCTATGGGCCTGATGACGTAGATTACACTGCTGAGTGATATTCCATTGGACGTACGTACCACAACTTCTTTATCCATTTTTTGCTTTCTCGGATATTTAACTTTTACCATAGAGGAGGTTCTTGTAAACAGAGCCGTCCCAAACTTTGGGGTGGCTGTGTGTTTTTGATTTTAATTTCCCTAAGCTATAGGACCATAAGTGGAAGTGCCATAGGCTGTGTTGCTTTGTTTCCTACGTGTTTCAGAAAACACCATACACTTCTCCAGAGTGGCTGTTGGCAATTTACATCCCGCCCATCAGCATAACAAGGCTCCCTGTTCTCCATGACCTGTCCTGCCTTTCTGGATTTTACACATTTTCAGATGGCCCTGTTGACCTGGGGGCAGAGAGACTTCATTGTAGTGCAGATTTCTTTTACACGCTTGGTTGGTTGGCCAAAAAGTGCGTATGCGTTTTTCCTGAATATATTCAGGAAAAAAAGCATACGCACTTTTTGGCCAAGTGCATCATTGTCGACATTCTACCTCTTTTCCTATGCTTTAAGTGCAATTCCAATCTATCCCCTGAAACCGTTTTCCAGAAATTCTGCCCCGCTTTCAAGTCCTGTTTGAAGACTTACTTCAATACATTTTTGGACGATAGCTGTCATTCATACCTCTGCAGGTTTGTGAATTACAGTGACCCAGAGCTCCTTCCTTCAACTCGCTTTCTTGTGAGCTGGCCGCCAAACCGCATGATTTCTTCAGGCCCTAAACTGTTTCTGGCAGGGCACGCTGAGCCTTTGGTTAATTCCTCTTCCTGGTGGGAAATGAGCGTTCCATTTGCCCGTGCATACACCTACAGCTGGTCTCTCGTTGGTTCTCCCTATTCCTGTTCATCTTGCTCAGAAATTGCAAACTGTGCCAAAAAAGGAGATTAAAGGCACTGAATCTCCAAGTGGGGAGAGTGTTAGTAAAGCGTCTGGAATGGTGAACCCGTGTACCAGGCGACGAAAACTGAGATGCATTTAGAAATGTTTCCCAATCACACGGTGGACCATACTCTGGGTTTCCCATGCATGTTTTAGCTGAAGGAAGCATCCCTTAAACCTGGAGAGTTCGGACCCATGGAATGGGTACCATGCAGTATGACTTCAAAGGGTCTGCATTTGCTCAACAAACCTCACCAATGCTATCAGCCCGAAGTGTCCAGCCTTATGTCTCACCCAGCTCTGGGTGTAGATGTGGTAAATCCAGGTTGCATCACATGCCCTGAATGAATTATTTAAGAATTGCTCTCTATTTCAGTGTCATTGTGTTTTGTTTTTGAAATTTATTTTGATAATGGGATTTATCGGATTTTCACTGCTGCGTTTAGGCCGCTGTACACACGCTTGATTGCCTTATGGAGAGATATAAATCCATGGGTTTTAAGATTCTTACTTGTCAGGTATATTCCCAGGCGTTGAATATGTGGTGTTGAGTCCATTTCGTTGAGCAGGGAGTAGGTTTTGTCTATTATATATTTGGCTTATGGAACGGTATCTGAGCTAATTTCAATCTCTGGTTTTATGCAGCACCCGAACTCACCTTCCCCATAAGCAAGCAAAAGTTGATTTTCTAAATTTGAGACCCTGTTCTGTTTTGTAATTCAGTTCATGTGTAGCCAAGTTTACATTCCTTGTATTAGTGATACATTTTGATGTTTCTTTTTCTGTGTGACTTATTTCACGTAGAATCATCGTACCTGAATCCACTCATTATGCCGCTACGGGCCTGATATAGATTTCATTGCTGAGTGATATTCCATTGTACGTACGTACCACAACTTCTTTATCCATTTTTCGCTCTCTGGGATATTTAACTTGTACCGTAGACAAGGTTCTTGTAAACAGAGCCGTTCCAAACTTTGGGGTGGCTGTGTGGTTTTGATTTTAATTTCCCTAAGCTATAGGACCATAAATGGAAGTGCCATAGGCTGTGTTGCTTTGTTTCTTACGTGTTTTAGGAAACACAATACACTTCTCCAGAGTGGCTGTTGGCAATTCACATCCCGCCCAACAGCATAACAATGCTCCCTCTTCTCCATGGCCTGTCCTGCTTTCTGGATTTTACACTTTTTTCACATGGCCCTTTTGACCTGGGGGCAGTGAGACTTCATTGTAGTGCCGATTTCCTTTACACGCTTGCTTGGTTGGCCAAAAAGTGCGTATGCGTTTTTTCCTGAATATATTCAGGAAAAAACGCATACGCCCTTTTTGGCCAAGTGCATCATTGTCGCCGTTCTGCCTCTTTTCCTATTCTTTAAGTGCAATTCCAGTCTACCCCCTGAAATCGTTTTCCTGAATTTCTGCCCCGCTTTCAAGTCCTCTTCGCAGACTTACTTCAATATATTTTTGGACGATAGCTGTCATTTATAACTCTGCAGGTTTTGAATCACAGTGACCCTGAGCTCCTTTCTTCAACTCGCTTTCCTGTGCGCTGGCTGCAAAACCTCAGGATTGCTTCAGGCCCTAATCTTGTTGCGGCAGGGCATGCTGAGCCTTTGTTTAATTCTTCTTCCTCGTGGGAAATGACCGTTACATTTGCCCGTGCAGACACCTACAGCTAGCCTCTCATTGGTTCTCCATATTCCTGTTCATCATGTGCAGAAATTGCAAACTGTGCCCAACAGGAGGTTAAAGGCACTGACTCTCCAAGTGTGGAGAGTGTTAGTTAGGCGTCTGGAATGGTGAACCCGAGTATAAAGGGACATAAACTGAGATGCATTTGAAAACGTTTCCCAATCACATGGTGGACCATACTCTGGGTTTCCCATACATGATTTAGCGGAAGGAAGAATCCCTTCAACCTGTAGAGTTGGGAACCATGGAATGGGTACCATGCAGTATGACTTCAAAGGGTCTGCATTTGCTCACCCAACCTCACCCATGCTATCAGGCCGACGTGTCCGGCCTTATGTTTCCCCAGCTCTGGGTGTAGATGTGGTAAATCAAGGTTGCATCAGAAGCCCTGAGTGAATTATTTAAGAATTCCTCTCTATTTCACTGTCATTGTGATTTGTTTCTGTAATTTATTTTGATAATTTGATTTATCGGATTTTCACTGCTGCGTTTAGGCCGCTGTACACACGCTTGATTTCCTTATGAGACATATAAATCCATGGGTTTTAAGATTCTTACTTGTCAGGTATATTCCCAGGCGTTGAATATGTGGTGTTGAGTCCATTTCGTTGAGCAAGGACAAGGTCATGTCTATTATATATTTGGCTTATAGAACGGTATCTGTGCTAATTTCAATCTCTGGTTTTATGCAGCACCCCAACTCACCTTTCCCCATAAGCAAGCATAAGTTGGTTTTCTAAATTTGAGACCCTGTTCTGTTTTGTAATTCAGTTCATGTGTAGCCAAGATTACATTCCGTGTATTAGTGATATCTTATGATGTTTCTTTTTCTGTGTGACTTATTTCTGGTAGAATCATCGTACCTGAATCCACTCATTATGCCGCTACGGGTCTTATGACGTAGATTTCATTGCTGAGTGATATTCCATTGTACGTGCGTACCACAACTTCTTTATCCATTTTTTGCTTTCTCGGATATTTAACTTGTACCGTAGACGAGGTTCTTGTAAACAGAGCCGTCCCAAAATTTGGGGTGGCTGTGTGTTTTTGATTTTAATTTCCCTAAGCTATAGGACCACAAGTGGAAGTACCATAGGCACTGTTGTTTTGTTTCCTACGTGTTTCAGGAAACACCATACACTTCTCCAGAGTGGCTGTTGGCAATTTACATCCCGCCCATCAGCATAACAAGGCTCCCAGTTCTCCATGACCTGTCCTGCCTTTCTGGATTTTACACTTTTTTCAGATGGCCCTTTTGACCGGGGGGCAGTGAGACTTCATTGTAGTGCAGATTTCCTTTACACGCTTGCTTGGTTGGCCAAAAGGGCGTATGCGTTTTGTCCTGAATATATTCAGGTGAAAACGCATACGCCCTTTTTGGCCAAGTGCATCATTGTCGACATTCTGCCTCTTTTCCTATGCTTTAAGTGCAATTCCAGTCTACCCCCTGAAATCGTTTTCCTGAAATTCTGCCTCGCTTTCAAGTCCTGTTCGAAGACTTACTTCAATACATTTTTGGACGATAGCTGTCATTTATAACTCTGCAGCTTTGTGAATTACAGAGCCCCTGAGCTCCTTTTTTCAACTAGCTTTCTTGTGAGCTGGCTGCAAAAACGAAGGAGTGCTTCAGGCTCTAATCTGTTTCCGGCAGGGCACACTGAGCCTTTGGTTAATTGCTCTTCCTGGTGGGAAATGAGCGTTCCGTTTGCCCGTGCAGATACCTACAGCTAGTCTCTCATTGGTTCTCCCTATTCATGTTCATCTTGGGCAGAAATTGCAAACTGTGCCAAACAGGAGGTTAAAGGCACTGACTCTCCAAGTGGGGAGAGTGTTAGTAAAGCGTCTGGAAAGGTGAACCCGAGTACCCGGGGACGAAAAGTGAGATGCATTTGAAAACGTTTCCTAATCACACGGTGGACCATACTCTGGGTTTCCCATGCATGTTTAGCTGAAGGAAGAATCCTTTAAACCTGGAGAGTTGTGACCCATGGAATGGGTACCATACAGTACGACTTCAAAGGGTCTGCGTTTGCTCACCGAACCTCACCAATGCTATCAGCCCGAAGTGTCCAGCCTTATGTCTCACCAAGCTCTGGGTGTAGATGTGGTAAATCCAGGTTGCATCACAAGCCCTGAATGAATTATTTAAGAATTGCTCTCTATTTCCCTGTCATTGTGTTTTGTTTTTGAAATTTACTTTGATAATGGGATTTATCGGATTTTCTCTGCTGCCTTACTGCAGGTGTACACACGCTTGATTCTCTTATGGAGACATATAAATCCATGGGTTTGAAGATTCTTACTAGTCAGGTGTATTCCTAGGCGTTGAATATAGGGTGTTTAGCCCATTTCGTTGAGCAAGGGGTAGGTCTTGACTATTACATGTTTGACGTATGGAATGGTATCTGTGCTAATTTGTATCTCTGGTTTTATGCAGCACCCCAACTCACCTTTCCCCTTAAGCAAACATAAGTTGGTTTTCTAAATTTGAGACCCTGTTCTGTTTTGTAATTCAGTTCATGTGTAGCCAAGATTACATTCCGTGTATTAGTGATATCTTATGATGTTTCATTTTCTGTGTGACTTATTACACTTAGAATCATCGTACCTGAATCCACTCATTATGCCACGACGGGCCAGATGACATAGATTTCATTGTTGAGTGATATTCCATTGTACGTACGTACCACAACTTCTTTATCCATTTTTCGCTTTCTGGGATATTTAACTTGTACCGTAGATGAAGTTCTTGTAAACAGAGCCGTCTGAAACTTTGTGGTGGCTGTGTGTTTTTGATTTTAATTTCCCTAATCTATAGGACCATAAGTGGAAGTGCGATAGGCTCCATTGCTTTGTTTTTTAGGTGTTTCAGGAAACACCATAGACTTCTGCAGAGTGGCTGTTGGCAATTTACATCCCACCCAGCAGCATAACAAGGCTCCCTGTTCTCCATTGCCTGTGCTGCATTTCTGGATTTTACACTTTTTTCAGATGGCCCTTTTGACCGGGGGGCAGTGAGACTTCATTGTAGTGCAGATTTCTTTAACATGCTTGCTTGGTTGTCCAAAAAGGCCGTATGCGTTTTTTCCTGAATATATTCAGGGAAAAACGCATACGCACTTTTTGGCCAAGTGCATCATTGTCGACGTTCTGCCTCTTTTCCTATGCTTAAAATGCAAGTCCAGTCTACCCCCTGAAATCATTTTCCTGCAATTCTGCCCCGCTTTCAAGTCCTCTTCGCAGCCTTCCTTCAATATATTTTTGGACGATAGCTGTCATTTATAACTGTGCAGGTTTGTGAATTACAGTGCCCCTGAGCTCCTTTCTTCAGATCACTTTCTTTTGAGCTGGCCGCAAACCCACAGGATTGCTTCAGGCCCTAATCTGGTTCCAGCACGGCATGGTGAGCCTTTGGTTAATTCCTCTTCCTGGCTGGAAATGAGCGTTAAATTTGCCCGTGCAGACACCTACAGCTAGTCTCTCATTGGTTCTCCCTATTCCTGTTCATCTTGCGCAGAAATTGCAAACTGTGCCAAACAGCAGGTTAAAGGCACTGACTCTCCAAGTGGGGAGAGTGTTAGTAAAGGGTCTGGAATTGTGAACCCGAGTAAAAGGGGACGAAAACTGAGATGCATTTGAAAACGTTTCCCGGTCACACGGTGCACCGTAATGTGGGTTTCCCATGCATGTTTTAGCTGAAGGAAGAATCGCTTAATCCTGGAGAGTTGGGACCCATGGAATGGGTACCATGAAGTATGACCTCAAATAGTCTGCATTTGCTCATCGAACCTCACCAATGCTATCAACCCGAAGTGTCCAACTTATGTCTCACTCCGCTGTGGGTGTAGATGAGGTAAATCCAGGTTGCATCACAAGCCCTGAATGATTTATTTAAGAATTGCTCTCTATTTCACTGTCATTGTGTTTTGTTTTTGTAATTCATTTTGATAATGGGATTTATCGGATTTTCTCTGTTGCCTTCATGCAGGTGTACACACGCTTGATTCTCTTATGGAGACATATAAATCCATGGGTTTGAAAATTCTTACTAGTCAGGTGTATTCCTAGGCGTTGAATATAGGGTGTTTAGCCCCTTTCGTTGAGCAAGTGTTAGGTCTTGACTATTACATATTTGACCTATGGAATTGTATCTGCGCTAATTTCTATCTCTGGTGTTATGCAGCACCCCAACTCACCTTTCCCCTTAAGCAACCATAAGTTGGTTTTCTAAATTTGAGACCCTGTTCTGTTTTGTAATTCAGTTCATGTGTAGCCAAGATTACATTCCGTGTATTAGTGATATCTTATGATGTTTCATTTTCTGTGTGACTTATTTCACTTAGAATCATCGTACCTGAATCCACTCATTATGCCACGATGGGCAAGATGACATAGATTTCATTGGTGAGTGGTAATCCATTGTACGTACGTACCACAACTTCTTTATCCATTTTTCGCTTTCTGGGATATTTAACTTGTACCGTAAATGAGGTTCTTGTAAACAGAGCCGTCTGAAACTTTGGGTGGCTGTGTGTTTTTTATTTTAATTTCCCTAAGCTATAGGACCATAAGTGGAAGTGCCGTAGGCTCCGTTGCTTTGTTTTTTAGGTGTTTCAGGAAACACCATACACTTCTCCAGAGTGGCTCTTGGCAATTTACATCCCACCCATCAGCATAACAAGGCTCCCTGTTCTCCATGGCCTGTGCTGCATTTCTGGATTTTACACTTTTTTCAGATGGCCCTTTTGATCGGGGGGCAGTGAGACTTCATTGTAGTGCAGATTTCTTTAACATGCTTGCCTCGTTGTCCAAAAAGGGGGTATGCATTTTTGCCTGAATATATTCAGGAAAAACGCATACGCCCTTTTTGGCCAAGAACATCATTGTCAACGTTCTGCCTCTTTTCCTATGCTTTAAATGCAATTCCCGTCTACCCCCTGAAATCGTTTCCCTGCAATTCTGCCCCGCTTACAAGTTCTCTTCGCAGCCTTCCTTCAATATATTTTTGGACGATAGCTGTCATTTATAACTCTGCAGGTTTGTGAGTTACAGTGCCCCTGAGCTCCTTTCTTCAACTCGTTATCTTGTGAGCTGGCCGCAAATCCGCTGGATTGCTTCAGGCCCTAATCTGGTTCCAGCACGGCATGTTGAGCCTTAGGTTAATTCCTCTTCCTGGCGGGAAATGAGCGTTAAATTTGCCCGTGCAGACACCTACAGCTAGTCTCTCATTGGTTCTCCCTATTCCTGTTCATCTTGCGCAGAAATTGCAAACTGTGCCAAAGAGGAGGTTAAAGAACTGACTCTCCAAGTGGGGAGAGTGTTCGTATAGGGTCTGGAATTGTGAACCCGAGTAAAAGAGGATGAAAACTGAGATGCATTTGAAAACGTTTGCTGGTCACACAGTGCACCATACTGTGGGTTTCCCAAGCATGTTTTAGCTGAAGGAAGAATCGCTTAAACCTGGAGAGTTGGGACCCATGGAATGGGTACCATGCAGAATGACTTCAAAGGGTCTGCATTTGCTCATCGAACCTCACCAATGCTATCAGCCCGAAGTGCCCAACCTTATATCTCACTCAGCTCTGGGTATAGATGTGGTCAATCCAGGTTGCATCACAATCCCTGAATGAATTATTTAAGAATTGCTCCCTATTTCACTGTCCTTGTGTTTTGTTTTTGTAATTCATTTTGATAATGGGATTTATCGGATTTTCTCTGCTGCATTCATGCCGCTGTACACACGCTTCATTCTCTTATGGAGACATATAAATCCATGGGTTTGAAGATTCTTACTAGTCAGGTGTATTCCTAGGCGTTGAATATGGCGTGTTTTGTCCATTTCGTTGAGCAAGGGGTAGGTCTTGACTATTACATATTTGACGAATGGAATGGTATCTGTGCTAATTTCTATCTCTGGTTTTATGCAGCCCCCCAACTCACCTTTCCCCTTAAGCAAGCATAAGTTGGTTTTCTAAATTTGAGACCCTGTTCTGTTTTGTAATTCAGTTCATGTGTAGCCAAGTTTACATTCCGTGTATTAGTGATATCTTATGATGTTTCATTTTCTGTGTGACTTATTTCAGTTAGAATCATGGTACCTGAATCCACTCATTATGCTGCGACGGGCCTGATGACATAGATTTCATTGCTGAGTGATATTCCATTGTACGTACGTACCACAACTTCTTTATCAATTTTTCACATTCTGGGATATTTAACTTGTACCGTAGACGAGGTTCTTGTAAACAGAGCCGTCCGATACTTTGGGGTGGCTGTGAGATTTTGATTTTAATTTCCCTAAGCTATAGGACCATAAGTGGATTTGCCGTAGGCTCCGTTGCTTTGTTTTTTAGGTGTTCCAGGAAATACCATACACTTCTCCAGAGTGGCTGTTAGTAATTTACATCCCGCCCATCAGCATAACAAGGCTCCCTGTTCTCCATGGCCTGTGCTGCCTTTCTGGATTTTACACTTTTTTCAGATGGCCGTTTTGACCGGGGGGCAGTGAGACTTCATTGTAGTGCAGATTTCTTTAAAATGCTTGCTTGGTTGGCCAAAAAGGGCGTATGCGTTTTTTCCTGAATATATTCAGGAAAAAACGCATACGCCCTTTTTGGCCAAGAGCATCATTGTCGACGTTCTGCCTCTTTTCCTATGCTTTAAATGCAATTCCAGTCTACCCCCTGAAATCATTTTCCTGCAATTCTGCCCCGCTTACAAGTTCTCTTCGCAGCCTTCCTGCAATATATTTTTGGACGATAGCTGTCATTTATAACTCTGCAGGTTTGTGAGTTACAGTGCCCCTGAGCTCCTTTCTTCAACTCGCTATCTTGTGAGCTGGCCGCAAACCCGCAGGATTGCTTCAGGCCCTAATCTGGTTCCGGCAGGGCATGCTGAGCCTTTGGTTAATTCCTCTTCCTGGTGGGGAATGAGCGTTAAATTTGCCCGTGCAGACACCTACAGCTAATCTCTCATTGGTTCTCCCTCTTCCTGTTCTTCTTGAGCAGAAATTGCAAACTGTGCCCAACAGGAGGTTAAAGGCACTGACTCTCCAAGTAGGGAGAGTGTTAGTAAAGGGTCTGGAATTGTGAACCCGAGTAAAAGGGGACGAAAACTGCAATGCATTTGAAAACGTTTCCCGGTCACACGCTGCACCATACTGTGGGTTTCCCATGCATGTATTAGCTGAAGGAAGAATCCCTTAAACCTGGAGAGTTGGGACCCATGGAATGCGTACCATGCAGTATGCCTTCAAAGGGTCTGCATTTGTTCATCGAACCTCACCAATGCTATCAGCCCGAAGTCCCCAACCTTATGTCTCACTCAGCTCTGGATGTAGATGTGGTAAATCCAGGTTGCATCACAATCCCTGAATGAATTATTTAAGAATTGCTCCCTATTTCACTGTCCTTGTGTTTTGTTTTTGTAATTCATTTTGATAATGGGATTTATCGGATTTTCTCTGCTGCATTCATGCCGCTGTACACACGCTTCATTCTCTTATGGAGACATATAAATCCATGGGTTTGAAGATTCTTACTAGTCAGGTGTATTCCTAGGCGTTGAATATGGCGTGTTTTGTCCATTCCGTTGAGCAAGGGGTAGGTCTTGACTATTATATATTTGACGAATGGAATGGTATCTGTGCTAATTTCTATCTCTGGTTTTATGCAGCACCCCAACTCACCTTTCCCCTTAAGCAAGCATAAGTTGGTTTTCTAAATCTGAGACCCTGTTCTGTTTTGTAATTCAGTTCATGTGTAGCGAACTTTACATTCCGTGTATTAGTGATATCTTATGATGTTTCATTTTCTGTGTTATTTATTTCAGTTAGAATCATGGTACCTGAATCCACTCATTATGCCGCGACGGGCCTGATGACATAGATTTCATTGCTGAGTGATATTCCATTGTACGTACGTACCACAACTTCTTTATCAATTTTTCACATTCTGGGATATTTAACTTGTACCGGAGACGAGGTTCTTGTAAACAGAGCCGTCCGAAACTTTGGGGTGGCTGTGAGATTTTGATTTTAATTTCCCTAAGCTATAGGACCATAAGTGGATTTGCCGTAGGCTCCGTTGCTTTGTTTTTTAGGTGTTCCAGGAAATACCATACACTTCTCCAGAGTGGCTGTTAGTAATTTACATCCCGCCCATCAGCATAACAAGGCTCCCTGTTCTCCATGGCCTGTGCTGCCTTTCTGGATTTTACACTTTTTTCAGATGGCCGTTTTGACCGGGGGGCAGTGAGACTTCATTGTAGTGCAGATTTCTTTAAAATGCTTGCTTGGTTGGCCAAAAAGGGCGTATGCGTTTTTTCCTGAATATATTCAGGAAAAAACGCATACGCCCTTTTTGGCCAAGAGCATCATTGTCGACGTTCTGCCTCTTTTCCTATGCTTTAAATGCAATTCCCGTCTACCCCCTGAAATCATTTTCCTGCAATTCTGCCCCGCTTACAAGTTCTCTTCGCAGCCTTCCTGCAATATATTTTTGGACGATAGCTGTCATTTATAACTCTGCAGGTTTGTGAGTTACAGTGTCCCTGAGCTCCTTTCTTCAACTCGCTATCTTGTGAGCTGGTCGCAAACCCGCAGGATTGCTTCAGGCCCTAATCTGCTTCCAGCACGGCATGTTGAGCCTTAGGTTATTTCCTCTTCCTGGCGGGAAATGAGCGTTAAATTTGCCCGTGCAGACACCTACAGCTAGTCTCTCATTGGTTCTCCCAATTCCTGTTCATCTTGAGCAGAAATTGCAAACTGTGCCAAAGAGGAGGTTAAAGCACTGACTCTCCAAGTAGGGAGAGTGTTAGTAAAGGGTCTGGAATGGTGAACCCGAGTAAAAGGGGAGGAAAACTGAGATGCATTTGAAAACGTTTGCCGGTCACACGGTGCACCATACTGTGGGTTTCCCATGCATGTTTTAGCTGAAGGAAGAATCCCTTAAACCTGGAGAGTTGGGACCCTTGGAATGGGTACCATGCAGTATGACTTCAAAGTGTCTGCATTTGCTCACTGAACCTCACCAATGCTATCAGCCCGAAGTGCCCAACCTTATGTCTCACTCAGCTCTGGGTGTAGATGTGGTAAATCCATGTTGCATCACAAACCCTGAATGAATTATTTAAGAATTGCTCTCTATTTCACTGTGCTTGTGTTTTGCTTTTGTAATATATTTTAATAATGGGATTTATCGGATTTTCTCTGCTGCATTCATGCCGCTGTACACACGCTTCATTCTCTTACGGAGACATATGAATCCATGGGTTTGAAGATTCTTACTAGTCAGGTGTATTCCTAGGCGTTGAATATGGGGTGTTTAGTCCATTTCGTTGAGCAAGGGGTAGGTCTTGACTATTACATATTTGGCTTATGAAAAGGTATCTGTGCTAATTTCTATCTCTGTTTTGATGCGGCACCCCAACTCACCTTTCCCCTTAAGCAAGCATAAGTTGGTTTTCTAAACTTGAGGCCCTGTTCTGTTTTGTAATTCAGTTCATGTGTAGCCTAGTTTATATTCCGTGTATTAGTGATATCTTATGATGTTTCATTTTCTGTGTGACTTATTTCACTTAGAATCATGGTACCTGAATCCACTCATTATGCCGCGACGGGTCTGATGACATAGATTTCATTGCTCAGTGATATTCCATTGTACGTACGTACCACAACTTCTTTATCCATTTTTCACATTCTGGGATATTTAACTTGTACCGTAGACGAGGTTCTTGTAAACAGAGCCGACCGAAATTTTGGGGTGGCTGTGTGTTTTTGATTTTAATTTCCCTAAGCTACAGGACCATAAGTGGAAGTGCCGTAGGCTCCGTTGCTTTGTTTTTTAGGTGTTCCAGGAAACACCATACACTTCTCCAGAGTGGCTGTTGGCAATTTACATCCCGCCCATCAGCATAACAAGGCTCCCGGTTCTCCATGCCCTGTGCTGCCTTTCTGGATTTTACACTTTTTTCAGATTGCCCTTTTGACTGGGGGGCAGTGAGACTTCATTGTAGTGCAGATTTCTTTAACATGCTTGCTTGGTTGGCCAAAAAGTGCGTATGCGTTTTTTCCTGAATATATTCAGAAAAAACGCATACGCCCTTTTTGGCCAAGAGCATCATTGTCGACGTTCTGCCTCTTTTCCTATGCTTTAAATGCAATTCCCGTCTACCCCCTGAAATCGTTTTCCTGCAATTCTGCCCCGCTTACAAGTTCTCTTCGCAGCCTTCCTTCAATATATTTTTGGACGATAGCTGTCATTTATAACTCTGCAGGTTTGTGAGTTACAGTGCCCCTGAGCTCCTTTCTTCAACTCGCTATCTTGTGAGCTGGCCGCAAACCCGCTGGATTGCTTCAGGCCCTAATCTGGTTCCGGCAGGGCATGCTGAGCCTTTGGTTAATTCCTCTTCCTGGTGGGGAATGAGCGTTAAATTTGCCCGTGCAGACACCTACAGCTAATCTCTCATTGGTTCTCCCTCTTCCTGTTCTTCTTGAGCAGAAATTGCAAACTGTGCCCAACAGGAGGTTAAAGGCACTGACTCTCCAAGTAGGGAGAGTGTTAGTAAAGGGTCTGGAATTGTGAACCCGAGTAAAAGGGGACGAAAACTGCAATGCATTTGAAAACGTTTCCCGGTCACACGCTGCACCATACTGTGGGTTTCCCATGCATGTATTAGCTGAAGGAAGAATCCCTTAAACCTGGAGAGTTGGGACCCATGGAATGCGTACCATGCAGTATGCCTTCAAAGGGTCTGCATTTGTTCATCGAACCTCACCAATGCTGTCAGCCCGAAGTCCCCAACCTTATGTCTCACTCAGCTCTGGATGTAGATGTGGAAAATCCAGGTTGCATCACAATCCCTGAATGAATTATTTAAGAATTGCTCCCTATTTCACTGTCCTTGTGTTTTGTTTTTGTAATTCATTTTGATAATGGGCTTTATCGGATTTTCTCTGCTGCATTCATGCCGCTGTACACACGCTTCATTCTCTTATGGAGACATATAAATCCATGGGTTTGAAGATTCTTACTAGTCAGGTGTATTCCTAGGCGTTGAATATGGCGTGTTTTGTCCATTCCGTTGAGCAAGGGGTAGGTCTTGACTATTATATATTTGACGAATGGAATGGTATCTGTGCTAATTTCTATCTCTGGTTTTATGCAGCACCCCAACTCACCTTTCCCCTTAAGCAAGCATAAGTTGGTTTTCTAAATCTGAGACCCTGTTCTGTTTTGTAATTCAGTTCATGTGTAGCGAACTTTATATTCCGTGTATTAGTGATATCTTATGATGTTTCATTTTCTGTGTGATTTATTTCAGTTAGAATCATGGTACCTGAATCCACTCATTATGCCGCGACGGGCCTGATGACATAGATTTCATTGCTGAGTGATATTCCATTGTACGTACGTACCACAACTTCTTTATCAATTTTTCACATTCTGGGATATTTAACTTGTACCGGAGACGAGGTTCTTGTAAACAGAGCCGTCCGAAACTTTGGGGTGGCTGTGAGATTTTGATTTTAATTTCCCTAAGCTATAGGACCATAAGTGGATTTGCCGTAGGCTCCGTTGCTTTGTTTTTTAGGTGTTCCAGGAAATACCATACACTTCTCCAGAGTGGCTGTTAGTAATTTACATCCCGCCCATCAGCATAACAAGGCTCCCTGTTCTCCATGGCCTGTGCTGCCTTTCTGGATTTTACACTTTTTTCAGATGGCCGTTTTGACCGGGGGGCAGTGAGACTTCATTGTAGTGCAGATTTCTTTAAAATGCTTGCTTGGTTGGCCAAAAAGGGCGTATGCGTTTTTTCCTGAATATATTCAGGAAAAAACGCATACGCCCTTTTTGGCCAAGAGCATCATTGTCGACGTTCTGCCTCTTTTCCTATGCTTTAAATGCAATTCCCGTCTACCCCCTGAAATCATTTTCCTGCAATTCTGCCCCGCTTACAAGTTCTCTTCGCAGCCTTCCTGCAATATATTTTTGGACGATAGCTGTCATTTATAACTCTGCAGGTTTGTGAGTTACAGTGTCCCTGAGCTCCTTTCTTCAACTCGCTATCTTGTGAGCTGGTCGCAAACCCGCAGGATTGCTTCAGGCCCTAATCTGCTTCCAGCACGGCATGTTGAGCCTTAGGTTATTTCCTCTTCCTGGCGGGAAATGAGCGTTAAATTTGCCCGTGCAGACACCTACAGCTAGTCTCTCATTGGTTCTCCCAATTCCTGTTCATCTTGAGCAGAAATTGCAAACTGTGCCAAAGAGGAGGTTAAAGCACTGACTCTCCAAGTAGGGAGAGTGTTAGTAAAGGGTCTGGAATGGTGAACCCGAGTAAAAGGGGAGGAAAACTGAGATGCATTTGAAAACGTTTGCCGGTCACACGGTGCACCATACTGTGGGTTTCCCATGCATGTTTTAGCTGAAGGAAGAATCCCTTAAACCTGGAGAGTTGGGACCCTTGGAATGGGTACCATGCAGTATGACTTCAAAGTGTCTGCATTTGCTCACTGAACCTCACCAATGCTATCAGCCCGAAGTGCCCAACCTTATGTCTCACTCAGCTCTGGGTGTAGATGTGGTAAATCCATGTTGCATCACAAACCCTGAATGAATTATTTAAGAATTGCTCTCTATTTCACTGTGCTTGTGTTTTGCTTTTGTAATATATTTTAATAATGGGATTTATCGGATTTTCTCTGCTGCATTCATGCCGCTGTACACACGCTTCATTCTCTTACGGAGACATATGAATCCATGGGTTTGAAGATTCTTACTAGTCAGGTGTATTCCTAGGCGTTGAATATGGGGTGTTTAGTCCATTTCGTTGAGCAAGGGGTAGGTCTTGACTATTACATATTTGGCTTATGAAAAGGTATCTGTGCTAATTTCTATCTCTGTTTTGATGCGGCACCCCAACTCACCTTTCCCCTTAAGCAAGCATAAGTTGGTTTTCTAAACTTGAGGCCCTGTTCTGTTTTGTAATTCAGTTCATGTGTAGCCTAGTTTATATTCCGTGTATTAGTGATATCTTATGATGTTTCATTTTCTGTGTGACTTATTTCACTTAGAATCATGGTACCTGAATCCACTCATTATGCCGCGACGGGTCTGATGACATAGATTTCATTGCTCAGTGATATTCCATTGTACGTACGTACCACAACTTCTTTATCCATTTTTCACATTCTGGGATATTTAACTTGTACCGTAGACGAGGTTCTTGTAAACAGAGCCGACCGAAATTTTGGGGTGGCTGTGTGTTTTTGATTTTAATTTCCCTAAGCTACAGGACCATAAGTGGAAGTGCCGTAGGCTCCGTTGCTTTGTTTTTTAGGTGTTCCAGGAAACACCATACACTTCTCCAGAGTGGCTGTTGGCAATTTACATCCCGCCCATCAGCATAACAAGGCTCCCGGTTCTCCATGCCCTGTGCTGCCTTTCTGGATTTTACACTTTTTTCAGATTGCCCTTTTGACTGGGGGGCAGTGAGACTTCATTGTAGTGCAGATTTCTTTAACATGCTTGCTTGGTTGGCCAAAAAGTGCGTATGCGTTTTTTCCTGAATATATTCAGAAAAAACGCATACGCCCTTTTTGGCCAAGAGCATCATTGTCGACGTTCTGCCTCTTTTCCTATGCTTTAAATGCAATTCCCGTCTACCCCCTGAAATCGTTTTCCTGCAATTCTGCCCCGCTTACAAGTTCTCTTCGCAGCCTTCCTTCAATATATTTTTGGACGATAGCTGTCATTTATAACTCTGCAGGTTTGTGAGTTACAGTGCCCCTGAGCTCCTTTCTTCAACTCGCTATCTTGTGAGCTGGCCGCAAACCCGCTGGATTGCTTCAGGCCCTAATCTGGTTCCGGCAGGGCATGCTGAGCCTTTGGTTAATTCCTCTTCCTGGTGGGGAATGAGCGTTAAATTTGCCCGTGCAGACACCTACAGCTAATCTCTCATTGGTTCTCCCTCTTCCTGTTCTTCTTGAGCAGAAATTGCAAACTGTGGCCAACAGGAGGTTAAAGGCACTGACTCTCCAAGTAGGGAGAGTGTTAGTAAAGGGTCTGGAATTGTGAACCCGAGTAAAAGGGGACGAAAACTGCAATGCATTTGAAAACGTTTCCCGGTCACACGCTGCACCATACTGTGGGTTTCCCATGCATGTATTAGCTGAAGGAAGAATCCCTTAAACCTGGAGAGTTGGGACCCATGGAATGCGTACCATGCAGTATGCCTTCAAAGGGTCTGCATTTGTTCATCGAACCTCACCAATGCTGTCAGCCCGAAGTCCCCAACCTTATGTCTCACTCAGCTCTGGATGTAGATGTGGAAAATCCAGGTTGCATCACAATCCCTGAATGAATTATTTAAGAATTGCTCCCTATTTCACTGTCCTTGTGTTTTGTTTTTGTAATTCATTTTGATAATGGGCTTTATCGGATTTTCTCTGCTGCATTCCTGCCACTGTACACACGCTTCATTCTCTTATGGAGACATATAAATCCATGGGTTTGAAGATTCTTACTAGTCAGGTATATTCCTAGGCGTTGAATATGGCGTGTTTTGTCCATTTCGTTGAGCAAGGGGTAGGTCTTGACTATTACATATTTGACGAATGGAATGGTATCTGTGCTAATTTCTATCTCTGATTTTATGCAGCACCCCAACTCACCTTTCCCCTTAAGCAAGCATAAGTTGGTTTTCTAAATTTGAGGCCCTGTTCTGTTTTGTAATTCAGTTCATGTGTAGCCAAGTATACATTCCGTGTATTAGTGATATCTTATGATGTTTCATTTTCTGTGTGACTTATTTCAGTTAGAATCATGGTACCTGAATCCACTCATTATGCCGCGACGGGCCTGATGACATAGATTTCATTGCTGAGTGATATTCCATTGTACGTACGTACCACATCTTCTTTATCAATTTTTCACATTCTGGGATATTTAACTTCTACCGTAGATGAGGTTCTTGTAAACAGAGCTGTCCGAAACTTTGGGGTGGCTGTGAGTTTTTGATTTTAATTTCCCTAATCTATAGGACCATAAGTGGAATTGCCGTAGGCTCCGTTGCTTTGTTTTTTAGGTGTTCCAGGAAATACCATACACTTCTCCAGAGTGGCTGTTAGTAATTTACATCTCGCCCATCAGCATAACAAGGCTCCCTGTTCTCCATGGCCTGTGCTGCCTTTCTGGATTTTACACTTTTTTCAGATGGCCGTTTTGACCGGGGGGCAGTGAGACTTCATTGTAGTGCAGATTTCTTTAAAATGCTTGCTTGGTTGGCCAAAAAGGGCGTATGCGTTTTTTCCTGAATATATTCAGGAAAAAACGCATACGCCCTTTTTGGCCAAGAGCATCATTGTCGACGTTCTGCCTCTTTTCCTATGCTTTAAATGCAATTCCCGTCTACCCCCTGAAATCATTTTCCTGCAATTCTGCCCCGCTTACAAGTTCTCTTCGCAGCCTTCCTTCAATATATTTTTGGACGATAGCTGTCATTTATAACTCTGCAGGTTTGTGAGTTACAGTGTCCCTGAGCTCCTTTCTTCAACTCGCTATCTTGTGAGCTGGTCGCAAACCCGCAGGATTGCTTCAGGCCCTAATCTGCTTCCAGCACGGCATGTTGAGCCTTAGGTTATTTCCTCTTCCTGGCGGGAAATGAGCGTTAAATTTGCCCGTGCAGACACCTACAGCTAGTCTCTCATTGGATCTCCATATTCCTGTTCATCTTGAGCAGAAATTGCAAACTGTGCCAAAGAGGAGGTTAAAGCACTGACTCTCCAAGTAGGGAGAGTGTTAGTAAAGGGTCTGGAATGGTGAACCCGAGTAAAAGGGGAGGAAAACTGAGATGCATTTGAAAACGTTTGCCGGTCACACGGTGCACCATACTGTGCGTTTCCCATGCATGTTTTAGCTGAAGGAAGAATCCCTTAATCCTGGAGAGTTGGGACCCTTGGAATGGGTACCATGCAGTATGACTTCAATGCGTCTGCATTTGCTCACTGAACCTCACCAATGCTATCAGCCCGAAGTGCCCAACCTTATGTCTCACTCAGCTCTGGGTGTAGATGTGGTAAATCCAGGTTGCATCACAAACCCTGAATGAATTATTTAAGAATTGCTCTCTATTTCACTGTCCTTGTGCTTTGTTTTTTTAATATATTTTGATAATGGGATTTATCGGATTTTCTCTGCTGCATTCATGCCGCTGTACACACGCTTCATTCTCTTATGGAGACATATGAATCCATGGGTTTGAAGATTCTTACTAGTCAGGTGTATTCCTAGGCGTTGAATATGGGGTGTTTAGTCCATTTCGTTGAGCAAGGGGTAGGTCTTGACTATTACATATTTGGCTTATGAAAAGGTATCTGTGCTAATTTCTATCTCTGTTTTGATGCGGCACCCCAACTCACCTTTCCCCTTAAGCAAGCATAAGTTGGTTTTTTAAATTTGAGGCCCTGTTCTGTTTTGTAATTCAGTTCATGTGTAGCCTAGTTTATATTCCGTGTATTAGTGATATCTTAAGATGTTTCATTTTCTGTGTGACTTATTTCACTTAGAATCATGGTACCTGAATCCACTCATTATGCCGCGACGGGCCTGATGACATAGATTTCATTGCTCAGTGATATTCCATTGTACGTACGTACCACGACTTCTTTATCCATTTTTCACATTCTGGGATATTTCACTTGTACCGTAGACGAGGTTCTTGTAAACAGAGCCGACCGAAACTTTGGGGTGGCTGTGTGTTTTTGATTTTAATATCCCTAAGCTATAGGACCATAAGTGGAAGTGCCGTAGGCTCCGTTGCTTTGTTTTTTAGGTGTTCCAGGAAACACCATACACTTCTCCAGAGTGGCTGTTGGCAATTTACATCCCGCCCATCAGCATAACAAGGCTCCCGGTTCTCCATGCCCTGTGCTGCCTTTCTGGATTTTACACTTTTTTCAGATGGCCCTTTTGACTGGGGCGCAGTGAGACTACATTGTAGTGCAGATTTCTTTAACATGCTTGCTTGGTTGGCCAAAAAGTGCGTATGCGTTTTTTCCTGAATATATTCAGAAAAAACGCATACGCCCTTTTTGGCCAAGAGCATCATTGTCGATGTTCTGCCTCTTTTCCTATGCTTTAAATGCAATTCCAGTCTACCCCCTGAAATCGTTTTCCTGCAATTCTGCCCCGCTTACAAGTTCTCTTCGCAGCCTTCCTTCAATATATTTTTGGACGATAGCTGTCATTTATAACTCTGCAGGTTTGTGAGTTACAGTGCCCCTGAGCGCCTTTCTTCAACTCGCTATCTTGTGAGCTGGCCGCAAACCCGCTGGAATGCTTCAGGCCCTAATCTGGTTCCGGCAGGGCATGCTGAGCCTTTGGTTAATTCCTCTTCCTGGTGGGGAATGAGCGTTAAATTTGCCCGTGCAGACACCTACAGCTAATCTCTCATTGGTTCTCCCTCTTCCTGTTCTTCTTGAGCAGAAATTGCAAACTGTGCCCAACAGGAGATTAAAGGCACTGACTCTCCAAGTAGGGAGAGTGTTAGTAAAGGGTCTGGAATTGTGAACCCGAGTAAAAGGGGACGAAAACTGCAATACATTTGAAAACGTTTCCCGGTCACACGCTGCACCATACTGTGGGTTTCCCATGCATGTATTAGCTGAAGGAAGAATCCCTTAAACCTGGAGAGTTGGGACCCATGGAATGCGTACCATGCAGTATGCCTTCAAAGGGTCTGCATTTGTTCATCGAACCTCACCAATGCTATCAGCCCGAAGTCCCCAACCTTATGTCTCACTCAGCTCTGGATGTAGATGTGGTAAATCCAGGTTGCATCACAATCCCTGAATGAATTATTTAAGAATTGCTCCCTATTTCACTGTCCTTGTGTTTTGTTTTTGTAATTCATTTTGATAATGGGATTTATCGGATTTTCTCTGCTGCATTCATGCCGCTGTACACACGCTTCATTCTCTTATGGAGACATATAAATCCATGGGTTTGAAGATTCTTACTAGTCAGGTGTATTCCTAGGCGTTGAATATGGCGTGTTTTGTCCATTTCGTTGAGCAAGGGGTAGGTCTTGACTATTACATATTTGACGAATGGAATGGTATCTGTGCTAATTTCTATCTCTGGTTTTATGCAGCACCCCAACTCACCTTTCCCCTTAAGCAAGCATAAGTTGGTTTTCTAAATTTGAGGCCCTGTTCTGTTTTGTAATTCAGTTCATGTGTAGCCAAGTATACATTCCGTGTATTAGTGATATCTTATGATGTTTCATTTTCTGTGTGACTTATTTCAGTTAGAATCATGGTACCTGAATCCACTCATTATGCCGCGACGGGCCTGATGACATAGATTTCATTGCTGAGTGATATTCCATTGTACGTACGTACCACATCTTCTTTATCAATTTTTCACATTCTGGGATATTTAACTTGTACCGTAGACGAGGTTCTTGTAAACAGAGCCGTCCGAAACTTTGGGGTGGCTGTGAGTTTTTGATTTTAATTTCCCTAATCTATAGGACCATAAGTGGAATTGCCGTAGGCTCCGTTGCTTTGTTTTTTAGGTGTTCCAGGAAATACCATACACTTCTCCAGAGTGGCTGTTAGTAATTTACATCTCGCCCATCAGCATAACAAGGCTCCCTGTTCTCCATGGCCTGTGCTGCCTTTCTGGATTTTACACTTTTTTCAGATGGCCGTTTTGACCGGGGGGCAGTGAGACTTCATTGTAGTGCAGATTTCTTTAAAATGCTTGCTTGGTTGGCCAAAAAGGGCGTATGCGTTTTTTCCTGAATATATTCAGGAAAAAACGCATACGCCCTTTTTGGCCAAGAGCATCATTGTCGACGTTCTGCCTCTTTTCCTATGCTTTAAATGCAATTCCCGTCTACCCCCTGAAATCATTTTCCTGCAATTCTGCCCCGCTTACAAGTTCTCTTCGCAGCCTTCCTTCAATATATTTTTGGACGATAGCTGTCATTTATAACTCTGCAGGTTTGTGAGTTACAGTGTCCCTGAGCTCCTTTCTTCAACTCGCTATCTTGTGAGCTGGTCGCAAACCCGCAGGATTGCTTCAGGCCCTAATCTGCTTCCAGCACGGCATGTTGAGCCTTAGGTTATTTCCTCTTCCTGGCGGGAAATGAGCGTTAAATTTGCCCGTGCAGACACCTACAGCTAGTCTCTCATTGGTTCTCCCTATTCCTGTTCATCTTGAGCAGAAATTGCAAACTGTGCCAAAGAGGAGGTTAAAGCACTGACTCTCCAAGTAGGGAGAGTGTTAGTAAAGGATCTGGAATGGTGAACCCGAGTAAAAGGGGAGGAAAACTGAGATGCATTTGAAAACGTTTGACGGTCACACGGTACACCATACTGTGGGTTTCCCATGCATGTATTAGCTGAAGGAAGAATCCCTTAAACCTGGAGAGTTGGGACCCTTTGAATGGGTACCATGTAGTATGACTTCAAAGTGTCTGAATTTGCTCACTGAACCTCACCAATGTTATCAGCCCGAAGTGCCCAACCTTATGTCTCACTCAGCTCTGGGTGTAGATGTGGTAAATCCAGGTTGCATCACAAACCCTGAATGAATTATTTAAGAATTGCTCTCTATTTCACTGTCCTTGTGTTTTGCTTTTGTAATATATTTTGATAATGGGATTTATCGGATTTTCTCTGCTGCATTCATGCCGCTGTACACACGCTTCATTCTCTTATGGAGACATATGAATCCATGGGTTTGAAGATTCTTACTAGTCAGGTGTATTCCTAGGCGTTGAATATGGGGTGTTTAGTCCATTTCGTTGAGCAAGGGGTAGGTCTTTACTATTACATATTTGGCTTATGAAAAGGTATCTGTGCTAATTTCTATCTCTGTTTTGATGCGGCACCCCAACTCACCTTTCCTCTTAAGCAAGCATAAGTTGGTTTTCTAAACTTGAGGCCCTGTTCTGTTTTGTAATTCAGTTCATGTGTAGCCTAGTTTATATTCCGTGTATTAGTGATATCTTATGATGTTTCATTTTCTGTGTGACTTATTTCACTTAGAATCATGGTACCTGAATCCACTCATTATGCCGCGACGGGCCTGATGACATAGATTTCATTGCTCAGTGATATTCCATTGTACGTACGTACCACAACTTCTTTATCCATTTTTCGCTTTCTGGGATATTTAACTTGTACCGTAGATGAGGTTCTTGTAAACAGAGCCGTCTGAAACTTTGGGTGGCTGTGTGTTTTTTATTTTAATTTCCCTAAGCTATAGGACCATAAGTGGAAGTGCCGTAGGCTCCGTTGCTTTGTTTTTTAGGTGTTTCAGGAAACACCATACACTTCTCCAGAGTGGCTCTTGGCAATTTACATCCCACCCATCAGCATAACAAGGCTCCCTGTTCTCCATGGCCTGTGCTGCATTTCTGGATTTTGCACTTTTTTCAGATAGCCCTTTTGACCGGGGGGCAGTGAGACTTCATTGTAGTGCAGATTTCTTTAATATGCTTGCTTGGTTGGCCAAAAAGGGCCTATGCGTTTTTTCCTGAATATATTGAGGAAAAAACGCATACGCCCTTTTTGGCCAAGTGCATCATTGTCGACGTTCTGCCTCTTTTCCTATGATTTAAATGCAATTCCAGTCTACCCCCTGAAATCGTTTTCCAGCAATTCTGCCCTGCTTTCAAGTCCTCTTCGCAGCCTTCCTTCAATATATTTTTGGACGATAGCTGTCATTTATAACTCTGCAGGTTTGTGAATTACTTGGCCCCTGAGCTCCTTTCATCAAATCGCTTTCTTGTGAGCTGGCCGCAAACCCGCAGGATTGCTTCAGGCCCTAATCTGTTTCCAGCACGGCATGGTGAGCCTTTGGTTAATTCCTCTTCCTGTTTGTAAATGAGCATTAAATTTGCCCGTGCAGACACCTACAGCTAGTCTCTCATTGGTTCTCCCTATTCCTGTTCATCTTGCGCAGAAATTGCAAACTGTGCCAAACAGGAGGTTAAAGGCACGGACTCTCCAAGTGGGGAGAGTTTTAGTAAAGGGTCTGGAATTGTGAACGCGAGTAAAAGAGGACAAAAACTGAGATGCATTTGAAAACGTTTCCCGGTCACACAGTGCACCATACTCTGGGTTTCCCATGCATGCTTTAGCTGAAGGAAGAATCGCTTAAACCTGGAGAGTTGGGACCCATGGAATGGGTACCATGCAGTATGACTTCAAATGGTCTGCATTTGCTCATCGATCCTCACCAATGCTATCAGCCCGAAGTGTCCAACCTTATGTCTCACTCAGCTCTGGGTTTAGATGAGGTAAATCCAGGTTGCATCACAAGCCCTGAATGAATTATTTAAAAATTGCTCTCTATTTCACTGTCATTGTGTTTTGTTTTTGTAATTCATTTTGATAATGGGATTTATCGGATTTTCTCTGCTGCATTCATGCAGCTGTACACACGCTTGATTCTCTCATGGAGACATATAAATCCATGGGTTTGAAGATTCTTACTAGTCAGGTGTATTCCTAGGCGTTGAATATAGGGTGTTTATCCCATTTCGTTGAGCAAGGGGTACGTCTGGACTATTACATATTTAACTTATGGAATGGTATCTGTGCTAATATCTATCTCTGGTTTTATGCAGCACCCCAACTCACCTTTCCCCTTAAGCAAACATAAGTTGGTTTTCTAAATTGGAGACCCTGTTCTGTGTTGTAATTCAGTTCATGTGTAGCCAAGATTACATTCGGTGTATTAGTGATATCTTATGATGTTTCATTTTCTGTGTGACTTATTTCACTTAGAATCATCGTACCTGAATCCACTCATTATGCCACGATGGGCCAGATGACATAGATTTCATTGGTGAGTGATATTCCATTGTACGTACGTACCACAACTTTTTTATCCATTTTTCGCTTTCTGGGATATTTAACTTGTACCGTAGACTCGGTTCTTGTAAACAGAGCCGTCTGAAATTTTGGGGTGTCTGTGTGTTTTTGCTTTTAATTTCCCTAAGCTATAGCACCATAAGTGGAAGTGCCGTAGGCTCCGTTGCTTTGTTTTTTAGGTGTTTCAGGAAACACCATACACTTCTCCAGAGTGGCTCTTGGCAATTTACATCCCACCCATCAGCATAACAAGGCTCCCTGTTCTCCATGGCCTGTGCTGCATTTCTGGATTTTACACATTTTTCAGATGGCCCTTTGACCTGGGGGCAGTGAGACTTCATTGTAGTGCAGATTTCTTTAACATGCTTGCTTGGTTGGCCAAAAAGGGCGTATGCGTTTTTTCCTGAATATATTCAGGAAAAAACGCATACGCCCTTTTTGGCCAAGTGCATCATTGTCGACGTTCTGCCTCGTTTCCTATGATTTAAATGCAATTCCAGTCTACCCCCTGAAATCGTTTTCCTGCAATTCTGCCCCCCTTTCAAGTCCTCTTCACAGACTTCCTTCAATATATTTTTGGACGATAGCTGTCATTTATAACTCTGCAGGTTTGTGAATTACAGTGCCCCTGAGCTCCTTTCTTCAAATCGCTTTCTTGTGAGCTGACCGCAAACCAGCAGGATTGCTTCAGGCCCTAATCTGGTTCCGGCATGGCATGCTGAGCCTTTGGTTACTTCCTCTTCCTGGTTGGAAATGAGCATTAAATTTGCCCGTGCAGACACCTACAGCTAGTCTCTCATTGGTTCTCCCTATTCCTGTTCATCTGGCGCAGAAATTGCAAACTGTGCCAAACAGGAGGTTAAAGGCACTGACTCTCCAAGTGGGGAGAGTGTTAGTAAAGGTCTGGAATTGTGAACCCGAGTAAAAGGGGACAAAATCTGAGATGCATTTGAAAATGTTTCCCGGTCACACGGTGCACCATACTGTGGGTTTCCCATGCATGCTTTAGCTGAAGGAAGAATCGCTTAAACCTTTAGAGTTGGGACCCATGGAATGGGTACCATGCAGTATGACTTCAAATGGTCTGCATTTGCTCATCGAACCTCACCAATGCTATCAGCCCGAAGTGTCCAACCTTATGTCTCACTCAGCTCTGGGTTCAGATGAGGTAAATCCAGGTTGCATCACAAGCCCTGAATGAATTATTTAAGAATTGCTCTCTATTTCACTGTCATTGTGTTTTGTTTTTGTAATTCATTTTGATAATAGGATTTATCGGATTTTCTCTGCTGCCTTCATGCAGGTGTACACACGCTTGATTCTCTTATGGAGACATATAAATCCATGGGTTTGCAGATTGTTACTAGTCAGGTGTATTCCTAGGCGTTGAATAGAGGGTGTTTAGCCCATTTCGTTGAGCAAGTGGTAGGTCTTGTCTATTACATATTTGACTTATGGAATGGTATCTGTGCTAATTTCTATCTCTGGTTTTATGCAGCACCCCAACTCACCTTTCCCCTTAAGAAAACATAAGTTGGTTTTCTAAATTTGAGACCCTGTTCTGTTTTGTAATTCAGTTCATGTGTAGCCAAGATTACATTCCGTGTATTAGTGATATCTTATGATGTTTCATTTTCTGTGTGACTTATTACACTTAGAATCATCGTACCTGAATCCACTCATTATGCCACGACGGGCCAGATGACATAGATTTCATTGGTGAGTGATATTCCATTGTACGTACGTACCACAACTTCTTTATCCATTTTTCGCTTTCTGGGATATTTTACTTGTACCGTAGACGAGGTTCTGGTAAACAGAGCCGTCTGAAACTTTGGGGTGGCTGTGTGTTTTTGATTTTAATTTCCCTAAGCTATAGGACCATAAGTGGAAGTGCCGTAGGCTCCGTTGCTTTGTTTTTTAGGTGTTTCAGGAAACACCATACACTTCTCCAGAGTGGCTCTTGGCAATTTACATCCCACCCATCAGCATAACATGGCTCCCTGTTCTCCATGGCCTGTGCTGCCTTTCTGGATTTTACACTTTTTTCAGATAACACTTTTGACCGGGGGGCAGTGAGACTTCATTGTAGTGCAGATTTCTTTAACATGCTTGCTTGGTTGGCCAAAAAGGGCGTATGCGTTTTTTCCTGAATATATTCAGGAAAAAACGAATACGTCCTTTTTGGCCAAGTGCATCATTGTCGACGTTCTGCCTCTTTTCCTATTTTTTAAATGCAATTACAGTCTACCCCCTGAAATCGTTTTCGTGCAATTCTACCCCACTTTCAAGTCCTCTTCGCAGCCTTCCTTCAATATATTTTTGGACGATAGCTGTCATTTATAACTCTGCAGGTTTGTGAATTACAGTGCCCCTGAGCTCCTTTCTTCAAATCGCTTTCTTGTGAGCTGGCCGCAAACCCGCATGATTGCTTCAGGCCCTAATCTGTTTCCGACACGGCATGCTGAGCCTTTGGTTAATCCCTCTTCCTGGTGGGAAATGAGCATTAAATTTGCCCGTGCAGACACCTACAGCTAGTCTCTCATTGGTTCTCCATATTCCTGTTTATTTGGTCAGAATTTGCAAACTGTGCCAAACAGGAGGTTAAAGGCACTGACTCTCCAAGTGGGGAGAGTGTTAGTAAAGTGTCTGGAATTGTGAACCCGAGTAAAAGGGGATGAAAACTGAGGTGCATTTGAAAACGTTTCCCAGTCACACGGTGCACCATACTGTGGGTTTCCCATGCATGCTTTAGCTGAAGGAAGAATCGCTTAAACCTGGAGAGTTGGGACCCATGGAATGGGTACCATGCAGTATGACTTCAAATGGTCTGCATTTGCTCATCGAACCTCACCAATGCTATCAGCCCGAAGTGTCCAACCTTATGTCTCACTCAGCTCTGGGTTCAGATGAGGTAAATCCAGGTTGCATCACAAGCCCTGAATGAATTATTTAAGAATTGCTCTCTATTTCACTGTTATTGTGTTTTGTTTTTGTAATTCATTTTGATAATAGGATTTATCGGATTTTCTCTGCTGCCTTCATGCAGCTGTACACACGCTTGATTCTCTTATGGAGACATATAAATCCATGGGTTTGAAGATTCTTACTAGTCAGGTGTATTCCTAGGCGTTGAATAGAGGGTGTTTAGCCCATTTCGTTGAGCAAGTGGTAGGTCTTGACTATTAAATATTTGACTTATGGAATGGTATCTGTGCTAACTTCTATCTCTGGTTTTATGCAGCACCCCAACTCACCTTTCCCCTTAAGCAAACATAAGTTGGTTTTCTAAATTTGAGACCCTGTTCTGTTTTGTAATTCAGTTCATGTGTAGCCAAGATTACATTCCGTGTATTAGTGATATCTTATGATGTTTCATTTTCTGTGTGACTTATTACACTTAGAATCATCGTACCTGAATCCACTCATTATGCCACGACGGGCCAGATGACATAGATTTCATTGGTGAGTGATATTCCATTGTACGTACGTACCACAACTTCTTTATCGATTTTTCGCTTTCTGGGATATTTTACTTGTACCGTAGACGAGGTTCTTGTAAACAGAGCCGTCTGAAACTTTGGGGTGGCTGTGTGTTTTTGATTTTAATTTCCCTAAGCTATAGGACCATAAGTGGAAGTGCCGTAGGCTCCGTTGCTTTGTTTTTTAGGTGTTTCAGGAAACACCATACAATTCTCCAGAGTGGCTCTTGGCAATTTACATCCCACCCATCAGCATAACAAGGCTCCCTGTTCTCCATGGCCTGTGCTGCCTTTCTGGATTTTACACTTTTTTCAGATGACCCTTTTGACCGGGGGGCAGTGAGACTTCATTGTAGTGCAGATTTCTTTAACATGCTTGCTTGGTTGGCCAAAAAGGGCGTATGCGTTTTTTCCTGAATATATTCAGGAAAAAACGCATACGCCCTTTTTGGCCAAGTGCATCATTGTCGACGTTCTGCCTCTTTTCCTATGCTTTAAGTGCAATTCCAGTCTACCCCCTGAAATCGTTTTCCTGAATTTCTGCCCCGCTTTCAAGTCCTCTTCGCAGACTTACTTCAATATATTTTTGGACGATAGCTGTCATTTATAACTCTGCAGGTTTTGAATCACAGTGACCCTGAGCTCCTTTCTTCAACTCGCTTTCCTGTGCGCTGGCTGCAAAACCTCAGGATTGCTTCAGGCCCTAATCTTGTTGCGGCAGGGCATGCTGAGCCTTTGTTTAATTCTTCTTCCTCGTGGGAAATGACCGTTACATTTGCCCGTGCAGACACCTACAGCTAGCCTCTCATTGGTTCTCCATATTCCTGTTCATCATGTGCAGAAATTGCAAACTGTGCCCAACAGGAGGTTAAAGGCACTGACTCTCCAAGTGTGGAGAGTGTTAGTTAGGCGTCTGGAATGGTGAACCCGAGTATAAAGGGACATAAACTGAGATGCATTTGAAAACGTTTCCCAATCACATGGTGGACCATACTCTGGGTTTCCCATACATGATTTAGCGGAAGGAAGAATCCCTTCAACCTGTAGAGTTGGGAACCATGGAATGGGTACCATGCAGTATGACTTCAAAGGGTCTGCATTTGCTCACCCAACCTCACCCATGCTATCAGGCCGACGTGTCCGGCCTTATGTTTCCCCAGCTCTGGGTGTAGATGTGGTAAATCAAGGTTGCATCAGAAGCCCTGAGTGAATTATTTAAGAATTCCTCTCTATTTCACTGTCATTGTGATTTGTTTCTGTAATTTATTTTGATAATTTGATTTATCGGATTTTCACTGCTGCGTTTAGGCCGCTGTACACACGCTTGATTTCCTTATGAGACATATAAATCTATGGGTTTTAAGATTCTTACTTGTCAGGTATATTCCCAGGCGTTGAATATGTGGTGTTGAGTCCATTTCGTTGAGCAAGGACAAGGTCATGTCTATTATATATTTGGCTTATAGAACGGTATCTGTGCTAATTTCAATCTCTGGTTTTATGCAGCACCCCAACTCACCTTTCCCCATAAGCAAGCATAAGTTGGTTTTCTAAATTTGAGACCCTGTTCTGTTTTGTAATTCAGTTCATGTGTAGCCAAGATTACATTCCGTGTATTAGTGATATCTTATGATGTTTCTTTTTCTGTGTGACTTATTTCTGGTAGAATCATCGTACCTGAATCCACTCATTATGCCGCTACGGGTCTTATGACGTAGATTTCATTGCTGAGTGATATTCCATTGTACGTGCGTACCACAACTTCTTTATCCATTTTTTGCTTTCTCGGATATTTAACTTGTACCGTAGACGAGGTTCTTGTAAACAGAGCCGTCCCAAAATTTGGGGTGGCTGTGTGTTTTTGATTTTAATTTCCCTAAGCTATAGGACCACAAGTGGAAGTACCATAGGCACTGTTGTTTTGTTTCCTACGTGTTTCAGGAAACACCATACACTTCTCCAGAGTGGCTGTTGGCAATTTACATCCCGCCCATCAGCATAACAAGGCTCCCAGTTCTCCATGACCTGTCCTGCCTTTCTGGATTTTACACTTTTTTCAGATGGCCCTTTTGACCGGGGGGCAGTGAGACTTCATTGTAGTGCAGATTTCCTTTACACGCTTGCTTGGTTGGCCAAAAGGGCGTATGCGTTTTGTCCTGAATATATTCAGGTGAAAACGCATACGCCCTTTTTGGCCAAGTGCATCATTGTCGACATTCTGCCTCTTTTCCTATGCTTTAAGTGCAATTCCAGTCTACCCCCTGAAATCGTTTTCCTGAAATTCTGCCTCGCTTTCAAGTCCTGTTCGAAGACTTACTTCAATACATTTTTGGACGATAGCTGTCATTTATAACTCTGCAGCTTTGTGAATTACAGAGCCCCTGAGCTCCTTTTTTCAACTAGCTTTCTTGTGAGCTGGCTGCAAAAACGAAGGAGTGCTTCAGGCTCTAATCTGTTTCCGGCAGGGCACACTGAGCCTTTGGTTAATTGCTCTTCCTGGTGGGAAATGAGCGTTCCGTTTGCCCGTGCAGATACCTACAGCTAGTCTCTCATTGGTTCTCCCTATTCATGTTCATCTTGGGCAGAAATTGCAAACTGTGCCAAACAGGAGGTTAAAGGCACTGACTCTCCAAGTGGGGAGAGTGTTAGTAAAGCGTCTGGAAAGGTGAACCCGAGTACCCGGGGACGAAAAGTGAGATGCATTTGAAAACGTTTCCTAATCACATGGTGGACCATACTCTGGGTTTCCCATGCATGTTTAGCTGAAGGAAGAATCCTTTAAACCTGGAGAGTTGTGACCCATGGAATGGGTACCATACAGTACGACTTCAAAGGGTCTGCGTTTGCTCACCGAACCTCACCAATGCTATCAGCCCGAAGTGTCCAGCCTTATGTCTCACCAAGCTCTGGGTGTAGATGTGGTAAATCCAGGTTGCATCACAAGCCCTGAATGAATTATTTAAGAATTGCTCTCTATTTCCCTGTCATTGTGTTTTGTTTTTGAAATTTACTTTGATAATGGGATTTATCGGATTTTCTCTGCTGCCTTACTGCAGGTGTACACACGCTTGATTCTCTTATGGAGACATATAAATCCATGGGTTTGAAGATTCTTACTAGTCAGGTGTATTCCTAGGCGTTGAATATAGGGTGTTTAGCCCATTTCGTTGAGCAAGGGGTAGGTCTTGACTATTACATGTTTGACGTATGGAATGGTATCTGTGCTAATTTGTATCTCTGGTTTTATGCAGCACCCCAACTCACCTTTCCCCTTAAGCAAACATAAGTTGGTTTTCTAAATTTGAGACCCTGTTCTGTTTTGTAATTCAGTTCATGTGTAGCCAAGATTACATTCCGTGTATTAGTGATATCTTATGATGTTTCATTTTCTGTGTGACTTATTACACTTAGAATCATCGTACCTGAATCCACTCATTATGCCACGACGGGCCAGATGACATAGATTTCATTGTTGAGTGATATTCCATTGTACGTACGTACCACAACTTCTTTATCCATTTTTCGCTTTCTGGGATATTTAACTTGTACCGTAGATGAAGTTCTTGTAAACAGAGCCGTCTGAAACTTTGTGGTGGCTGTGTGTTTTTGATTTTAATTTCCCTAATCTATAGGACCATAAGTGGAAGTGCGATAGGCTCCATTGCTTTGTTTTTTAGGTGTTTCAGGAAACACCATAGACTTCTGCAGAGTGGCTGTTGGCAATTTACATCCCACCCAGCAGCATAACAAGGCTCCCTGTTCTCCATTGCCTGTGCTGCATTTCTGGATTTTACACTTTTTTCAGATGGCCCTTTTGACCGGGGGGCAGTGAGACTTCATTGTAGTGCAGATTTCTTTAACATGCTTGCTTGGTTGTCCAAAAAGGCCGTATGCGTTTTTTCCTGAATATATTCAGGGAAAAACGCATACGCACTTTTTGGCCAAGTGCATCATTGTCGACGTTCTGCCTCTTTTCCTATGCTTAAAATGCAAGTCCAGTCTACCCCCTGAAATCATTTTCCTGCAATTCTGCCCCGCTTTCAAGTCCTCTTCGCAGCCTTCCTTCAATATATTTTTGGACGATAGCTGTCATTTATAACTGTGCAGGTTTGTGAATTACAGTGCCCCTGAGCTCCTTTCTTCAGATCACTTTCTTTTGAGCTGGCCGCAAACCCACATGATTGCTTCAGGCCCTAATCTGGTTCCAGCACGGCATGGTGAGCCTTTGGTTAATTCCTCTTCCTGGCTGGAAATGAGCGTTAAATTTGCCCGTGCAGACACCTACAGCTAGTCTCTCATTGGTTCTCCCTATTCCTGTTCATCTTGCGCAGAAATTGCAAACTGTGCCAAACAGCAGGTTAAAGGCACTGACTCTCCAAGTGGGGAGAGTGTTAGTAAAGGGTCTGGAATTGTGAACCCGAGTAAAAGGGGACGAAAACTGAGATGCATTTGAAAACGTTTCCCGGTCACACGGTGCACCGTAATGTGGGTTTCCCATGCATGTATTAGCTGAAGGAAGAATCCCTTAAACCTGGAGAGTTGGGACCCATGGAATGCGTACCATGCAGTATGCCTTCAAAGGGTCTGCATTTGTTCATCGAACCTCACCAATGCTATCAGCCCGAAGTCCCCAACCTTATGTCTCACTCAGCTCTGGATGTAGATGTGGTAAATCCAGGTTGCATCACAATCCCTGAATGAATTATTTAAGAATTGCTCCCTATTTCACTGTCCTTGTGTTTTGTTTTTGTAATTCATTTTGATAATGGGATTTATCGGATTTTCTCTGCTGCATTCATGCCGCTGTACACACGCTTCATTCTCTTATGGAGACATATAAATCCATGGGTTTGAAGATTCTTACTAGTCAGGTGTATTCCTAGGCGTTGAATATGGCGTGTTTTGTCCATTCCGTTGAGCAAGGGGTAGGTCTTGACTATTATATATTTGACGAATGGAATGGTATCTGTGCTAATTTCTATCTCTGGTTTTATGCAGCACCCCAACTCACCTTTCCCCTTAAGCAAGCATAAGTTGGTTTTCTAAATCTGAGACCCTGTTCTGTTTTGTAATTCAGTTCATGTGTAGCGAACTTTACATTCCGTGTATTAGTGATATCTTATGATGTTTCATTTTCTGTGTGACTTATTTCAGTTAGAATCATGGTACCTGAATCCACTCATTATGCCGCGACGGGCCTGATGACATAGATTTCATTGCTGAGTGATATTCCATTGTACGTACGTACCACATCTTCTTTATCAATTTTTCACATTCTGGGATATTTAACTTCTACCGTAGATGAGGTTCTTGTAAACAGAGCTGTCCGAAACTTTGGGGTGGCTGTGAGTTTTTGATTTTAATTTCCCTAATCTATAGGACCATAAGTGGAATTGCCGTAGGCTCCGTTGCTTTGTTTTTTAGGTGTTCCAGGAAATACCATACACTTCTCCAGAGTGGCTGTTAGTAATTTACATCTCGCCCATCAGCATAACAAGGCTCCCTGTTCTCCATGGCCTGTGCTGCCTTTCTGGATTTTACACTTTTTTCAGATGGCCGTTTTGACCGGGGGGCAGTGAGACTTCATTGTAGTGCAGATTTCTTTAAAATGCTTGCTTGGTTGGCCAAAAAGGGCGTATGCGTTTTTTCCTGAATATATTCAGGAAAAAACGCATACGCCCTTTTTGGCCAAGAGCATCATTGTCGACGTTCTGCCTCTTTTCCTATGCTTTAAATGCAATTCCCGTCTACCCCCTGAAATCATTTTCCTGCAATTCTGCCCCGCTTACAAGTTCTCTTCGCAGCCTTCCTTCAATATATTTTTGGACGATAGCTGTCATTTATAACTCTGCAGGTTTGTGAGTTACAGTGTCCCTGAGCTCCTTTCTTCAACTCGCTATCTTGTGAGCTGGTCGCAAACCCGCAGGATTGCTTCAGGCCCTAATCTGCTTCCAGCACGGCATGTTGAGCCTTAGGTTATTTCCTCTTCCTGGCGGGAAATGAGCGTTAAATTTGCCCGTGCAGACACCTACAGCTAGTCTCTCATTGGATCTCCATATTCCTGTTCATCTTGAGCAGAAATTGCAAACTGTGCCAAAGAGGAGGTTAAAGCACTGACTCTCCAAGTAGGGAGAGTGTTAGTAAAGGGTCTGGAATGGTGAACCCGAGTAAAAGGGGAGGAAAACTGAGATGCATTTGAAAACGTTTGCCGGTCACACGGTGCACCATACTGTGCGTTTCCCATGCATGTTTTAGCTGAAGGAAGAATCCCTTAATCCTGGAGAGTTGGGACCCTTGGAATGGGTACCATGCAGTATGACTTCAATGCGTCTGCATTTGCTCACTGAACCTCACCAATGCTATCAGCCCGAAGTGCCCAACCTTATGTCTCACTCAGCTCTGGGTGTAGATGTGGTAAATCCAGGTTGCATCACAAACCCTGAATGAATTATTTAAGAATTGCTCTCTATTTCACTGTCCTTGTGCTTTGTTTTTTTAATATATTTTGATAATGGGATTTATCGGATTTTCTCTGCTGCATTCATGCCGCTGTACACACGCTTCATTCTCTTATGGAGACATATGAATCCATGGGTTTGAAGATTCTTACTAGTCAGGTGTATTCCTAGGCGTTGAATATGGGGTGTTTAGTCCATTTCGTTGAGCAAGGGGTAGGTCTTGACTATTACATATTTGGCTTATGAAAAGGTATCTGTGCTAATTTCTATCTCTGTTTTGATGCGGCACCCCAACTCACCTTTCCCCTTAAGCAAGCATAAGTTGGTTTTTTAAATTTGAGGCCCTGTTCTGTTTTGTAATTCAGTTCATGTGTAGCCTAGTTTATATTCCGTGTATTAGTGATATCTTAAGATGTTTCATTTTCTGTGTGACTTATTTCACTTAGAATCATGGTACCTGAATCCACTCATTATGCCGCGACGGGCCTGATGACATAGATTTCATTGCTCAGTGATATTCCATTGTACGTACGTACCACGACTTCTTTATCCATTTTTCACATTCTGGGATATTTCACTTGTACCGTAGACGAGGTTCTTGTAAACAGAGCCGACCGAAACTTTGGGGTGGCTGTGTGTTTTTGATTTTAATATCCCTAAGCTATAGGACCATAAGTGGAAGTGCCGTAGGCTCCGTTGCTTTGTTTTTTAGGTGTTCCAGGAAACACCATACACTTCTCCAGAGTGGCTGTTGGCAATTTACATCCCGCCCATCAGCATAACAAGGCTCCCGGTTCTCCATGCCCTGTGCTGCCTTTCTGGATTTTACACTTTTTTCAGATGGCCCTTTTGACTGGGGCGCAGTGAGACTACATTGTAGTGCAGATTTCTTTAACATGCTTGCTTGGTTGGCCAAAAAGTGCGTATGCGTTTTTTCCTGAATATATTCAGAAAAAACGCATACGCCCTTTTTGGCCAAGAGCATCATTGTCGATGTTCTGCCTCTTTTCCTATGCTTTAAATGCAATTCCAGTCTACCCCCTGAAATCGTTTTCCTGCAATTCTGCCCCGCTTACAAGTTCTCTTCGCAGCCTTCCTTCAATATATTTTTGGACGATAGCTGTCATTTATAACTCTGCAGGTTTGTGAGTTACAGTGCCCCTGAGCGCCTTTCTTCAACTCGCTATCTTGTGAGCTGGCCGCAAACCCGCTGGAATGCTTCAGGCCCTAATCTGGTTCCGGCAGGGCATGCTGAGCCTTTGGTTAATTCCTCTTCCTGGTGGGGAATGAGCGTTAAATTTGCCCGTGCAGACACCTACAGCTAATCTCTCATTGGTTCTCCCTCTTCCTGTTCTTCTTGAGCAGAAATTGCAAACTGTGCCCAACAGGAGATTAAAGGCACTGACTCTCCAAGTAGGGAGAGTGTTAGTAAAGGGTCTGGAATTGTGAACCCGAGTAAAAGGGGACGAAAACTGCAATACATTTGAAAACGTTTCCCGGTCACACGCTGCACCATACTGTGGGTTTCCCATGCATGTATTAGCTGAAGGAAGAATCCCTTAAACCTGGAGAGTTGGGACCCATGGAATGCGTACCATGCAGTATGCCTTCAAAGGGTCTGCATTTGTTCATCGAACCTCACCAATGCTATCAGCCCGAAGTCCCCAACCTTATGTCTCACTCAGCTCTGGATGTAGATGTGGTAAATCCAGGTTGCATCACAATCCCTGAATGAATTATTTAAGAATTGCTCCCTATTTCACTGTCCTTGTGTTTTGTTTTTGTAATTCATTTTGATAATGGGATTTATCGGATTTTCTCTGCTGCATTCATGCCGCTGTACACACGCTTCATTCTCTTATGGAGACATATAAATCCATGGGTTTGAAGATTCTTACTAGTCAGGTGTATTCCTAGGCGTTGAATATGGCGTGTTTTGTCCATTTCGTTGAGCAAGGGGTAGGTCTTGACTATTACATATTTGACGAATGGAATGGTATCTGTGCTAATTTCTATCTCTGGTTTTATGCAGCACCCCAACTCACCTTTCCCCTTAAGCAAGCATAAGTTGGTTTTCTAAATTTGAGGCCCTGTTCTGTTTTGTAATTCAGTTCATGTGTAGCCAAGTATACATTCCGTGTATTAGTGATATCTTATGATGTTTCATTTTCTGTGTGACTTATTTCAGTTAGAATCATGGTACCTGAATCCACTCATTATGCCGCGACGGGCCTGATGACATAGATTTCATTGCTGAGTGATATTCCATTGTACGTACGTACCACATCTTCTTTATCAATTTTTCACATTCTGGGATATTTAACTTGTACCGTAGACGAGGTTCTTGTAAACAGAGCCGTCCGAAACTTTGGGGTGGCTGTGAGTTTTTGATTTTAATTTCCCTAATCTATAGGACCATAAGTGGAATTGCCGTAGGCTCCGTTGCTTTGTTTTTTAGGTGTTCCAGGAAATACCATACACTTCTCCAGAGTGGCTGTTAGTAATTTACATCTCGCCCATCAGCATAACAAGGCTCCCTGTTCTCCATGGCCTGTGCTGCCTTTCTGGATTTTACACTTTTTTCAGATGGCCCTTTTGACCGGGGGGCAGTGAGACTTCATTGTAGTGCAGATTTCTTTAAAATGCTTGCTTGGTTGGCCAAAAAGGGCGTATGCGTTTTTTCCTGAATATATTCAGGAAAAAACGCATACGCCCTTTTTGGCCAAGAGCATCATTGTCGACGTTCTGCCTCTTTTCCTATGCTTTAAATGCAATTCCCGTCTACCCCCTGAAATCATTTTCCTGCAATTCTGCCCCGCTTACAAGTTCTCTTCGCAGCCTTCCTTCAATATATTTTTGGACGATAGCTGTCATTTATAACTCTGCAGGTTTGTGAGTTACAGTGTCCCTGAGCTCCTTTCTTCAACTCGCTATCTTGTGAGCTGGTCGCAAACCCGCAGGATTGCTTCAGGCCCTAATCTGCTTCCAGCACGGCATGTTGAGCCTTAGGTTATTTCCTCTTCCTGGCGGGAAATGAGCGTTAAATTTGCCCGTGCAGACACCTACAGCTAGTCTCTCATTGGTTCTCCCTATTCCTGTTCATCTTGAGCAGAAATTGCAAACTGTGCCAAAGAGGAGGTTAAAGCACTGACTCTCCAAGTAGGGAGAGTGTTAGTAAAGGATCTGGAATGGTGAACCCGAGTAAAAGGGGAGGAAAACTGAGATGCATTTGAAAACGTTTGACGGTCACACGGTACACCATACTGTGGGTTTCCCATGCATGTATTAGCTGAAGGAAGAATCCCTTAAACCTGGAGAGTTGGGACCCTTTGAATGGGTACCATGTAGTATGACTTCAAAGTGTCTGAATTTGCTCACTGAACCTCACCAATGTTATCAGCCCGAAGTGCCCAACCTTATGTCTCACTCAGCTCTGGGTGTAGATGTGGTAAATCCAGGTTGCATCACAAACCCTGAATGAATTATTTAAGAATTGCTCTCTATTTCACTGTCCTTGTGTTTTGCTTTTGTAATATATTTTGATAATGGGATTTATCGGATTTTCTCTGCTGCATTCATGCCGCTGTACACACGCTTCATTCTCTTATGGAGACATATGAATCCATGGGTTTGAAGATTCTTACTAGTCAGGTGTATTCCTAGGCGTTGAATATGGGGTGTTTAGTCCATTTCGTTGAGCAAGGGGTAGGTCTTGACTATTACATATTTGGCTTATGAAAAGGTATCTGTGCTAATTTCTATCTCTGTTTTGATGCGGCACCCCAACTCACCTTTCCTCTTAAGCAAGCATAAGTTGGTTTTCTAAACTTGAGGCCCTGTTCTGTTTTGTAATTCAGTTCATGTGTAGCCTAGTTTATATTCCGTGTATTAGTGATATCTTATGATGTTTCATTTTCTGTGTGACTTATTTCACTTAGAATCATGGTACCTGAATCCACTCATTATGCCGCGACGGGCCTGATGACATAGATTTCATTGCTCAGTGATATTCCATTGTACGTACGTACCACAACTTCTTTATCCATTTTTCGCTTTCTGGGATATTTAACTTGTACCGTAGATGAGGTTCTTGTAAACAGAGCCGTCTGAAACTTTGGGTGGCTGTGTGTTTTTTATTTTAATTTCCCTAAGCTATAGGACCATAAGTGGAAGTGCCGTAGGCTCCGTTGCTTTGTTTTTTAGGTGTTTCAGGAAACACCATACACTTCTCCAGAGTGGCTCTTGGCAATTTACATCCCACCCATCAGCATAACAAGGCTCCCTGTTCTCCATGGCCTGTGCTGCATTTCTGGATTTTGCACTTTTTTCAGATGGCCCTTTTGACCGGGGGGCAGTGAGACTTCATTGTAGTGCAGATTTCTTTAATATGCTTGCTTGGTTGGCCAAAAAGGGCCTATGCGTTTTTTCCTGAATATATTGAGGAAAAAACGCATACGCCCTTTTTGGCCAAGTGCATCATTGTCGACGTTCTGCCTCTTTTCCTATGATTTAAATGCAATTCCAGTCTACCCCCTGAAATCGTTTTCCAGCAATTCTGCCCTGCTTTCAAGTCCTCTTCGCAGCCTTCCTTCAATATATTTTTGGACGATAGCTGTCATTTATAACTCTGCAGGTTTGTGAATTACTTGGCCCCTGAGCTCCTTTCATCAAATCGCTTTCTTGTGAGCTGGCCGCAAACCCGCAGGATTGCTTCAGGCCCTAATCTGTTTCCAGCACGGCATGGTGAGCCTTTGGTTAATTCCTCTTCCTGTTTGTAAATGAGCATTAAATTTGCCCGTGCAGACACCTACAGCTAGTCTCTCATTGGTTCTCCCTATTCCTGTTCATCTTGCGCAGAAATTGCAAACTGTGCCAAACAGGAGGTTAAAGGCACGGACTCTCCAAGTGGGGAGAGTTTTAGTAAAGGGTCTGGAATTGTGAACGCGAGTAAAAGAGGACAAAAACTGAGATGCATTTGAAAACGTTTCCCGGTCACACAGTGCACCATACTCTGGGTTTCCCATGCATGCTTTAGCTGAAGGAAGAATCGCTTAAACCTGGAGAGTTGGGACCCATGGAATGGGTACCATGCAGTATGACTTCAAATGGTCTGCATTTGCTCATCGATCCTCACCAATGCTATCAGCCCGAAGTGTCCAACCTTATGTCTCACTCAGCTCTGGGTTTAGATGAGGTAAATCCAGGTTGCATCACAAGCCCTGAATGAATTATTTAAAAATTGCTCTCTATTTCACTGTCATTGTGTTTTGTTTTTGTAATTCATTTTGATAATGGGATTTATCGGATTTTCTCTGCTGCATTCATGCAGCTGTACACACGCTTGATTCTCTCATGGAGACATATAAATCCATGGGTTTGAAGATTCTTACTAGTCAGGTGTATTCCTAGGCGTTGAATATAGGGTGTTTATCCCATTTCGTTGAGCAAGGGGTACGTCTGGACTATTACATATTTAACTTATGGAATGGTATCTGTGCTAATATCTATCTCTGGTTTTATGCAGCACCCCAACTCACCTTTCCCCTTAAGCAAACATAAGTTGGTTTTCTAAATTGGAGACCCTGTTCTGTGTTGTAATTCAGTTCATGTGTAGCCAAGATTACATTCGGTGTATTAGTGATATCTTATGATGTTTCATTTTCTGTGTGACTTATTTCACTTAGAATCATCGTACCTGAATCCACTCATTATGCCACGATGGGCCAGATGACATAGATTTCATTGGTGAGTGATATTCCATTGTACGTACGTACCACAACTTTTTTATCCATTTTTCGCTTTCTGGGATATTTAACTTGTACCGTAGACTCGGTTCTTGTAAACAGAGCCGTCTGAAATTTTGGGGTGTCTGTGTGTTTTTGCTTTTAATTTCCCTAAGCTATAGCACCATAAGTGGAAGTGCCGTAGGCTCCGTTGCTTTGTTTTTTAGGTGTTTCAGGAAACACCATACACTTCTCCAGAGTGGCTCTTGGCAATTTACATCCCACCCATCAGCATAACAAGGCTCCCTGTTCTCCATGGCCTGTGCTGCATTTCTGGATTTTACACATTTTTCAGATGGCCCTTTGACCTGGGGGCAGTGAGACTTCATTGTAGTGCAGATTTCTTTAACATGCTTGCTTGGTTGGCCAAAAAGGGCGTATGCGTTTTTTCCTGAATATATTCAGGAAAAAACGCATACGCCCTTTTTGGCCAAGTGCATCATTGTCGACATTCTGCCTCGTTTCCTATGATTTAAATGCAATTCCAGTCTACCCCCTGAAATCGTTTTCCTGCAATTCTGCCCCCCTTTCAAGTCCTCTTCACAGACTTCCTTCAATATATTTTTGGACGATAGCTGTCATTTATAACTCTGCAGGTTTGTGAATTACAGTGCCCCTGAGCTCCTTTCTTCAAATCGCTTTCTTGTGAGCTGACCGCAAACCAGCAGGATTGCTTCAGGCCCTAATCTGGTTCCGGCATGGCATGCTGAGCCTTTGGTTACTTCCTCTTCCTGGTTGGAAATGAGCATTAAATTTGCCCGTGCAGACACCTACAGCTAGTCTCTCATTGGTTCTCCCTATTCCTGTTCATCTGGCGCAGAAATTGCAAACTGTGCCAAACAGGAGGTTAAAGGCACTGACTCTCCAAGTGGGGAGAGTGTTAGTAAAGGTCTGGAATTGTGAACCCGAGTAAAAGGGGACAAAATCTGAGATGCATTTGAAAATGTTTCCCGGTCACACGGTGCACCATACTGTGGGTTTCCCATGCATGCTTTAGCTGAAGGAAGAATCGCTTAAACCTTTAGAGTTGGGACCCATGGAATGGGTACCATGCAGTATGACTTCAAATGGTCTGCATTTGCTCATCGAACCTCACCAATGCTATCAGCCCGAAGTGTCCAACCTTATGTCTCACTCAGCTCTGGGTTCAGATGAGGTAAATCCAGGTTGCATCACAAGCCCTGAATGAATTATTTAAGAATTGCTCTCTATTTCACTGTCATTGTGTTTTGTTTTTGTAATTCATTTTGATAATAGGATTTATCGGATTTTCTCTGCTGCCTTCATGCAGGTGTACACACGCTTGATTCTCTTATGGAGACATATAAATCCATGGGTTTGCAGATTGTTACTAGTCAGGTGTATTCCTAGGCGTTGAATAGAGGGTGTTTAGCCCATTTCGTTGAGCAAGTGGTAGGTCTTGACTATTACATATTTGACTTATGGAATGGTATCTGTGCTAATTTCTATCTCTGGTTTTATGCAGCACCCCAACTCACCTTTCCCCTTAAGAAAACATAAGTTGGTTTTCTAAATTTGAGACCCTGTTCTGTTTTGTAATTCAGTTCATGTGTAGCCAAGATTACATTCCGTGTATTAGTGATATCTTATGATGTTTCATTTTCTGTGTGACTTATTACACTTAGAATCATCGTACCTGAATCCACTCATTATGCCACGACGGGCCAGATGACATAGATTTCATTGGTGAGTGATATTCCATTGTACGTACGTACCACAACTTCTTTATCCATTTTTCGCTTTCTGGGATATTTTACTTGTACCGTAGACGAGGTTCTGGTAAACAGAGCCGTCTGAAACTTTGGGGTGGCTGTGTGTTTTTGATTTTAATTTCCCTAAGCTATAGGACCATAAGTGGAAGTGCCGTAGGCTCCGTTGCTTTGTTTTTTAGGTGTTTCAGGAAACACCATACACTTCTCCAGAGTGGCTCTTGGCAATTTACATCCCACCCATCAGCATAACATGGCTCCCTGTTCTCCATGGCCTGTGCTGCCTTTCTGGATTTTACACTTTTTTCAGATAACACTTTTGACCGGGGGGCAGTGAGACTTCATTGTAGTGCAGATTTCTTTAACATGCTTGCTTGGTTGGCCAAAAAGGGCGTATGCGTTTTTTCCTGAATATATTCAGGAAAAAACGAATACGTCCTTTTTGGCCAAGTGCATCATTGTCGACGTTCTGCCTCTTTTCCTATTTTTTAAATGCAATTACAGTCTACCCCCTGAAATCGTTTTCGTGCAATTCTACCCCACTTTCAAGTCCTCTTCGCAGCCTTCCTTCAATATATTTTTGGACGATAGCTGTCATTTATAACTCTGCAGGTTTGTGAATTACAGTGCCCCTGAGCTCCTTTCTTCAAATCGCTTTCTTGTGAGCTGGCCGCAAACCCGCATGATTGCTTCAGGCCCTAATCTGTTTCCGACACGGCATGCTGAGCCTTTGGTTAATCCCTCTTCCTGGTGGGAAATGAGCATTAAATTTGCCCGTGCAGACACCTACAGCTAGTCTCTCATTGGTTCTCCATATTCCTGTTTATTTGGTCAGAATTTGCAAACTGTGCCAAACAGGAGGTTAAAGGCACTGACTCTCCAAGTGGGGAGAGTGTTAGTAAAGTGTCTGGAATTGTGAACCCGAGTAAAAGGGGATGAAAACTGAGGTGCATTTGAAAACGTTTCCCAGTCACACGGTGCACCATACTGTGGGTTTCCCATGCATGCTTTAGCTGAAGGAAGAATCGCTTAAACCTGGAGAGTTGGGACCCATGGAATGGGTACCATGCAGTATGACTTCAAATGGTCTGCATTTGCTCATCGAACCTCACCAATGCTATCAGCCCGAAGTGTCCAACCTTATGTCTCACTCAGCTCTGGGTTCAGATGAGGTAAATCCAGGTTGCATCACAAGCCCTGAATGAATTATTTAAGAATTGCTCTCTATTTCACTGTTATTGTGTTTTGTTTTTGTAATTCATTTTGATAATAGGATTTATCGGATTTTCTCTGCTGCCTTCATGCAGCTGTACACACGCTTGATTCTCTTATGGAGACATATAAATCCATGGGTTTGAAGATTCTTACTAGTCAGGTGTATTCCTAGGCGTTGAATAGAGGGTGTTTAGCCCATTTCGTTGAGCAAGTGGTAGGTCTTGACTATTAAATATTTGACTTATGGAATGGTATCTGTGCTAACTTCTATCTCTGGTTTTATGCAGCACCCCAACTCACCTTTCCCCTTAAGCAAACATAAGTTGGTTTTCTAAATTTGAGACCCTGTTCTGTTTTGTAATTCAGTTCATGTGTAGCCAAGATTACATTCCGTGTATTAGTGATATCTTATGATGTTTCATTTTCTGTGTGACTTATTACACTTAGAATCATCGTACCTGAATCCACTCATTATGCCACGACGGGCCAGATGACATAGATTTCATTGGTGAGTGATATTCCATTGTACGTACGTACCACAACTTCTTTATCGATTTTTCGCTTTCTGGGATATTTTACTTGTACCGTAGACGAGGTTCTTGTAAACAGAGCCGTCTGAAACTTTGGGGTGGCTGTGTGTTTTTGATTTTAATTTCCCTAAGCTATAGGACCATAAGTGGAAGTGCCGTAGGCTCCGTTGCTTTGTTTTTTAGGTGTTTCAGGAAACACCATACAATTCTCCAGAGTGGCTCTTGGCAATTTACATCCCACCCATCAGCATAACAAGGCTCCCTGTTCTCCATGGCCTGTGCTGCCTTTCTGGATTTTACACTTTTTTCATATGACCCTTTTGACCGGGGGGCAGTGAGACTTCATTGTAGTGCAGATTTCTTTAACATGCTTGCTTGGTTGGCCAAAAAGGGCGTATGCGTTTTTTCCTGAATATATTCAGGAAAAAACGCATATGCCCTTTTTGGCCAAGTGCATCATTGTCGACGTTCTGCCTCTTTTCCTATGCTTTAAATGCAATTCCAGTCTACCCCCTGAAATCGTTTTCCTGAATTTCTGCCCCGCTTTCAAGTCCTCTTCGCAGACTTACTTCAATATATTTTTGGACGATAGCTGTCATTTATAACTCTGCAGGTTTTGAATCACAGTGACCCTGAGCTCCTTTCTTCAACTCGCTTTCCTGTGCGCTGGCTGCAAAACCTCAGGATTGCTTCAGGCCCTAATCTTGTTGCGGCAGGGCATGCTGAGCCTTTGTTTAATTCTTCTTCCTCGTGGGAAATGACCGTTACATTTGCCCGTGCAGACACCTACAGCTAGCCTCTCATTGGTTCTCCATATTCCTGTTCATCATGTGCAGAAATTGCAAACTGTGCCCAACAGGAGGTTAAAGGCACTGACTCTCCAAGTGTGGAGAGTGTTAGTTAGGCGTCTGGAATGGTGAACCCGAGTATAAAGGGACATAAACTGAGATGCATTTGAAAACGTTTCCCAATCACATGGTGGACCATACTCTGGGTTTCCCATACATGATTTAGCGGAAGGAAGAATCCCTTCAACCTGTAGAGTTGGGAACCATGGAATGGGTACCATGCAGTATGACTTCAAAGGGTCTGCATTTGCTCACCCAACCTCACCCATGCTATCAGGCCGACGTGTCCGGCCTTATGTTTCCCCAGCTCTGGGTGTAGATGTGGTAAATCAAGGTTGCATCAGAAGCCCTGAGTGAATTATTTAAGAATTCCTCTCTATTTCACTGTCATTGTGATTTGTTTCTGTAATTTATTTTGATAATTTGATTTATCGGATTTTCACTGCTGCGTTTAGGCCGCTGTACACACGCTTGATTTCCTTATGAGACATATAAATATATGGGTTTTAAGATTCTTACTTGTCAGGTATATTCCCAGGCGTTGAATATGTGGTGTTGAGTCCATTTCGTTGAGCAAGGACAAGGTCATGTCTATTATATATTTGGCTTATAGAACGGTATCTGTGCTAATTTCAATCTCTGGTTTTATGCAGCACCCCAACTCACCTTTCCCCATAAGCAAGCATAAGTTGGTTTTCTAAATTTGAGACCCTGTTCTGTTTTGTAATTCAGTTCATGTGTAGCCAAGATTACATTCCGTGTATTAGTGATATCTTATGATGTTTCTTTTTCTGTGTGACTTATTTCTGGTAGAATCATCGTACCTGAATCCACTCATTATGCCGCTACGGGTCTTATGACGTAGATTTCATTGCTGAGTGATATTCCATTGTACGTGCGTACCACAACTTCTTTATCCATTTTTTGCTTTCTCGGATATTTAACTTGTACCGTAGACGAGGTTCTTGTAAACAGAGCCGTCCCAAAATTTGGGGTGGCTGTGTGTTTTTGATTTTAATTTCCCTAAGCTATAGGACCACAAGTGGAAGTACCATAGGCACTGTTGTTTTGTTTCCTACGTGTTTCAGGAAACACCATACACTTCTCCAGAGTGGCTGTTGGCAATTTACATCCCGCCCATCAGCATAACAAGGCTCCCAGTTCTCCATGACCTGTCCTGCCTTTCTGGATTTTACACTTTTTTCAGATGGCCCTTTTGACCGGGGGGCAGTGAGACTTCATTGTAGTGCAGATTTCCTTTACACGCTTGCTTGGTTGGCCAAAAGGGCGTATGCGTTTTGTCCTGAATATATTCAGGTGAAAACGCATACGCCCTTTTTGGCCAAGTGCATCATTGTCGACATTCTGCCTCTTTTCCTATGCTTTAAGTGCAATTCCAGTCTACCCCCTGAAATCGTTTTCCTGAAATTCTGCCTCGCTTTCAAGTCCTGTTCGAAGACTTACTTCAATACATTTTTGGACGATAGCTGTCATTTATAACTCTGCAGCTTTGTGAATTACAGAGCCCCTGAGCTCCTTTTTTCAACTAGCTTTCTTGTGAGCTGGCTGCAAAAACGAAGGAGTGCTTCAGGCTCTAATCTGTTTCCGGCAGGGCACACTGAGCCTTTGGTTAATTGCTCTTCCTGGTGGGAAATGAGCGTTCCGTTTGCCCGTGCAGATACCTACAGCTAGTCTCTCATTGGTTCTCCCTATTCATGTTCATCTTGGGCAGAAATTGCAAACTGTGCCAAACAGGAGGTTAAAGGCACTGACTCTCCAAGTGGGGAGAGTGTTAGTAAAGCGTCTGGAAAGGTGAACCCGAGTACCCGGGGACGAAAAGTGAGATGCATTTGAAAACGTTTCCTAATCACATGGTGGACCATACTCTGGGTTTCCCATGCATGTTTAGCTGAAGGAAGAATCCTTTAAACCTGGAGAGTTGTGACCCATGGAATGGGTACCATACAGTACGACTTCAAAGGGTCTGCGTTTGCTCACCGAACCTCACCAATGCTATCAGCCCGAAGTGTCCAGCCTTATGTCTCACCAAGCTCTGGGTGTAGATGTGGTAAATCCAGGTTGCATCACAAGCCCTGAATGAATTATTTAAGAATTGCTCTCTATTTCCCTGTCATTGTGTTTTGTTTTTGAAATTTACTTTGATAATGGGATTTATCGGATTTTCTCTGCTGCCTTACTGCAGGTGTACACACGCTTGATTCTCTTATGGAGACATATAAATCCATGGGTTTGAAGATTCTTACTAGTCAGGTGTATTCCTAGGCGTTGAATATAGGGTGTTTAGCCCATTTCGTTGAGCAAGGGGTAGGTCTTGACTATTACATGTTTGACGTATGGAATGGTATCTGTGCTAATTTGTATCTCTGGTTTTATGCAGCACCCCAACTCACCTTTCCCCTTAAGCAAACATAAGTTGGTTTTCTAAATTTGAGACCCTGTTCTGTTTTGTAATTCAGTTCATGTGTAGCCAAGATTACATTCCGTGTATTAGTGATATCTTATGATGTTTCATTTTCTGTGTGACTTATTACACTTAGAATCATCGTACCTGAATCCACTCATTATGCCACGACGGGCCAGATGACATAGATTTCATTGTTGAGTGATATTCCATTGTACGTACGTACCACAACTTCTTTATCCATTTTTCGCTTTCTGGGATATTTAACTTGTACCGTAGATGAAGTTCTTGTAAACAGAGCCGTCTGAAACTTTGTGGTGGCTGTGTGTTTTTGATTTTAATTTCCCTAATCTATAGGACCATAAGTGGAAGTGCGATAGGCTCCATTGCTTTGTTTTTTAGGTGTTTCAGGAAACACCATAGACTTCTGCAGAGTGGCTGTTGGCAATTTACATCCCACCCAGCAGCATAACAAGGCTCCCTGTTCTCCATTGCCTGTGCTGCATTTCTGGATTTTACACTTTTTTCAGATGGCCCTTTTGACCGGGGGGCAGTGAGACTTCATTGTAGTGCAGATTTCTTTAACATGCTTGCTTGGTTGTCCAAAAAGGCCGTATGCGTTTTTTCCTGAATATATTCAGGGAAAAACGCATACGCACTTTTTGGCCAAGTGCATCATTGTCGACGTTCTGCCTCTTTTCCTATGCTTAAAATGCAAGTCCAGTCTACCCCCTGAAATCATTTTCCTGCAATTCTGCCCCGCTTTCAAGTCCTCTTCGCAGCCTTCCTTCAATATATTTTTGGACGATAGCTGTCATTTATAACTGTGCAGGTTTGTGAATTACAGTGCCCCTGAGCTCCTTTCTTCAGATCACTTTCTTTTGAGCTGGCCGCAAACCCACATGATTGCTTCAGGCCCTAATCTGGTTCCAGCACGGCATGGTGAGCCTTTGGTTAATTCCTCTTCCTGGCTGGAAATGAGCGTTAAATTTGCCCGTGCAGACACCTACAGCTAGTCTCTCATTGGTTCTCCCTATTCCTGTTCATCTTGCGCAGAAATTGCAAACTGTGCCAAACAGCAGGTTAAAGGCACTGACTCTCCAAGTGGGGAGAGTGTTAGTAAAGGGTCTGGAATTGTGAACCCGAGTAAAAGGGGACGAAAACTGAGATGCATTTGAAAACGTTTCCCGGTCACACGGTGCACCGTAATGTGGGTTTCCCATGCATGTATTAGCTGAAGGAAGAATCCCTTAAACCTGGAGAGTTGGGACCCATGGAATGCGTACCATGCAGTATGCCTTCAAAGGGTCTGCATTTGTTCATCGAACCTCACCAATGCTATCAGCCCGAAGTCCCCAACCTTATGTCTCACTCAGCTCTGGATGTAGATGTGGTAAATCCAGGTTGCATCACAATCCCTGAATGAATTATTTAAGAATTGCTCCCTATTTCACTGTCCTTGTGTTTTGTTTTTGTAATTCATTTTGATAATGGGATTTATCGGATTTTCTCTGCTGCATTCATGCCGCTGTACACACGCTTCATTCTCTTATGGAGACATATAAATCCATGGGTTTGAAGATTCTTACTAGTCAGGTGTATTCCTAGGCGTTGAATATGGCGTGTTTTGTCCATTCCGTTGAGCAAGGGGTAGGTCTTGACTATTATATATTTGACGAATGGAATGGTATCTGTGCTAATTTCTATCTCTGGTTTTATGCAGCACCCCAACTCACCTTTCCCCTTAAGCAAGCATAAGTTGGTTTTCTAAATCTGAGACCCTGTTCTGTTTTGTAATTCAGTTCATGTGTAGCGAACTTTACATTCCGTGTATTAGTGATATCTTATGATGTTTCATTTTCTGTGTGACTTATTTCAGTTAGAATCATGGTACCTGAATCCACTCATTATGCCGCGACGGGCCTGATGACATAGATTTCATTGCTGAGTGATATTCCATTGTACGTACGTACCACATCTTCTTTATCAATTTTTCACATTCTGGGATATTTAACTTCTACCGTAGATGAGGTTCTTGTAAACAGAGCTGTCCGAAACTTTGGGGTGGCTGTGAGTTTTTGATTTTAATTTCCCTAATCTATAGGACCATAAGTGGAATTGCCGTAGGCTCCGTTGCTTTGTTTTTTAGGTGTTCCAGGAAATACCATACACTTCTCCAGAGTGGCTGTTAGTAATTTACATCTCGCCCATCAGCATAACAAGGCTCCCTGTTCTCCATGGCCTGTGCTGCCTTTCTGGATTTTACACTTTTTTCAGATGGCCGTTTTGACCGGGGGGCAGTGAGACTTCATTGTAGTGCAGATTTCTTTAAAATGCTTGCTTGGTTGGCCAAAAAGGGCGTATGCGTTTTTTCCTGAATATATTCAGGAAAAAACGCATACGCCCTTTTTGGCCAAGAGCATCATTGTCGACGTTCTGCCTCTTTTCCTATGCTTTAAATGCAATTCCCGTCTACCCCCTGAAATCATTTTCCTGCAATTCTGCCCCGCTTACAAGTTCTCTTCGCAGCCTTCCTTCAATATATTTTTGGACGATAGCTGTCATTTATAACTCTGCAGGTTTGTGAGTTACAGTGTCCCTGAGCTCCTTTCTTCAACTCGCTATCTTGTGAGCTGGTCGCAAACCCGCAGGATTGCTTCAGGCCCTAATCTGCTTCCAGCACGGCATGTTGAGCCTTAGGTTATTTCCTCTTCCTGGCGGGAAATGAGCGTTAAATTTGCCCGTGCAGACACCTACAGCTAGTCTCTCATTGGATCTCCATATTCCTGTTCATCTTGAGCAGAAATTGCAAACTGTGCCAAAGAGGAGGTTAAAGCACTGACTCTCCAAGTAGGGAGAGTGTTAGTAAAGGGTCTGGAATGGTGAACCCGAGTAAAAGGGGAGGAAAACTGAGATGCATTTGAAAACGTTTGCCGGTCACACGGTGCACCATACTGTGCGTTTCCCATGCATGTTTTAGCTGAAGGAAGAATCCCTTAATCCTGGAGAGTTGGGACCCTTGGAATGGGTACCATGCAGTATGACTTCAATGCGTCTGCATTTGCTCACTGAACCTCACCAATGCTATCAGCCCGAAGTGCCCAACCTTATGTCTCACTCAGCTCTGGGTGTAGATGTGGTAAATCCAGGTTGCATCACAAACCCTGAATGAATTATTTAAGAATTGCTCTCTATTTCACTGTCCTTGTGCTTTGTTTTTTTAATATATTTTGATAATGGGATTTATCGGATTTTCTCTGCTGCATTCATGCCGCTGTACACACGCTTCATTCTCTTATGGAGACATATGAATCCATGGGTTTGAAGATTCTTACTAGTCAGGTGTATTCCTAGGCGTTGAATATGGGGTGTTTAGTCCATTTCGTTGAGCAAGGGGTAGGTCTTGACTATTACATATTTGGCTTATGAAAAGGTATCTGTGCTAATTTCTATCTCTGTTTTGATGCGGCACCCCAACTCACCTTTCCCCTTAAGCAAGCATAAGTTGGTTTTTTAAATTTGAGGCCCTGTTCTGTTTTGTAATTCAGTTCATGTGTAGCCTAGTTTATATTCCGTGTATTAGTGATATCTTAAGATGTTTCATTTTCTGTGTGACTTATTTCACTTAGAATCATGGTACCTGAATCCACTCATTATGCCGCGACGGGCCTGATGACATAGATTTCATTGCTCAGTGATATTCCATTGTACGTACGTACCACGACTTCTTTATCCATTTTTCACATTCTGGGATATTTCACTTGTACCGTAGACGAGGTTCTTGTAAACAGAGCCGACCGAAACTTTGGGGTGGCTGTGTGTTTTTGATTTTAATATCCCTAAGCTATAGGACCATAAGTGGAAGTGCCGTAGGCTCCGTTGCTTTGTTTTTTAGGTGTTCCAGGAAACACCATACACTTCTCCAGAGTGGCTGTTGGCAATTTACATCCCGCCCATCAGCATAACAAGGCTCCCGGTTCTCCATGCCCTGTGCTGCCTTTCTGGATTTTACACTTTTTTCAGATGGCCCTTTTGACTGGGGCGCAGTGAGACTACATTGTAGTGCAGATTTCTTTAACATGCTTGCTTGGTTGGCCAAAAAGTGCGTATGCGTTTTTTCCTGAATATATTCAGAAAAAACGCATACGCCCTTTTTGGCCAAGAGCATCATTGTCGATGTTCTGCCTCTTTTCCTATGCTTTAAATGCAATTCCAGTCTACCCCCTGAAATCGTTTTCCTGCAATTCTGCCCCGCTTACAAGTTCTCTTCGCAGCCTTCCTTCAATATATTTTTGGACGATAGCTGTCATTTATAACTCTGCAGGTTTGTGAGTTACAGTGCCCCTGAGCGCCTTTCTTCAACTCGCTATCTTGTGAGCTGGCCGCAAACCCGCTGGAATGCTTCAGGCCCTAATCTGGTTCCGGCAGGGCATGCTGAGCCTTTGGTTAATTCCTCTTCCTGGTGGGGAATGAGCGTTAAATTTGCCCGTGCAGACACCTACAGCTAATCTCTCATTGGTTCTCCCTCTTCCTGTTCTTCTTGAGCAGAAATTGCAAACTGTGCCCAACAGGAGATTAAAGGCACTGACTCTCCAAGTAGGGAGAGTGTTAGTAAAGGGTCTGGAATTGTGAACCCGAGTAAAAGGGGACGAAAACTGCAATACATTTGAAAACGTTTCCCGGTCACACGCTGCACCATACTGTGGGTTTCCCATGCATGTATTAGCTGAAGGAAGAATCCCTTAAACCTGGAGAGTTGGGACCCATGGAATGCGTACCATGCAGTATGCCTTCAAAGGGTCTGCATTTGTTCATCGAACCTCACCAATGCTATCAGCCCGAAGTCCCCAACCTTATGTCTCACTCAGCTCTGGATGTAGATGTGGTAAATCCAGGTTGCATCACAATCCCTGAATGAATTATTTAAGAATTGCTCCCTATTTCACTGTCCTTGTGTTTTGTTTTTGTAATTCATTTTGATAATGGGATTTATCGGATTTTCTCTGCTGCATTCATGCCGCTGTACACACGCTTCATTCTCTTATGGAGACATATAAATCCATGGGTTTGAAGATTCTTACTAGTCAGGTGTATTCCTAGGCGTTGAATATGGCGTGTTTTGTCCATTTCGTTGAGCAAGGGGTAGGTCTTGACTATTACATATTTGACGAATGGAATGGTATCTGTGCTAATTTCTATCTCTGGTTTTATGCAGCACCCCAACTCACCTTTCCCCTTAAGCAAGCATAAGTTGGTTTTCTAAATTTGAGGCCCTGTTCTGTTTTGTAATTCAGTTCATGTGTAGCCAAGTATACATTCCGTGTATTAGTGATATCTTATGATGTTTCATTTTCTGTGTGACTTATTTCAGTTAGAATCATGGTACCTGAATCCACTCATTATGCCGCGACGGGCCTGATGACATAGATTTCATTGCTGAGTGATATTCCATTGTACGTACGTACCACATCTTCTTTATCAATTTTTCACATTCTGGGATATTTAACTTGTACCGTAGACGAGGTTCTTGTAAACAGAGCCGTCCGAAACTTTGGGGTGGCTGTGAGTTTTTGATTTTAATTTCCCTAATCTATAGGACCATAAGTGGAATTGCCGTAGGCTCCGTTGCTTTGTTTTTTAGGTGTTCCAGGAAATACCATACACTTCTCCAGAGTGGCTGTTAGTAATTTACATCTCGCCCATCAGCATAACAAGGCTCCCTGTTCTCCATGGCCTGTGCTGCCTTTCTGGATTTTACACTTTTTTCAGATGGCCCTTTTGACCGGGGGGCAGTGAGACTTCATTGTAGTGCAGATTTCTTTAAAATGCTTGCTTGGTTGGCCAAAAAGGGCGTATGCGTTTTTTCCTGAATATATTCAGGAAAAAACGCATACGCCCTTTTTGGCCAAGAGCATCATTGTCGACGTTCTGCCTCTTTTCCTATGCTTTAAATGCAATTCCCGTCTACCCCCTGAAATCATTTTCCTGCAATTCTGCCCCGCTTACAAGTTCTCTTCGCAGCCTTCCTTCAATATATTTTTGGACGATAGCTGTCATTTATAACTCTGCAGGTTTGTGAGTTACAGTGTCCCTGAGCTCCTTTCTTCAACTCGCTATCTTGTGAGCTGGTCGCAAACCCGCAGGATTGCTTCAGGCCCTAATCTGCTTCCAGCACGGCATGTTGAGCCTTAGGTTATTTCCTCTTCCTGGCGGGAAATGAGCGTTAAATTTGCCCGTGCAGACACCTACAGCTAGTCTCTCATTGGTTCTCCCTATTCCTGTTCATCTTGAGCAGAAATTGCAAACTGTGCCAAAGAGGAGGTTAAAGCACTGACTCTCCAAGTAGGGAGAGTGTTAGTAAAGGATCTGGAATGGTGAACCCGAGTAAAAGGGGAGGAAAACTGAGATGCATTTGAAAACGTTTGACGGTCACACGGTACACCATACTGTGGGTTTCCCATGCATGTATTAGCTGAAGGAAGAATCCCTTAAACCTGGAGAGTTGGGACCCTTTGAATGGGTACCATGTAGTATGACTTCAAAGTGTCTGAATTTGCTCACTGAACCTCACCAATGTTATCAGCCCGAAGTGCCCAACCTTATGTCTCACTCAGCTCTGGGTGTAGATGTGGTAAATCCAGGTTGCATCACAAACCCTGAATGAATTATTTAAGAATTGCTCTCTATTTCACTGTCCTTGTGTTTTGCTTTTGTAATATATTTTGATAATGGGATTTATCGGATTTTCTCTGCTGCATTCATGCCGCTGTACACACGCTTCATTCTCTTATGGAGACATATGAATCCATGGGTTTGAAGATTCTTACTAGTCAGGTGTATTCCTAGGCGTTGAATATGGGGTGTTTAGTCCATTTCGTTGAGCAAGGGGTAGGTCTTGACTATTACATATTTGGCTTATGAAAAGGTATCTGTGCTAATTTCTATCTCTGTTTTGATGCGGCACCCCAACTCACCTTTCCTCTTAAGCAAGCATAAGTTGGTTTTCTAAACTTGAGGCCCTGTTCTGTTTTGTAATTCAGTTCATGTGTAGCCTAGTTTATATTCCGTGTATTAGTGATATCTTATGATGTTTCATTTTCTGTGTGACTTATTTCACTTAGAATCATGGTACCTGAATCCACTCATTATGCCGCGACGGGCCTGATGACATAGATTTCATTGCTCAGTGATATTCCATTGTACGTACGTACCACAACTTCTTTATCCATTTTTCGCTTTCTGGGATATTTAACTTGTACCGTAGATGAGGTTCTTGTAAACAGAGCCGTCTGAAACTTTGGGTGGCTGTGTGTTTTTTATTTTAATTTCCCTAAGCTATAGGACCATAAGTGGAAGTGCCGTAGGCTCCGTTGCTTTGTTTTTTAGGTGTTTCAGGAAACACCATACACTTCTCCAGAGTGGCTCTTGGCAATTTACATCCCACCCATCAGCATAACAAGGCTCCCTGTTCTCCATGGCCTGTGCTGCATTTCTGGATTTTGCACTTTTTTCAGATGGCCCTTTTGACCGGGGGGCAGTGAGACTTCATTGTAGTGCAGATTTCTTTAATATGCTTGCTTGGTTGGCCAAAAAGGGCCTATGCGTTTTTTCCTGAATATATTGAGGAAAAAACGCATACGCCCTTTTTGGCCAAGTGCATCATTGTCGACGTTCTGCCTCTTTTCCTATGATTTAAATGCAATTCCAGTCTACCCCCTGAAATCGTTTTCCAGCAATTCTGCCCTGCTTTCAAGTCCTCTTCGCAGCCTTCCTTCAATATATTTTTGGACGATAGCTGTCATTTATAACTCTGCAGGTTTGTGAATTACTTGGCCCCTGAGCTCCTTTCATCAAATCGCTTTCTTGTGAGCTGGCCGCAAACCCGCAGGATTGCTTCAGGCCCTAATCTGTTTCCAGCACGGCATGGTGAGCCTTTGGTTAATTCCTCTTCCTGTTTGTAAATGAGCATTAAATTTGCCCGTGCAGACACCTACAGCTAGTCTCTCATTGGTTCTCCCTATTCCTGTTCATCTTGCGCAGAAATTGCAAACTGTGCCAAACAGGAGGTTAAAGGCACGGACTCTCCAAGTGGGGAGAGTTTTAGTAAAGGGTCTGGAATTGTGAACGCGAGTAAAAGAGGACAAAAACTGAGATGCATTTGAAAACGTTTCCCGGTCACACAGTGCACCATACTCTGGGTTTCCCATGCATGCTTTAGCTGAAGGAAGAATCGCTTAAACCTGGAGAGTTGGGACCCATGGAATGGGTACCATGCAGTATGACTTCAAATGGTCTGCATTTGCTCATCGATCCTCACCAATGCTATCAGCCCGAAGTGTCCAACCTTATGTCTCACTCAGCTCTGGGTTTAGATGAGGTAAATCCAGGTTGCATCACAAGCCCTGAATGAATTATTTAAAAATTGCTCTCTATTTCACTGTCATTGTGTTTTGTTTTTGTAATTCATTTTGATAATGGGATTTATCGGATTTTCTCTGCTGCATTCATGCAGCTGTACACACGCTTGATTCTCTCATGGAGACATATAAATCCATGGGTTTGAAGATTCTTACTAGTCAGGTGTATTCCTAGGCGTTGAATATAGGGTGTTTATCCCATTTCGTTGAGCAAGGGGTACGTCTGGACTATTACATATTTAACTTATGGAATGGTATCTGTGCTAATATCTATCTCTGGTTTTATGTAGCACCCCAACTCACCTTTCCCCTTAAGCAAACATAAGTTGGTTTTCTAAATTGGAGACCCTGTTCTGTGTTGTAATTCAGTTCATGTGTAGCCAAGATTACATTCGGTGTATTAGTGATATCTTATGATGTTTCATTTTCTGTGTGACTTATTTCACTTAGAATCATCGTACCTGAATCCACTCATTATGCCACGATGGGCCAGATGACATAGATTTCATTGGTGAGTGATATTCCATTGTACGTACGTACCACAACTTTTTTATCCATTTTTCGCTTTCTGGGATATTTAACTTGTACCGTAGACTCGGTTCTTGTAAACAGAGCCGTCTGAAATTTTGGGGTGTCTGTGTGTTTTTGCTTTTAATTTCCCTAAGCTATAGCACCATAAGTGGAAGTGCCGTAGGCTCCGTTGCTTTGTTTTTTAGGTGTTTCAGGAAACACCATACACTTCTCCAGAGTGGCTCTTGGCAATTTACATCCCACCCATCAGCATAACAAGGCTCCCTGTTCTCCATGGCCTGTGCTGCATTTCTGGATTTTACACATTTTTCAGATGGCCCTTTGACCTGGGGGCAGTGAGACTTCATTGTAGTGCAGATTTCTTTAACATGCTTGCTTGGTTGGCCAAAAAGGGCGTATGCGTTTTTTCCTGAATATATTCAGGAAAAAACGCATACGCCCTTTTTGGCCAAGTGCATCATTGTCGACGTTCTGCCTCGTTTCCTATGATTTAAATGCAATTCCAGTCTACCCCCTGAAATCGTTTTCCTGCAATTCTGCCCCCCTTTCAAGTCCTCTTCACAGACTTCCTTCAATATATTTTTGGACGATAGCTGTCATTTATAACTCTGCAGGTTTGTGAATTACAGTGCCCCTGAGCTCCTTTCTTCAAATCGCTTTCTTGTGAGCTGACCGCAAACCAGCAGGATTGCTTCAGGCCCTAATCTGGTTCCGGCATGGCATGCTGAGCCTTTGGTTACTTCCTCTTCCTGGTTGGAAATGAGCATTAAATTTGCCCGTGCAGACACCTACAGCTAGTCTCTCATTGGTTCTCCCTATTCCTGTTCATCTGGCGCAGAAATTGCAAACTGTGCCAAACAGGAGGTTAAAGGCACTGACTCTCCAAGTGGGGAGAGTGTTAGTAAAGGTCTGGAATTGTGAACCCGAGTAAAAGGGGACAAAATCTGAGATGCATTTGAAAATGTTTCCCGGTCACACGGTGCACCATACTGTGGGTTTCCCATGCATGCTTTAGCTGAAGGAAGAATCGCTTAAACCTTTAGAGTTGGGACCCATGGAATGGGTACCATGCAGTATGACTTCAAATGGTCTGCATTTGCTCATCGAACCTCACCAATGCTATCAGCCCGAAGTGTCCAACCTTATGTCTCACTCAGCTCTGGGTTCAGATGAGGTAAATCCAGGTTGCATCACAAGCCCTGAATGAATTATTTAAGAATTGCTCTCTATTTCACTGTCATTGTGTTTTGTTTTTGTAATTCATTTTGATAATAGGATTTATCGGATTTTCTCTGCTGCCTTCATGCAGGTGTACACACGCTTGATTCTCTTATGGAGACATATAAATCCATGGGTTTGCAGATTGTTACTAGTCAGGTGTATTCCTAGGCGTTGAATAGAGGGTGTTTAGCCCATTTCGTTGAGCAAGTGGTAGGTCTTGACTATTACATATTTGACTTATGGAATGGTATCTGTGCTAATTTCTATCTCTGGTTTTATGCAGCACCCCAACTCACCTTTCCCCTTAAGAAAACATAAGTTGGTTTTCTAAATTTGAGACCCTGTTCTGTTTTGTAATTCAGTTCATGTGTAGCCAAGATTACATTCCGTGTATTAGTGATATCTTATGATGTTTCATTTTCTGTGTGACTTATTACACTTAGAATCATCGTACCTGAATCCACTCATGCCACGACGGGCCAGATGACATAGATTTCATTGGTGAGTGATATTCCATTGTACGTACGTACCACAACTTCTTTATCCATTTTTCGCTTTCTGGGATATTTTACTTGTACCGTAGACGAGGTTCTGGTAAACAGAGCCGTCTGAAACTTTGGGGTGGCTGTGTGTTTTTGATTTTAATTTCCCTAAGCTATAGGACCATAAGTGGAAGTGCCGTAGGCTCCGTTGCTTTGTTTTTTAGGTGTTTCAGGAAACACCATACACTTCTCCAGAGTGGCTCTTGGCAATTTACATCCCACCCATCAGCATAACATGGCTCCCTGTTCTCCATGGCCTGTGCTGCCTTTCTGGATTTTACACTTTTTTCAGATAACACTTTTGACCGGGGGGCAGTGAGACTTCATTGTAGTGCAGATTTCTTTAACATGCTTGCTTGGTTGGCCAAAAAGGGCGTATGCGTTTTTTCCTGAATATATTCAGGAAAAAACGAATACGTCCTTTTTGGCCAAGTGCATCATTGTCGACGTTCTGCCTCTTTTCCTATGTTTTAAATGCAATTACAGTCTACCCCCTGAAATCGTTTTCGTGCAATTCTACCCCACTTTCAAGTCCTCTTCGCAGCCTTCCTTCAATATATTTTTGGACGATAGCTGTCATTTATAACTCTGCAGGTTTGTGAATTACAGTGCCCCTGAGCTCCTTTCTTCAAATCGCTTTCTTGTGAGCTGGCCGCAAACCCGCATGATTGCTTCAGGCCCTAATCTGTTTCCGACACGGCATGCTGAGCCTTTGGTTAATCCCTCTTCCTGGTGGGAAATGAGCATTAAATTTGCCCGTGCAGACACCTACAGCTAGTCTCTCATTGGTTCTCCATATTCCTGTTTATTTGGTCAGAATTTGCAAACTGTGCCAAACAGGAGGTTAAAGGCACTGACTCTCCAAGTGGGGAGAGTGTTAGTAAAGTGTCTGGAATTGTGAACCCGAGTAAAAGGGGATGAAAACTGAGGTGCATTTGAAAACGTTTCCCAGTCACACGGTGCACCATACTGTGGGTTTCCCATGCATGCTTTAGCTGAAGGAAGAATCGCTTAAACCTGGAGAGTTGGGACCCATGGAATGGGTACCATGCAGTATGACTTCAAATGGTCTGCATTTGCTCATCGAACCTCACCAATGCTATCAGCCCGAAGTGTCCAACCTTATGTCTCACTCAGCTCTGGGTTCAGATGAGGTAAATCCAGGTTGCATCACAAGCCCTGAATGAATTATTTAAGAATTGCTCTCTATTTCACTGTTATTGTGTTTTGTTTTTGTAATTCATTTTGATAATAGGATTTATCGGATTTTCTCTGCTGCCTTCATGCAGCTGTACACACGCTTGATTCTCTTATGGAGACATATAAATCCATGGGTTTGAAGATTCTTACTAGTCAGGTGTATTCCTAGGCGTTGAATAGAGGGTGTTTAGCCCATTTCGTTGAGCAAGTGGTAGGTCTTGACTATTAAATATTTGACTTATGGAATGGTATCTGTGCTAACTTCTATCTCTGGTTTTATGCAGCACCCCAACTCACCTTTCCCCTTAAGCAAACATAAGTTGGTTTTCTAAATTTGAGACCCTGTTCTGTTTTGTAATTCAGTTCATGTGTAGCCAAGATTACATTCCGTGTATTAGTGATATCTTATGATGTTTCATTTTCTGTGTGACTTATTACACTTAGAATCATCGTACCTGAATCCACTCATTATGCCACGACGGGCCAGATGACATAGATTTCATTGGTGAGTGATATTCCATTGTACGTACGTACCACAACTTCTTTATCGATTTTTCGCTTTCTGGGATATTTTACTTGTACCGTAGACGAGGTTCTTGTAAACAGAGCCGTCTGAAACTTTGGGGTGGCTGTGTGTTTTTGATTTTAATTTCCCTAAGCTATAGGACCATAAGTGGAAGTGCCGTAGGCTCCGTTGCTTTGTTTTTTAGGTGTTTCAGGAAACACCATACAATTCTCCAGAGTGGCTCTTGGCAATTTACATCCCACCCATCAGCATAACAAGGCTCCCTGTTCTCCATGGCCTGTGCTGCCTTTCTGGATTTTACACTTTTTTCAGATGACCCTTTTGACCGGGGGGCAGTGAGACTTCATTGTAGTGCAGATTTCTTTAACATGCTTGCTTGGTTGGCCAAAAAGGGCGTATGCGTTTTTTCCTGAATATATTCAGGAAAAAACGCATATGCCCTTTTTGGCCAAGTGCATCATTGTCGACGTTCTGCCTCTTTTCCTATGCTTTAAATGCAATTCCAGTCTACCCCCTGAAATCGTTTTCCTGCAATTCTGCCTTGCTTTCAAGTCCTCTTCGCAGCCTTCCTTCAATATATTTTTGGACGATAGCTGTCATTTATAACTCTGCAGGTTTGTGAATTACTTGGCCCCTGAGCTCCTTTCTTCAAATCGCTTTCTTGTGAGCTGGCCGCAAACCCGCAGGATTGCTTCAGGCCCTAATCTGGTTCCAGCACGGCATGCTGAGCCTTTGGTTAATTCCTCTTCCTGGGTGGAAATGAGCATTAAATTTGCCCGTGCAGACACCTACAGCTAGTCTCTCATTGGTTCTCCCTATTCCTGTTTATTTGGTCAGTATTTGCAAACTGTGCCAAACAGGATGTTAAAGGCACTGACTCTCCAAGTGGGGAGAGTGTTAGTAAAGTGTCTGGAATTGTGAACCCGAGTAAAAGGGGATGAAACCTGAGATGCATTTGAAAACGTTTCCCAGTCACACGGTGCACCATACTGTGGGTTTCCCATGCATGCTTTAGGTGAAGGAAGAATCGCTTAAACCTGGAGAGTTGGGACCCATGGAATGGGTACCATGCAGTATGACTTCAAATAGTCTGCATTTGCTCATCGAACCTCACCAATGCTATCAGCCCGAAGTGTCCAACCATATGTCTCACTCAGCTCTGGGTTCAGATGAGGTAAATCCAGGTTGCATCACAAGCCCTGAATGAATTATTTAAGAATTGCTCTCTATTTCACTGTGATTGTGTTTTGTTTTTGTAATTCATTTTGATAATAGGATTTATCGGATTTTCTCTGCTGCCTTCATGCAGCTGTACACACGCTTGATTCTCTTATGGAGACATATAAATCCATGGGTTTGAAGATTCTTACTAGTCAGGTGTATTCCTAGGCGTTGAATAGAGGGTGTTTAGCCCATTTCGTTGAGCAAGGGGTAGGTCTTTACTATTAAATATTTGACTTATGGAATGGTATCTGTGCTAACTTCTATCTCTGGTTTTATGCAGCACCCCAACTCACCTTTCCCCTTACGCAATCATAAGTTGGTTTTCTAAATTTGAGACCCTGTTCTGTTTTGTAAATCAGTTCATGTGTAGCCAAGATTACATTCCGTGTATTAGTGATATCTTATGATGTTTCATTTTCTGTGTGACTTATTTCACTTAGAATCATCGTACCTGAATCCACTCATTATGCCACGATGGGCCAGATGACATAGATTTCATTGGTGAGTGATATTCCATTGTACGTACGTACCACAACTTCTTTATCCATTTTTCGCTTTCTGGGATATTTTACTTGTACCGTAGACGAGGTTCTTGTAAACAGAGCCGTCTGAAACTTTGGGGTGGCTGTGTGTTTTTGATTTTAATTTCCCTAAGCTATAGGACCATAAGTGGAAGTGCCGTAGGCTCCGTTGCTTTGTTTTTTAGGTGTTTCAGGAAACACCATACACTTCTCCAGAGTGGCTCTTGGCAATTTACATCCCACCCATCAGCATAACAAGGCTCCCTGTTCTCCATGGCCTGTGCTGCCTTTCTGGATTTTACACTTTTTCAGATGACACTTTTGACCGGGGGGCAGTGAGACTTCATTGTAGTGCAGATTTCTTTAACATGCTTGCTTGGTTGGCCAAAAACGGCGTATGCATTTTTTCCTGAATATATTCAGGAAAAAACGCATACGCCCTTTTTGGCCAAGTGCATCATTGTCGACGTTCTGCCTCTTTTCCTATGTTTTAAATGCAATTCCAGTCTACACCCTGAAATCGTTTTCCTGCAATTCTACCCCGCGTTCAAGTCCTCTTCGCAGCCTTCCTTCAATATATTTTTGGACGATAGCTGTCATTTATAACTCTGCAGGTTTGTGAATTACAGTGCCCCTGAGCTCCTTTCTTCAAATCGCTTTCTTGTGAGCTGGCCGCAAACCCGCATGATTGCTTCAGGCCCTGATCTGTTTCCGACACGGCATGTTGAGCCTTTGGTTAATCCCTCTTGTGGTGGGAAATGAGCATTAAATTTGCCCGTGCAGACACCTACAGCTAGTCTCTCATTGGTTCTCCCTATTCCTGTTTATTTGGTCAGAATTTGCAAACTGTGCCAAACAGGAGGTTAAAGGCACTGACTCTCCAAGTGGGGAGAGTGTTAGTAAAGTGTCAGGAATTGTGAACCCGAGTAAAAGGGGATGAAAACTGAGATGCATTTGAAAACGTTTCCCAGTCACACGGTGCACCATACTGTGGGTTTCCCATGCATGCTTTAGCTGAAGGAAGAATCGCTTAAACCTGGAGAGTTGGGACCCATGGAATGTGTACCATGCAGTATGACTTCAAATAGTCTGCATTTGCTCATCGAACCTCACCAATGCTATCAGCCCGAAGTGTCCAACCTTATGTCTCACTCAGCTCTGGGTTCAGATGAGGTAAATCCAGGTTGCATCACAAGCCCTGAATGAATTATTTAAGAATTGCTCTCTATTTCACTGTCATTGTGTTTTGTTTTTGTAATTCATTTTGATAATAGGATTTATCGGATTTTCTCTGCTGCCTTCATGCAGCTGTACACACGCTTGATTCTCTTATGGAGACATATAAATCCATGGGTTTGAAGATTCTTACTAGTCAGGTGTATTCCTAGGCGTTGAATAGAGGGTGTTTAGCCCATTTCGTTGAGCAAGGGGTAGGTCTTTACTATTACGTATTTGACGTATGGAATGGTATCTGTGCTAACTTCTATCTCTGGTTTTATGCAGCACCCCAACTCACCTTTCCCCTTACGCAATCATAAGTTGGTTTTCTAAATTTGAGACCCTGTTCTGTTTTGTAAATCAGTTCATGTGTAGCCAAGATTACATTCCGTGTATTAGTGATATCTTATGATGTTTCATTTTCTGTGTGACTTATTTCACTTAGAATCATCGTACCTGAATCCACTCATTATGCCACGATGGGCCAGATGACATAGATTTCATTGGTGAGTGATATTCCATCGTACGTACGTACCACAACTTCTTTATCCATTTTTCGCTTTCTGGGATATTTTACTTGTACCGTAGACGAGGTTCTTGTAAACAGAGCCGTCTGAAACTTTGGGGTGGCTGTGTGTTTTTGATTTTAATTTCCCTAAGCTATAGGACCATAAGTGGAAGTGCCGTAGGCTCCGTTGCTTTGTTTTTTAGGTGTTTCAGGAAACACCATACACTTCTCCAGATTGGCTCTTGGCAATTTACATCCCACCCATCAGCATAACAAGGCTCCCTGTTCTCCATGGCCTGTGCTGCCTTTCTGGATTTTACACTTTTTTCAGATGACACTTTTGACCGGGGGGCAGTGAGACTTCATTGTAGTGCAGATTTCTTTAACATGCTTGCTTGGTTGGACAAAAAGGGCGTATGCATTTTTTCCTGAATATATTCAGGAAAAAACGCATACGCACTTTTTGGCCAAGTGCATCATTGTCGACGTTCTGCCTCTTTTCCTATGTTTTAAATGCAATTCCAGTCTACACCCTGAAATCGTTTTCCTGCAATTCTACCCCGCGTTCAAGTCCTCTTCGCAGCCTTCCTTCAATATATTTTTGGACGATAGCTGTCATTTATAACTCTGCAGGTTTGTGAATTACAGTGCCCCTGAGCTCCTTTCTTCAAATCGCTTTCTTGTGAGCTGGCCGCAAACCCGCATGATTGCTTCAGGCCCTAATCTGTTTCTGACACGGCATGTTGAGCCTTTGGTTAATCCCTCTTGTGGTGGGAAATGAGCATTAAATTTGCCCGTGCAGACACCTACAGCTAGTCTCTCATTGGTTCTCCCTATTCCTGTTTATTTGGTCAGAATTTGCAAACTGCCAAACAGGAGGTTAAAGGCACTGACTCTCCAAGTGGGGAGAGTGTTAGTAAAGTGTCTGGAATTGTGAACCCGAGTAAAAGGGGATGAAAACTGAGATGCATTTGAAAACGTTTCCCAGTCACATGGTGCACCATACTGTGGGTTTCCCATGCATGCTTTAGCTGAAGGAAGAATCGCTTAAACCTGGAGAGTTGGGACCCATGGAATGGGTACCATGCAGTATGACTTCAAATGGTCTGCATTTGCTCATCGAACCTCACCAATGCTATCAGCCCGAAGTGTCCAACCTTATGTCTCACTCAGCTCTGGGTTCAGATGAGGTAAATCCAGGTTGCATCACAAGCCCTGAATGAATTATTTAAGAATTGCTCTCTATTTCACTGTCATTGTGTTTTGTTTTTGTAATTCATTTTGATAATAGGATTTATCGGATTTTCTCTGCTGCCTTCATGCAGCTGTACACACGCTTGATTCTCTTATGGAGACATATAAATCCATGGGTTTGAAGATTCTTACTAGTCAGGTGTATTCCTAGGCGTTGAATAGAGGGTGTTTAGCCCATTTCGTTGAGCAAGTGGTAGGTCTTGACTATTAAATATTTGACTTATGGAATGGTATCTGTGCTAACTTCTATCTCTGGTTTTATGCAGCACCCCAACTCACCTTTCCCCTTACGCAAACATAAGTTGGTTTTCTAAATTTGAGACCCTGTTCTGTTTTGTAAATCAGTTCATGTGTAGCCAAGATTACATTCCGTGTATTAGTGATATCTTATGATGTTTCATTTTCTGTGTGACTTATTTCACTTAGAATCATCGTACCTGAATCCACTCATTATGCCACGATGGGCCAGATGACATAGATTTCATTGGTGAGTGATATTCCATCGTACGTACGTACCACAACTTCTTTATCCATTTTTCGCTTTCTGGGATATTTTACTTGTACCGTAGACGAGGTTCTTGTAAACAGAGCCGTCTGAAACTTTGGGGTGGCTGTGTGTTTTTGATTTTAATTTCCCTAAGCTATAGGACCATAAGTGGAAGTGCCGTAGGCTCCGTTGCTTTGTTTTTTAGGTGTTTCAGGAAACACCATACACTTCTCCAGATTGGCTCTTGGCAATTTACATCCCACCCATCAGCATAACAAGGCTCCCTGTTCTCCATGGCCTGTGCTGCCTTTCTGGATTTTACACTTTTTTCAGATGACACTTTTGACCGGGGGGCAGTGAGACTTCATTGTAGTGCAGATTTCTTTAACATGCTTGCTTGGTTGGACAAAAAGGGCGTATGCATTTTTTCCTGAATATATTCAGGAAAAAACGCATACGCACTTTTTGGCCAAGTGCATCATTGTCGACGTTCTGCCTCTTTTCCTATGTTTTAAATGCAATTCCAGTCTACACCCTGAAATCGTTTTCCTGCAATTCTACCCCGCGTTCAAGTCCTCTTCGCAGCCTTCCTTCAATATATTTTTGGACGATAGCTGTCATTTATAACTCTGCAGGTTTGTGAATTACAGTGCCCCTGAGCTCCTTTCTTCAAATCGCTTTCTTGTGAGCTGGCCGCAAACCCGCATGATTGCTTCAGGCCCTAATCTGTTTCTGACACGGCATGTTGAGCCTTTGGTTAATCCCTCTTGTGGTGGGAAATGAGCATTAAATTTGCCCGTGCAGACACCTACAGCTAGTCTCTCATTGGTTCTCCCTATTCCTGTTTATTTGGTCAGAATTTGCAAACTGCCAAACAGGAGGTTAAAGGCACTGACTCTCCAAGTGGGGAGAGTGTTAGTAAAGTGTCTGGAATTGTGAACCCGAGTAAAAGGGGATGAAAACTGAGATGCATTTGAAAACGTTTCCCAGTCACATGGTGCACCATACTGTGGGTTTCCCATGCATGCTTTAGCTGAAGGAAGAATCGCTTAAACCTGGAGAGTTGGGACCCATGGAATGGGTACCATGCAGTATGACTTCAAATGGTCTGCATTTGCTCATCGAACCTCACCAATGCTATCAGCCCGAAGTGTCCAACCTTATGTCTCACTCAGCTCTGGGTTCAGATGAGGTAAATCCAGGTTGCATCACAAGCCCTGAATGAATTATTTAAGAATTGCTCTCTATTTCACTGTCATTGTGTTTTGTTTTTGTAATTCATTTTGATAATAGGATTTATCGGATTTTCTCTGCTGCCTTCATGCAGCTGTACACACGCTTGATTCTCTTATGGAGACATATAAATCCATGGGTTTGAAGATTCTTACTAGTCAGGTGTATTCCTAGGCGTTGAATAGAGGGTGTTTAGCCCATTTCGTTGAGCAAGTGGTAGGTCTTGACTATTAAATATTTGACTTATGGAATGGTATCTGTGCTAACTTCTATCTCTGGTTTTATGCAGCACCCCAACTCACCTTTCCCCTTACGCAAACATAAGTTGGTTTTCTAAATTTGAGACCCTGTTCTGTTTTGTAAATCAGTTCATGTGTAGCCAAGATTACATTCCGTGTATTAGTGATATCTTATGATGTTTCATTTTCTGTCTGACTTATTTCACTTAGAATCATCGTACCTGAATCCACTCATTATGCCACGATTGGCCACATGACATAGATTTCATTGGTGAGTGATATTCCATTGTACGTACGTACCACAACTTCTTTATCCATTTTTCGCTTTCTGGGATATTTTACTTGTACCGTAGACGAGGTTCTTGTAAACAGAGCCGTCTGAAACTTTGTGGTGGCTGTGTGTTTTTGATTTTAATTTCCCTAAGCTATAGGACCATAAGTGGAAGTGCCGTAGGCTCCGTTGCTTTGTTTTTTAGGTGTTTCAGGAAACACCATACACTTCTCCAGAGTGGCTCTTGGCAATTTACATCCCGCCCATCAGCATAACAAGGCTCCCTGTTATCCATGGCCTGTGCTGCATTTCTGGATTTTACACTTTTTTCAGATGTCCCTTTTGATTGGGGGGCAGTGAGACTTCATTGTAGTGCAGATTTCTTTAATATGCTTGCTTGGTTGGCCAAAAAGGGCCTATGCGTTTTTTCCTGAATATATTGAGGAAAAACCGCATACGCACTTTTTAGCCAAGTGCATCATTGTCGACGTTCTGCCTCTTTTCCTATGCTTTAAATGCAATTCCAGTCTACCCCCTGAAATCGTTTTCCAGAAATTCTGCCCTGCTTTCAAGTCCTCTTCACAGCCTTCCTTCAATATATTTTTGGACGATAGCTGTCATTTATAACTCTGCAGGTTTGTGAATTATTTGGCCCCTGAGCTCCTTTCTTCAAATCGCTTTCTTGTGAGCTGGCCGCAAACGCGCAGCATTGCTTCAGGCCCTAATCTGGTTCCAGCATGGCATGCTGAGCCTTTGGTTAATTCCTCTTCCTGGTTGGAAATGAGCGTTAAATTTTCCCGTGCATACACCTACAGCTAGTCTCTCATTGGTTCTCCCTATTCCTGTTCATCTTGCGCAGAAATTGCAAACTGTGCCAAACAGGAGGTTAAAGGCACTGACTCTCCAAGTGGGGAGAGTTTTAGTAAAGGGTCTGGAATTGTGAACCCGAGTAAAAGGGGACAGAGACTGAGATGCATTTGAAAACGTTTCCCGGTCACACGGTGCACCATACTGTGGGTTTCCCATGCATGCTTTAGCTGAAGAAAGAATCGCTTAAACATGGATAGTTGGGACCCATGGACTGGGTACCATGCAGTATGACTTCAAATGGTCTGCATTTGCTCATTGAACCTCACCAATGCTATCAGCCCGAAGTGTCCAACCTTATGTCTCACTCAGCTCTGGGTATAGATGAGGTAAATCCACGTTGCATCACAAGCCCTGAATGAATTATTTAAGAATTGCTCTCTATTTCACTGTCATTGTGTTTTGTTTTTGTAATTCATTTTGATAATAGGATTTATCGGATTTTCTATGCTGCCTTCATGTAGCTGTACACACACTTGATTCTCTTATGGAGACATATAAATCCATGGGTTTGAAGATTCTTACTAGTCAGGTGTATTCCTAGGCATTGAATATAGGGTGTTTAGCCCATTTCGTTCAGCAAGTGGTAGGTCTTGACTATTACATATTTGACTTATGGAATGGTATCTGTGCTAATTTCTATCTCTGGTTTTATGCAGCACCCAACTCACCTTTCTCCTTAAGCAAACATAAGTTGGTTTTCTAAATTTGAGACCCTGTTCTGTTTTGTAATTCAGTTCATGTGTAGCCAAGATTACATTCCGTGTATTAGTGATATCTTATGATATTTCATTTTCTGTGTGACTTATTTCACTTAGAATCATTGTACCTGAATTCAATCATTATGCCACGACGGGCCTGATGATATAGATTTCATTGGTGAGTGATATTCCATTGTACTTACGTACCACAACTTCTTTATCCATTTTTCGCTTTCTGGGATATTTAACTTGTACCGTAGAAGATGTTCTTGTAAACAGAGCCGTCTGAAACATTGGGGCGGCTGTGTGTTTTTGATTTTAATTTCCCTAAGCTATAGGACCATAAGTGGAAGTGCCGTAGGCTCCGTTGCTTTGTTTTTTAGGTGTTTCAGGAAACACCATACACTTCTCCAGAGTGGCTGTTGGCAATTTACATCCCACCCATCAGCATAACATGGCTCCCTGTTCTCCATGGCCTGTGCTGCCTTTCTGGATTTTACACTTTTTTCAGATGGCCCTTTTGATTGGGGGGCAGTGAGACTTCATTGTAGTGCAGATTTGTCTAACATGCTTGCTTGGTTGGCCAAAAAGGGCGTATGCGTTTTTTCCTGAATATATTCAGGAAAAAACGCATACGCAGTTTTTGGCCACGTGCATCATTGTCGACGTTCTGCCTCTTTTCCTATGCTTTAAATGCAATTCTACTCTACTCCCCGAAACCACTTTCCTGCAATTCTGCCCCGATTTCAAGTACTCTTCGCAGCCTTCCTTCAATATATTTTTGGACAATAGCTGTCATTTATAACTTTGCAGGTTTGAGAATTACAGTGCCCCTGAGCTCCTTTCTTCAAATCGCTTTCTGATGAGCTGACCGCAAACCCGCAGGATTGCTTCAGGCCCTAATCTGGTTCTGGCAAGGCATGCTGAGCGTTTGGTTAATTCCACTTACTGGTGGGAAATGAGCATTAAATTTGCCCGTGCAGACACCTACAGGTAGTCTCTCATTCGTTCTCCCTATTCCTGTTCATCTTGCGCAGAAATTGCAAACTGTGCCAAACAGGAGGTTAAAGGCACTGACTCTCCAAGTGGGGAGAGTGTTAGTAAAGGGTCTGGAATTGTGAACCCGAGTAAAATGGGACGAAAACTGAGATGCATTTGAAAACGTTTCCCTGTGACACGGTGCACCATACTGTCGGTTTCCCATGCATGTTTTAGCTGAAGGAAGAATCGCTTAAACCTGGAGAGTTCGGACCCATGGAATGGGTACCATGCAGTATGACTTCAAATGGTCTGCATTTGCTCATTGAACCTCACCAATGCTATCAGCCCGAAGTGTCCACCCTTATGTCTCACTCAGCTCTGGGTGTAGATGAGGTAAATCCAGGTTGCATCACAAGCCCTGAATGAATTATTTAAGAATTGCTCTCTATTTCACTGTCATTGTGTTTTGTTTTTGTAATTCATTTTGATAATGGGATTTATCGGATTTTTTCTGCTGCATTCATGCAGCTATACACATGCTTGATTCTCTTATGGAGACATATAAATCCATGGGTTTGAAGATTCTTACTAGTCCGGTGTATTCCTAGGCGTTGAATATAGGGTGTTTATCCCATTTCGTTGAGCAAGGGGTAGGTTTGGACTATTACATATTTAACTTATGGAATGGTATCTGTGCTAATATCTATCTCTGGTTTTATGCAGCACCCCAACTCACCTTTCCCCTTAAGCAAATATAAGTTGGTTTTCTAAATTTGAGACCCTGTTCTGTTTTGTAATTCACTTCATGTGTAGCCAAGATTACATTCCGTGTATTAGTGATATCATATGATGTTACATTTTCTGTGTGACTTATTTCACTTAGAATCATCGTACCTGAATCCACTCATTATGCCACGATGGGCCACATGACATAGATTTCATTGGTGAGTGATATTCCATTGTACGTGCGTACCACAATTTCTTTATCCATTTTTCGCTTTCTGAGATATTTAACTTGTACCGTAAATGAGGTTCCTGTAAACAGAGCCGTCTGAAACTTTGGGGTGGCTGTGTGTTTTTGATTTTAATTTCCCTAAGCTATAGGACCATAAGTGGAAGTGCCGTAGGCTCCGTTGCTTTGTTTTTTAGGTGTTTCAGGAAACACCATACACTTCTCCAGAGTGGCCGTTGGCAATTTACATCCCACCCATCAGCATAACAAGGCTCCCTGTTCTCCATGGCCTGTGCTGCATTTCTGGATTTTACACTTTTTTCAGATAGCCCTTTTGACCGGGGGGCAGTGAGACTTCATTGTAGTGCAGATTTCTTTAACATGCTTGCTTGGTTGGCCAAAAAGGGCGTATGCGTTTTTTCCTGAATATATTCAGGAAAAAACGCATACGCCCTTTTTGGCCAAGTGCATCATTGTCAAAGTTCTGCCTCTTTTCCTATGCTTTAAATGCAATTCCAGTCTACCCCCTGAAATCGTTTTCCTGCAATTCTGCCCCGCTTTCAAGTCCTCTTCGCAGCCTTCCTTCAATATATTTTTGGACGATAGCTGTCATTTATAACTCTGCAGGTTTGTGAATTACACTGCCCCTGAGCTCCTGTCTTCAAATCGCTTTCTTGTGAGCTGGCCGCACACCCGCAGGATTGCTTCAGGCCCTAATCTGGTTCCGGCACGGCATGATGAGCCTTTGGTTAATTCCTCTTCCTGGTTGGATATGAGCGTTAAATTTGCCCGTGCAGACACCTACAGCTAGTCTCTCATTGGTTCTCCCTATTCCTGTTTATCTTGCTCAGAAATTGCAAACTGTGCCAAACAGGAGATTAAAGGCACTGACTCTCCAAGTGGGGAGAGTGTTAGTAAAGTGTCTGGAATTGTGAACCCGAGTAAAAGGGGATGAAAACCGAGATGCATTTGAAAATGTTTCCCAGTCACACGGTGCACCATACTGTGGGTTTCCCATGCATGCTTTAGCTGAAGGAAGAATCGCTTAAACCTGGAGAGTTGGGACCCATGGAATGGGTACCATGCAGTATGACTTCAAGTGGTCTGCATTTGCTCATCGAACCTCACCAATGCTATCAGCCCGAAGTGTCCAACCTTATGTCTCACTCAGCTCTGGGTTCAGATGAGGTAAATCCAGGTTGCATCACAAGCCCTGAATGAATTATTTAAGAATTGCTCTCTATTTCACTGTCATTGTATTTTGTTTTTGTAATTCATTTTGATAATAGGATTTATCGGATTTTCTCTGCTGCCTTCATGCAGCTGTACACACGCTTGATTCTCTTATGGAGACATATAAATCCATGGGTTTGAAGATTCTTACTAGTCAGGTGTATTCCTAGGCGTTGAATAGAGGGTGTTTAGCCCATTTTGTTGAGCAAGGGGTAGGTTTTTACTATTACGTATTTGACGTAGGGAATGGTATGTGTGCTAACTTCTATCTCTGGTTTTATGCAGCACCCCAACTCACCTTTCCCCTTAAGGAAACATAAGTTGGTTTTCTAAATTTGAGACCCTGTTCTGTTTTGTAATTCAGTTCATGTGTAGCCAAGATTACATTTCGTGTATTAGTGATATCTTATGATATTTCATTTTCTGTGTGACTTATTTCACTTAGAATCATTGTACCTGAATTCAATCATTATGCCACGACGGGCCTGATGATATAGATTTCATTGGTGAGTGATATTCCATTGTACGTACGTATCACAACTTCTTTATCCATTTTTCGCTTTCTGGGATATTTAACTTGTACCGTAGAAGATGTTCTTGTAAACAGAGCCGTCTGAAACTTTGGGGCGGCTCTGTGTTTTTGATTTTAATTTCCCTAAGCTATAGGACCATAAGTGGAACTGCCATAGGCTCCGTTGCTTTGTTTTTTAGGTGTTTCAGGAAACACCATACACTTCTCCAGAGTGGCTGTTGGCAATTTACATCCCACCCATCAGCATAACATGGCTCCCTGTTCTCCATGGCCTGTGCTGCCTTTCTGGATTTTACACTTTTTTCAGGTGACCCTTTTGACCGTGGGGCAGTGAGACTTCATTGTAGTGCAGATTTCTTTAACATGCTTGCTTGGTTGGTCAAAAAGGGCATATGCGTTTTTTCCTGAATATATTCAGGAAAAAACGCATATGCCCTTTTTGGCCACGTGCATTATTGTCGACGTTCTTCCTCTTTTCCTATGCTTTAAATGCAATTCCACTCTACTCCCTGAAACCGCTTTCCTGCAATTCTGCCCCGATTTCAAGTCCTCTTCGCAGCCTTCCTTCAATATATTTTTGGACAATAGCTGTCATTTATAACTTTGCAGGATTGAGAATTACAGTGTTCCTGAGCTCCTTTCTTCAAATCGCTTTCTTGTGAGCTGGCCGCAAACCCGCAGGATTGATTCAGGCCCTAATCTGGTTCCGGCACGGCATGCTGAACGTTTGGTTAATTCCTATTCCTGGTTGGAAATGAGCGTTAAATTTGCCCGTGCAGACACCTACAGCTAGTCTCTCATTGGTTCTCCCTATTCCTGTTCATCTTGCGCAGAAATTGCAAACTGTGCCAAACAGGAGTTTAAAGGCACTGACTCTCCAAGTAGGGAGAGTGTTAGTAAAGGGTCTGGAATGGTGAAGCCGAGTAAAAGGGGCCGAAAACTGAGATGCATTTGAAAACGTTTCCCGGTCACACGGTGCACCATACTGTGGGTTTCCCATGCATGTTTTAGCTGAAGGAAGAATCGCTTAAACCTGGAGAGTTGGGACCCATGGAATGGGTACCATGCAGTATGACATCAAATGGTCTGCATTTGCTCATCGAACCACACCAATGCTATCATCCTGAAGTGTCCAACCTTATGTCTCACTCAGCTCTGGGTGTAGATGAGGTAAATCCAGGTTGCATCACAAGCCCTGAATGAATTATTTAAGCATTGCTCTCTATTTCACTCTCATTGTGTTTTGTTTTTTAATACATTTTGATAATGGGATTTATCGGATTTTCTCTGCTGCCTTCATGCAGCTGCACACACGCTTGATTCTCTTATGGAGACATATAAATCCATGGGTTTGAAGATTCTTACTAGTCAGATGTATTCCTAGGCGTTGAATATAGGGTGATTAGCCCATTTCGTTGAGCAAGTGGTAGGTCTTGACTATTACATATTTGACTTATGGAATGGTATCTGTGCTAATTTCTATCTCTGGTTTTATGCAGCACCCAACTCACCTTTCCCATTAAGCAAACATAAGTTGGTTTTCTAAATTTGAGACCCTGTTCTGTTTTGTAATTCAGTTCATGTGTAGCCAAGATTACATTCCGTGTATTAGTGATATCTTATGATGTTTCATTTTCTGTGTGACTTATTTCACTTGGAATCATCGTACCTGAATCCACTCATTATGCCAGGACATGCCAGATGACATAGACTTCATTGGTGAGTGATATTCCATTGTACGTACGTACCACAACTTCTTTATACATTTTTCCCTTTCTGGGATATTTAACTTGTACCGTAGACGAGGTTCTTGTAAACAGAGCCGTCTGAAACTTTGGGGTGGCTGTGTGTGTTTGATTTTAATTTCCCTAAGCTATAGGACCATAAGTGGAAGTGCCGTAGGCTCCGTTGCTTTGTTTTTTAGGTGTTTCAGGAAACACCATACAATTCTCCAGAGTGGCTGTTGGCAATTTACATCCCACCCATCAGCATAACAAGGCTCCCTGTTCTCCATGGCCTGTGCTGCCTTTCTGGATTTTACACTTTTTTCAGATGACCCTTTTGACCGGGGGGCAGTGAGACTTCATTGTAGTGCAGATTTCTTTAACATGCTTGCTTGGTTGGCCAAAAAGTGCGTATGCGATTTTTCCTGAATATATTCAGGAAAAAACGCATACGCCCTTTTTGGCCAAGTGCATCATTGTCGACGTTCTGCCTCTTTTCCTATGCTTTAAATGCAATTCCAGTCTACCCCCTGAAATCGTTTTCCTGCAATTCTGCCCGCTTTCAAGTCCTCTTCGCAGCATTCCTTCAATATATTTTGGGACGATAGCTGTCATTTATAACTCTGCAGGTTTGTGAATTACACTGACCCTGAGCTCCTGTCTTCAAATCGCTTTCTTGTGAGCTGGCCGCAAACCCGCAGCATTGCTTCAGGCCCTAATCTGGTTCCAGCACGGCATGCTGAGCCTTTGGTTAATTCCACTTCCTGGTGGGAAATGAGCATTAAATTTGCCCGTGCAGACACCTACAGGTAGTCTCTCATTCGTTCTCCCTATTCCTGTTCATCTTGCGCAGAAATTGCAAACTGTGCCAAACAAGAGGTTAAAGGCACTGACTCTCCAAGTGGGGAGAGTGTTAGTAAAGGGTCTGGAATTGTGAACCCGAGTAAAAGGGGACGAAAACTGAGATGCATTTGAAAACGTTTCCCTGTGACACGGTGCACCATACTGTCGGTTTCCCATGCATGTTTTAGCTGAAGGAAGAATCGCTTAAACCTGGAGAGTTCGGACCCATGGAATAGGTACCATGCAGTATGACTTCAAATGGTCTGCATTTGCTCATTGAACCTCACCAATGCTATCAGCCCGAAGTGTCCAACCTTATGTCTCACTCAGCTCTGGGTGTAGATGAGGTAAATCCAGGTTGCATCACAAGCCTTGAATGAATTATTTAAGAATTGCTCTCTATTTCACTGTCATTGTGTTTTGTTTCTGTAATTCATTTTGATAATGGGATTTATCGGATTTTCTCTGCTGCATTCATGCAGCTATACACACGCTTGATTCTCTTATGGAGACATATAAATCCATGGGTTTGAAGATTCTTACTAGTCAGGTGTATTCCTAGGCGTTGAATATAGGGTGTTTATCCCATTTCGTTGAGCAAGGGGTAGGTCTGGACTATTACATATTTAACTTATGGAATGGTATCTGTGCTAATATCTATCTCTGGTTTTATGCAGCACCCCAACTCACCTTTCCCCTTAAGCTAACATAAGTTGGTTTTCTAAATTTGAGACCCTGTTCTGTTTTGTAATTCAGTTCATGTGTAGCCAAGATTACATTCCGTGTATTAGTGTTATCTTATGATATTTCATTTTCTGTGTGACTTATTTCACTTAGAATCATCGTACCTGAATTCAATCATTATGCCACGAGGGGCCTGATGATATAGATTTCATTGGTGAGTGATATTCCATTGTATGTACGTACCACAACTTCTTTATCCATTTTTCGCTTTCTGGGATATTTAACTTGTACCGTAGAAGATGTTCTTGTAAACAGAGCCGTCTGAAACTTTGGGGCGGCTGTGTGTTTTTGATTTTAATTTCCCTAAGCTATAGGACCATAAGTGGAAGTGCCGTAGGCTCCGTTGCTTTGTTTTTTAGGTGTTTCAGGAAACACCATACACTTCTCCAGAGTGGCTCTTGGCAATTTACATCCCACCCATCAGCATAACATGGCTCCCTGTTCTCCATGGCCTGTGCTGCCTTTCTGGATTTTACACTTTTTTCAGATGACCCTTTTGACCGGGGAGGAGTGAGACTTCATTGTAGTGCAGATTTCTTTAACATGCTTGCTTGGTTGGCAAAAAGGGCGTATGCGTTTTTTCCTGAATATATTCAGGAAAAAACGCATACGCCCTTTTTGGACACGTGCATCATTGTCGACGTTCTGCCTCTTTTCCTATGCTTTAAATGCAATTCCACTCTACTCCCTGAAACCGCTTTCCTGCAATTCTGCCCTGATTTCAAGTCCTCTTCGCAGCCTTCCTTCAATATATTTTTGGACAATAGCTATCATTTATAACTTTGCAGGATTGAGAATTACAGTGCCCCTGAGCTCCTTTCTTCAAATCGCTTTCTTGTGAGCAGGCCGCAAACCCGCAGGATTGATTCAGGCCCTAATCTGTTTCCAGCACGGCATGCTGAACGTTTGGTTAATTCCTATTCCTGGTTGGAAATGAGCGTTAAATTTGCCCGTGCAGACACCTACAGCTAGTCTCTCATTGGTTCTCCCTATTCCTGTTCATCTTGCGCAGAAATTGCAAACTCTCCCAAACAGCAGGTTAAAGGCACTGACTCTCCAAGTGGGGAGAGTGTTAGTAAAGGGTCTGGAATGGTGAAGCCGAGTAAAAGGGGCCGAAAACTGAGATGCATTTGAAAACGTTTCCCAGTCACACGGTGCACCATACTGTGGGTTTCCCATGCATGTTTTAGCTGAAGGAAGAATCGCTTAAACCTGGAGAGTTGGGACCCATGGAATGGGTACCATGCAGTATGACATCAAAAGGTCTGCATTTGCTCATCGAACCACACCAATGCTATCAGCCTGAAGTGTCCAACCTTATGTCTCACTCAGCTCTGGGTGTAGATGAGGTAAATCTAGGTTGTATCACAAGCCCTGAATGAATTATTTAAGCATTGCTCTCTATTTCACTGTCACTGTGTTTTGTTTTTTAATACATTTTGATAATGGGATTTATCGGATTTTCTCTGCTGCCTTCATGCAGCTGCACACACGCTTGATTCTCTTATGGAGACATATAAATCCATGGGTTTGAAGATTCTTACTAGTCAGGTGTATTCGTAGGCGTTGAATATAGGGTGTTTAGCCCATTTCGTTGAGCAAGGGGTAGGTCTTGACTATTACATATTTGACGTAAGGAATGGTATCTGTGCTAATTTCTATGTCTGGTTTTATGCAGCACCCCAACTCACCTTTCCCCTTAAGCTAACATAAGTTGGTTTTCTAAATTTGAGACCCTGTTCTGTTTTGTAATTCAGTTCATGTGTAGCCAAGATTACATTCGGTGTATTAGTGATATCTTATGATGTTTCATTTTCTGTGGGATTTATTTCACTTAGAATTATCGTACCTGAACCACTTATTATGCCACGACGGGCCAGATGACATAGATTTCATTGGTGAGTGATATTCCATTGTACGTACGTACCACAACTTCTTTATCCATTTTTCACTTTCTGGGATATTTAACTTGTACCATACACGAGGTTCTTGTAAACAGAGCCGTCTGAAACTTTGGGGTGTCTGTGTGTTTTTGATTTTAATTTCCCTAAGCTATAGGACCATAAGTGGAAGTGCCGTAGGCTCCGTTGCTTTGTTTTTTAGGTGTTTCAGGAAACACCATACACTTCTCCAGAGTGGCTGTTGGCAATTTACATCCCACCCATCAGCATAACAAGGCTCCCTGTTCTCCATGGCCTGTGCTGCATTTCTGGATTTTACACTTTTTTCAGATAGCCCTTTTGACCGGGGGGCAGTGAGACTTCATTGTAGTGCAGATTTCTTTAACATGCTTGCTTGGTTGGCCAAAAAGGGCGTATGCGTTTTTTCCTGAATATATTCAGGAAAAAACGCATACGCCCTTTTTGGCCAAGTGCATCATTGTCAAAGTTCTGCCTCTTTTCCTATGCTTTAAATGCAATTCCAGTCTACCCCCTGAAATCGTTTTCCTGCAATTCTGCCCCGCTTTCAAGTCCTCTTCGCAGCCTTCCTTCAATATATTTTTGGACGATAGCTGTCATTTATAACTCTGCAGGTTTGTGAATTACACTGCCCCTGAGCTCCTGTCTTCAAATCGCTTTCTTGTGAGCTGGCCGCACACCCGCAGGATTGCTTCAGGCCCTAATCTGGTTCCGGCACGGCATGATGAGCCTTTGGTTAATTCCTCTTCCTGGTTGGATATGAGCGTTAAATTTGCCCGTGCAGACACCTACAGCTAGTCTCTCATTGGTTCTCCCTATTCCTGTTTATCTTGCTCAGAAATTGCAAACTGTGCCAAACAGGAGATTAAAGGCACTGACTCTCCAAGTGGGGAGAGTGTTAGTAAAGTGTCTGGAATTGTGAACCCGAGTAAAAGGGGATGAAAACCGAGATGCATTTGAAAATGTTTCCCAGTCACACGGTGCACCATACTGTGGGTTTCCCATGCATGCTTTAGCTGAAGGAAGAATCGCTTAAACCTGGAGAGTTGGGACCCATGGAATGGGTACCATGCAGTATGACTTCAAGTGGTCTGCATTTGCTCATCGAACCTCACCAATGCTATCAGCCCGAAGTGTCCAACCTTATGTCTCACTCAGCTCTGGGTTCAGATGAGGTAAATCCAGGTTGCATCACAAGCCCTGAATGAATTATTTAAGAATTGCTCTCTATTTCACTGTCATTGTGTTTTGTTTTTGTAATTCATTTTGATAATAGGATTTATCGGATTTTCTCTGCTGCCTTCATGCAGCTGTACACACGCTTGATTCTCTTATGGAGACATATAAATCCATGGGTTTGAAGATTCTTACTAGTCAGGTGTATTCCTAGGCGTTGAATAGAGGGTGTTTAGCCCATTTTGTTGAGCAAGGGGTAGGTTTTTACTATTACGTATTTGACGTAGGGAATGGTATGTGTGCTAACTTCTATCTCTGGTTTTATGCAGCACCCCAACTCACCTTTCCCCTTAAGGAAACATAAGTTGGTTTTCTAAATTTGAGACCCTGTTCTGTTTTGTAATTCAGTTCATGTGTAGCCAAGATTACATTTCGTGTATTAGTGATATCTTATGATATTTCATTTTCTGTGTGACTTATTTCACTTAGAATCATTGTACCTGAATTCAATCATTATGCCACGACGGGCCTGATGATATAGATTTCATTGGTGAGTGATATTCCATTGTACGTACGTACCACAACTTCTTTATCCATTTTTCGCTTTCTGGGATATTTAACTTGTACCGTAGAAGATGTTCTTGTAAACAGAGCCGTCTGAAACTTTGGGGCGGCTCTGTGTTTTTGATTTTAATTTCCCTAAGCTATAGGACCATAAGTGGAACTGCCATAGGCTCCGTTGCTTTGTTTTTTAGGTGTTTCAGGAAACACCATACACTTCTCCAGAGTGGCTGTTGGCAATTTACATCCCACCCATCAGCATAACATGGCTCCCTGTTCTCCATGGCCTGTGCTGCCTTTCTGGATTTTACACTTTTTTCAGGTGACCCTTTTGACCGTGGGGCAGTGAGACTTCATTGTAGTGCAGATTTCTTTAACATGCTTGCTTGGTTGGTCAAAAAGGGCATATGCGTTTTTTCCTGAATATATTCAGGAAAAAACGCATATGCCCTTTTTGGCCACGTGCATTATTGTCGACGTTCTGCCTCTTTTCCTATGCTTTAAATGCAATTCCACTCTACTCCCTGAAACCGCTTTCCTGCAATTCTGCCCCGATTTCAAGTCCTCTTCGCAGCCTTCCTTCAATATATTTTTGGACAATAGCTGTCATTTATAACTTTGCAGGATTGAGAATTACAGTGTTCCTGAGCTCCTTTCTTCAAATCGCTTTCTTGTGAGCTGGCCGCAAACCCGCAGGATTGATTCAGGCCCTAATCTGGTTCCGGCACGGCATGCTGAACGTTTGGTTAATTCCTATTCCTGGTTGGAAATGAGCGTTAAATTTGCCCGTGCAGACACCTACAGCTAGTCTCTCATTGGTTCTCCCTATTCCTGTTCATCTTGCGCAGAAATTGCAAACTGTGCCAAACAGGAGTTTAAAGGCACTGACTCTCCAAGTAGGGAGAGTGTTAGTAAAGGGTCTGGAATGGTGAAGCCGAGTAAAAGGGGCCGAAAACTGAGATGCATTTGAAAACGTTTCCCGGTCACACGGTGCACCATACTGTGGGTTTCCCATGCATGTTTTAGCTGAAGGAAGAATCGCTTAAACCTGGAGAGTTGGGACCCATGGAATGGGTACCATGCAGTATGACATCAAATGGTCTGCATTTGCTCATCGAACCACACCAATGCTATCAGCCTGAAGTGTCCAACCTTATGTCTCACTCAGCTCTGGGTGTAGATGAGGTAAATCCAGGTTGCATCACAAGCCCTGAATGAATTATTTAAGCATTGCTCTCTATTTCACTCTCATTGTGTTTTGTTTTTTAATACATTTTGATAATGGGATTTATCGGATTTTCTCTGCTGCCTTCATGCAGCTGCACACACGCTTGATTCTCTTATGGAGACATATAAATCCATGGGTTTGAAGATTCTTACTAGTCAGATGTATTCCTAGGCGTTGAATATAGGGTGATTAGCCCATTTCGTTGAGCAAGTGGTAGGTCTTGACTATTACATATTTGACTTATGGAATGGTATCTGTGCTAATTTCTATCTCTGGTTTTATGCAGCACCCAACTCACCTTTCCCATTAAGCAAACATAAGTTGGTTTTCTAAATTTGAGACCCTGTTCTGTTTTGTAATTCAGTTCATGTGTAGCCAAGATTACATTCCGTGTATTAGTGATATCTTATGATGTTTCATTTTCTGTGTGACTTATTTCACTTGGAATCATCGTACCTGAATCCACTCATTATGCCAGGACATGCCAGATGACATAGACTTCATTGGTGAGTGATATTCCATTGTACGTACGTACCACAACTTCTTTATACATTTTTCCCTTTCTGGGATATTTAACTTGTACCGTAGACGAGGTTCTTGTAAACAGAGCCGTCTGAAACTTTGGGGTGGCTGTGTGTGTTTGATTTTAATTTCCCTAAGCTATAGGACCATAAGTGGAAGTGCCGTAGGCTCCGTTGCTTTGTTTTTTAGGTGTTTCAGGAAACACCATACAATTCTCCAGAGTGGCTGTTGGCAATTTACATCCCACCCATCAGCATAACAAGGCTCCCTGTTCTCCATGGCCTGTGCTGCCTTTCTGGATTTTACACTTTTTTCAGATGACCCTTTTGACCGGGGGGCAGTGAGACTTCATTGTAGTGCAGATTTCTTTAACATGCTTGCTTGGTTGGCCAAAAAGTGCGTATGCGATTTTTCCTGAATATATTCAGGAAAAAACGCATACGCCCTTTTTGGCCAAGTGCATCATTGTCGACGTTCTGCCTCTTTTCCTATGCTTTAAATGCAATTCCAGTCTACCCCCTGAAATCGTTTTCCTGCAATTCTGCCCGCTTTCAAGTCCTCTTCGCAGCATTCCTTCAATATATTTTGGGACGATAGCTGTCATTTATAACTCTGCAGGTTTGTGAATTACACTGACCCTGAGCTCCTGTCTTCAAATCGCTTTCTTGTGAGCTGGCCGCAAACCCGCAGCATTGCTTCAGGCCCTAATCTGGTTCCAGCACGGCATGCTGAGCCTTTGGTTAATTCCACTTCCTGGTGGGAAATGAGCATTAAATTTGCCCGTGCAGACACCTACAGGTAGTCTCTCATTCGTTCTCCCTATTCCTGTTCATCTTGCGCAGAAATTGCAAACTGTGCCAAACAAGAGGTTAAAGGCACTGACTCTCCAAGTGGGGAGAGTGTTAGTAAAGGGTCTGGAATTGTGAACCCGAGTAAAAGGGGACGAAAACTGAGATGCATTTGAAAACGTTTCCCTGTGACACGGTGCACCATACTGTCGGTTTCCCATGCATGTTTTAGCTGAAGGAAGAATCGCTTAAACCTGGAGAGTTCGGACCCATGGAATAGGTACCATGCAGTATGACTTCAAATGGTCTGCATTTGCTCATTGAACCTCACCAATGCTATCAGCCCGAAGTGTCCAACCTTATGTCTCACTCAGCTCTGGGTGTAGATGAGGTAAATCCAGGTTGCATCACAAGCCTTGAATGAATTATTTAAGAATTGCTCTCTATTTCACTGTCATTGTGTTTTGTTTCTGTAATTCATTTTGATAATGGGATTTATCGGATTTTCTCTGCTGCATTCATGCAGCTATACACACGCTTGATTCTCTTATGGAGACATATAAATCCATGGGTTTGAAGATTCTTACTAGTCAGGTGTATTCCTAGGCGTTGAATATAGGGTGTTTATCCCATTTCGTTGAGCAAGGGGTAGGTCTGGACTATTACATATTTAACTTATGGAATGGTATCTGTGCTAATATCTATCTCTGGTTTTATGCAGCACCCCAACTCACCTTTCCCCTTAAGCTAACATAAGTTGGTTTTCTAAATTTGAGACCCTGTTCTGTTTTGTAATTCAGTTCATGTGTAGCCAAGATTACATTCCGTGTATTAGTGTTATCTTATGATATTTCATTTTCTGTGTGACTTATTTCACTTAGAATCATCGTACCTGAATTCAATCATTATGCCACGAGGGGCCTGATGATATAGATTTCATTGGTGAGTGATATTCCATTGTATGTACGTACCACAACTTCTTTATCCATTTTTCGCTTTCTGGGATATTTAACTTGTACCGTAGAAGATGTTCTTGTAAACAGAGCCGTCTGAAACTTTGGGGCGGCTGTGTGTTTTTGATTTTAATTTCCCTAAGCTATAGGACCATAAGTGGAAGTGCCGTAGGCTCCGTTGCTTTGTTTTTTAGGTGTTTCAGGAAACACCATACACTTCTCCAGAGTGGCTCTTGGCAATTTACATCCCACCCATCAGCATAACATGGCTCCCTGTTCTCCATGGCCTGTGCTGCCTTTCTGGATTTTACACTTTTTTCAGATGACCCTTTTGACCGGGGAGGAGTGAGACTTCATTGTAGTGCAGATTTCTTTAACATGCTTGCTTGGTTGGCAAAAAGGGCGTATGCGTTTTTTCCTGAATATATTCAGGAAAAAACGCATACGCCCTTTTTGGACACGTGCATCATTGTCGACGTTCTGCCTCTTTTCCTATGCTTTAAATGCAATTCCACTCTACTCCCTGAAACCGCTTTCCTGCAATTCTGCCCTGATTTCAAGTCCTCTTCGCAGCCTTCCTTCAATATATTTTTGGACAATAGCTATCATTTATAACTTTGCAGGATTGAGAATTACAGTGCCCCTGAGCTCCTTTCTTCAAATCGCTTTCTTGTGAGCAGGCCGCAAACCCGCAGGATTGATTCAGGCCCTAATCTGTTTCCGGCACGGCATGCTGAACGTTTGGTTAATTCCTATTCCTGGTTGGAAATGAGCGTTAAATTTGCCCGTGCAGACACCTACAGCTAGTCTCTCATTGGTTCTCCCTATTCCTGTTCATCTTGCGCAGAAATTGCAAACTCTCCCAAACAGCAGGTTAAAGGCACTGACTCTCCAAGTGGGGAGAGTGTTAGTAAAGGGTCTGGAATGGTGAAGCCGAGTAAAAGGGGCCGAAAACTGAGATGCATTTGAAAACGTTTCCCAGTCACACGGTGCACCATACTGTGGGTTTCCCATGCATGTTTTAGCTGAAGGAAGAATCGCTTAAACCTGGAGAGTTGGGACCCATGGAATGGGTACCATGCAGTATGACATCAAAAGGTCTGCATTTGCTCATCGAACCACACCAATGCTATCAGCCTGAAGTGTCCAACCTTATGTCTCACTCAGCTCTGGGTGTAGATGAGGTAAATCTAGGTTGTATCACAAGCCCTGAATGAATTATTTAAGCATTGCTCTCTATTTCACTGTCACTGTGTTTTGTTTTTTAATACATTTTGATAATGGGATTTATCGGATTTTCTCTGCTGCCTTCATGCAGCTGCACACACGCTTGATTCTCTTATGGAGACATATAAATCCATGGGTTTGAAGATTCTTACTAGTCAGGTGTATTCGTAGGCGTTGAATATAGGGTGTTTAGCCCATTTCGTTGAGCAAGGGGTAGGTCTTGACTATTACATATTTGACGTAAGGAATGGTATCTGTGCTAATTTCTATGTCTGGTTTTATGCAGCACCCCAACTCACCTTTCCCCTTAAGCTAACATAAGTTGGTTTTCTAAATTTGAGACCCTGTTCTGTTTTGTAATTCAGTTCATGTGTAGCCAAGATTACATTCGGTGTATTAGTGATATCTTATGATGTTTCATTTTCTGTGGGATTTATTTCACTTAGAATTATCGTACCTGAACCACTTATTATGCCACGACGGGCCAGATGACATAGATTTCATTGGTGAGTGATATTCCATTGTACGTACGTACCACAACTTCTTTATCCATTTTTCACTTTCTGGGATATTTAACTTGTACCATACACGAGGTTCTTGTAAACAGAGCCGTCTGAAACTTTGGGGTGTCTGTGTGTTTTTGATTTTAATTTCCCTAAGCTATAGGACCATAAGTGGAAGTGCCGTAGGCTCCGTTGCTTTGTTTTTTAGGTGTTTCAGGAAACACCATACACTTCTCCAGAGTGGCTGTTGGCAATTTACATCCCACCCATCAGCATAACAAGGCTCCCTGTTCTCCATGGCCTGTGCTGCCTTTCTGGATTTTACACTTTTCTCAGATGACTCTTTTGACCGGGGGGCAGTGAGACTTCATTGTAGTGCAGATTTCTTTAACATGCTTGCTTGGTTGGCCAAAAAGGGCGTATGCGTTTTTTCCTGAATATATTCAGGAAAAAACGCATACGCCCTTTTTGGACACGTGCATCATTGTCGACGTTCTGCCTCTTTTCCTATGCTTTAAATGCAATTCCACTGTACTCCCTGAAACCGCTTTCCTGCAATTCTGCCCTGAATTCAAGTCCTCTTCGCAGCCTTCCTTCAATATATTTTTGGACAATAGCTGTCATTTATAACTTTGCAGGATTGAGAATTACAGTGCCCCTGAGCTCCTTTCTTCAAATCGCTTTCTTGTGAGCTGGCCGCAAACCCGCAGGATTGATTCAGGCCGTAATCTGGTTCCGGCACGGCATGCTGAGCGATTGGTTAATTCCTATTCCTGGTTGGAAATGAGCGTTAAATTTGCCCGTGCAGACACCTACAGCTAGTCTCTCATTGGTTCTCCCTATTCCTGTTCATCTTGCGCAGAATTTGCAAACTCTCCCAAACAGCAGGTTAAAGGCACTGACTCTCCAAGTAGTGAGAGTGTTAGTAAAGGGTCTGGAATTGTGAACCCGAGTAAAAGGGGACGAAAACTGCAATACATTTGAAAACGTTTCCCGGTCACACGCTGCACCATACTGTGGGTTTCCCATGCATGTATTAGCTGAAGGAAGAATCCCTTAAACCTGGAGAGTTGGGACCCATGGAATGCGTACCATGCAGTATGCCTTCAAAGGGTCTGCATTTGTTCATCGAACCTCACCAATGCTATCAGCCCGAAGTCCCCAACCTTATGTCTCACTCAGCTCTGGATGTAGATGTGGTAAATCCAGGTTGCATCACAATCCCTGAATGAATTATTTAAGAATTGCTCCCTATTTCCCTGTCCTTGTGTTTTGTTTTTGTAATTCATTTTGATAATGGGATTTATCGGATTTTCTCTGCTGCATTCATGCCGCTGTACACACGCTTCATTCTCTTATGGAGACATATAAATCCATGGGTTTGAAGATTCTTACTAGTCAGGTGTATTCCTAGGCGTTGAATATGGCGTGTTTTGTCCATTTCGTTGAGCAAGGGGTAGGTCTTGAGTATTACATATTTGACGAATGGAATGGTATCTGTGCTAATTTCTATCTCTGGTTTTATGCAGCACCCCAACTCACCTTTCCCCTTAAGCAAGCATAAGTTGGTTTTCTAAATTTGAGGCCCTGTTCTGTTTTGTAATTCAGTTCATGTGTAGCCAAGTTTACATTCCGTGTATTAGTGATATCTTATGATGTTTCATTTTCTGTGTGACTTATTTCAGTTAGAATCATGGTACCTGAATCCACTCATTATGCCGCGACGGGCCTGATGACATAGATTTCATTGCTGAGTGATATTCCATTGTACGTACGTACCACAACTTCTTTATCAATTTTTCACATTCTGGGATATTTCACTTGTACCGTAGACGAGGTTCTTGTAAACAGAGCTGACCGAAACTTTGGGGTGGCTGTGTGTTTTTGATTTTAATTTCCCTAAGCTATAGGACCATAAGTGGAAGTGCCGTAGGCTCCGTTGCTTTGTTTTTTAGGTGTTCCAGGAAACACCATACTCTTCTCCAGAGTGGCTGTTGGCAATTTACTTCCCGCCCATCAGCATAACAAGGCTCCCGGTTCTCCATGCCCTGTGCTGCCTTTCTGGATTTTACACTTTTTTCAGATGGCCCTTTTGACCGGGGGGCAGTGAGACTTCATTGTAGTGCAGATTTCTTTAACATGCTTGCTTGGTTGGCCAAAAAGGGCGTATGCGTTTTTTCCTGAATATATTCAGAAAAAACGCATACGCCCTTTTTGGCCAAGAGCATCATTGTCAACGTTCTGCCTCTTTTCCTATGCTTTAAATGCAATTCCCGTCTACCCCCTGAAATCGTTTTCCTGCAATTCTGCCCCGCTTACAAGTTCTCTTCGCAGCCTTCCTTCAATATATTTTTGGACGATAGCTGTCATTTATAACTCTGCAGGTTTGTGAGTTACAGTGCCCCTGAGCTCCTTTCTTCAACTCGCTATCTTGTGAGCTGGCCGCAAACCCGCTGGATTGCTTCAGGCCCTAATCTGGTTCCGGCAGGGCATGCTGAGCCTTTGGTTAATTCCTATTCCTGGTGGGGAATGAGCGTTAAATTTGCCCGTGCAGACACCTACAGCTAATCTCTCATTGGATCTCCCTCTTCCTGTTCTTCTTGAGCAGAAATTGCAAACTGTGCCCAACAGGAGGTTAAAGGCACTGACTCTCCAAGTAGGGAGAGTGTTAGTAAAGGGTCTGGAATTGTGAACCCGAGTAAAAGGGGACGAAAACTGCAATGCATTTGAAAAAGTTTCCCGGTCACACGCTGCACCATACTGTGGGTTTCCCATGCATGTATTAGCTGAAGGAAGAATCCCTTAAATCTGGAGAGTTGGGACCCATGGAATGCGTACCATGCAGTATGCCTTCAAAGGGTCTGCATTTGTTCATCGAACCTCACCAATGCTATCAGCCCGAAGTCCCCAACCTTATGTCTCACTCAGCTCTGGATGTAGATGTGGTAAATCCAGGTTGCATCACAATCCCTGAATGAATTATTTAAGAATTGCTCCCTATTTCACTGTCCTTGTGTTTTGTTTTTGTAATTCATTTTGATAATGGGATTTATCGGATTTTCTCTGCTGCATTCATGCCGCTGTACACACGCTTCATTCTCTTATGGAGACATATAAATCCATGGGTTTGAAGATTCTTACTAGTCAGGTTTATTCCTAGGCGTTGAATATGGCGTGTTTTGTCCATTTCGTTGAGCAAGGGGTAGGTCTTGACTATTACATATTTGACGAATGGAATGGTATCTGTGCTAATTTCTATCTCTGGTTTTATGCAGCACCCCAACTCACCTTTCCCCTTAAGCAAGCATAAGTTGGTTTTCTAAATTTGAGACCCTGTTCTGTTTTGTAATTCAGTTCATGTGTAGCCAAGTTTACATTCCGTGTATTAGTGATATCTTATGATATTTCATTTTCTGTGTGACTTATTTCAGTTAGAATCATGGTACCTGAATCCACTCATTATGCCGCGACAGGCCTGATGACATAGATTTCATTGCTGAGTGATATTCCATTGTACGTACGTACCACAACTTCTTTATCCATTTTTCACATTCTGGGATATTTAACTTGTACCGTAGACGAGGTTCTTGTAAACAGAGCCGACCAAAACTTTGGGGTGGCTGTGTGTTTTTGATTTTAATTTCCCTAAGCTATAGGACCATAAGTGGAAGTGCCGTAGGCTCCATTGCTTTGTTTTGTAGGTGTTCCAGGAAACACCATACACTTCTCCAGAGTGGCTGTTGGCAATTTACATCCCGCACATCAGCATAACAAGGCTCCCGGTTCTCCATGCCCTGTGCTGCCTTTCTGGATTTTACACTTTTTTCAGATGGCCCTTTTGACCGGGGGGCAGTGAGACTTCATTGTAGTGCAGATTTCTTTAACATGCTTGCTTGGTTGGCCTAAAGGGCGTATGCGTTTTTTCCTGAATATATTCAGAAAAAACGCATACGCACTTTTTGGCCAAGAGCGTCATTGTCGACGTTCTGCCTCTTTTCCTATGCTTTAAATGCAATTCCCGTCTACCCCCTGAAATCGTTTTCCTGCAATTCTGCCCCGCTTACAAGTTCTCTTCGCAGCCTTCCTTCAATATATTTTTGGACGATAGCTGTCATTTATAACTCTGCAGGTTTGTGAGTTACAGTGCCCCTGAGCTCCTTTCTTCAACTCGCTATCTTGTGAGCTGGCCGCAAACCCGCTGGATTGCTTCAGGCCCTAATCTGGTTCCGGCAGGACATGCTGAGCCTTTGGTTAATTCCTCTTCCTGGTGGGGAAGGAGCGTTAAATTTGCCCGTGCAGACACCTACAGCTAATCTCTCATTGGTTCTCCCTCTTCCTGTTCTTCTTGAGCAGAAATTGCAAACTGTGCCCAACAGGAGGTTAAAGGCACTGACTCTCCAAGTAGGGAGAGTGTTAGTAAAGTGTCTGGAATTGTGAACCCGAGTAAAAGGGGACGAAAACTGCAATGCATTTGAAAACGTTTCCCGGTCACACGCTGCACCATACTGTGGGTTTCCCATGCATGTTTTAGCTGAAGGAAGAATCCCTTAAACCGGGAGAGTTGGGACCCTTGGAATGGGTACCATGCAGTATGACTTCAAAGTGTCTGCATTGGCTCACTGAACCTCACCAATGCTATCAGCCCGAAGTGCCCAACCTTATGTCTCACTCAGCTCTGGGTGTAGATGTGGTAAATCTATGTTGCATCACAAATCCTGAATGAATTATTTAAGAATTGCTCTCTATTTCACTGTCCTTGTGTTTTGTTTTTTTAATATATTTTGATAATGGGATTTATCGGATTTTCTCTGCTGCATTCATGCTGCTGTACACACGCTTCATTCTCTTACGGAGACATATGAATCCATGGGTTTGAAGATTCTTACTAGTCAGGTGTATTCCTAGGCGTTGAATATGGGGTGTTTAGTCCATTTCGTTGAGCAAGGGGTAGGTCTTGACTATTACATATTTGGCTTATGAAAAGGTATCTGTGCTAATTTCTATCTCTGTTTTGATGCGGCACCCCAACTCACCTTTCCCCTTAAGCAAGCATAAGTTGGTTTTCTAAATTTGAGGCCCTGTTCTGTTTTGTAATTCAGTTCATGTGTAGCCTAGTTTATATTCCGTGTATTAGTGATATCTTAAGATGTTTCATTTTCTGTGTGACTTATTTCACTTAGAATCATGGTACCTGAATCCACTCATTATGCCGCGACGGGCCTGATGACATAGATTTCATTGCTCAGTGATATTCCATTGTACGTACGTACCACAACTTCTTTATCCATTTTTCACATTCTGGGATATTTCACTTGTACCGTAGACGAGGTTCTTGTAAACAGAGCCGACCGAAACTTTGGGGTGGCTGTGTGTTTTTGATTTTAATATCCCTAAGCTATAGGACCATAAGTGGAAGTGCCGTAGGCTCCGTTGCTTTGTTTTTTAGGTGTTCCAGGAAACACCATACACTTCTCCAGAGTGGCTGTTGGCAATTTACATCCCGCCCATCAGCATAACTAGGCTCCCGGTTCTCCATGCCCTGTGCTGCCTTTCTGGATTTTACACTTTTTTCAGATGGCCCTTTTGACTGGGGCGCAGTGAGACTACATTGTAGTGCAGATTTCTTTAACATGCTTGCTTGGTTGGCCAAAAAGTGCGTATGCGTTTTTTCCTGAATATATTCAGAAAAAACGCATACGCCCTTTTTGGCCAAGAGCATCATTGTCGATGTTCTGCCTCTTTTCCTATGCTTTAAATGCAATTACCGTCTACCCCCTGAAATCGTTTTCCTGCAATTCTGCCCCGCTTACAAGTTGTCTTCGCAGCCTTACTTCAATATATTTTTGGACGATAGCTGTCATTTATAACTCTGCAGGTTTGTGAGTTACAGTGCCCCTGAGCTCCTTTCTTCAACTCGCTATCTTGTGAGCTGGCCGCAAACCCGCTGGATTGCTTCAGGCCCTAATCTGGTTCCGGCAGGGAATGCTGAGCCTTTGGTTAATTCCTCTTCCTGGTGGGGAATGAGCGTTAAATTTGCCCGTGCAGACACCTACAGCTAATCTCTCATTGGTTCTCCCTCTTCCTGTTCTTCTTGAGCAGAAATTGCAAACTGTGCCCAACAGGAGGTTAAAGGCACTGACTCTCCAAGTAGGGAGAGTGTTAGTAAAGGGTCTGGAATTGTGAACCCGAGTAAAAGGGGACGAAAACTGCAATACATTTGAAAACGTTTCCCGGTCACACGCTGCACCATACTGTGGGTTTCCCATGCATGTATTAGCTGAAGGAAGAATCCCTTAAACCTGGAGAGTTGGGACCCATGGAATGCGTACCATGCAGTATGCCTTCAAAGGGTCTGCATTTGTTCATCGAACCTCACCAATGCTATCAGCCCGAAGTCCCCAACCTTATGTCTCCCTCAGCTCTGGATGTAGATGTGGAAAATGCAGGTTGCATCACAATCCCTGAATGAATTATTTAAGAATTGCTCCCTATTTCACTGTCCTTGTGTTTTGTTTTTGTAATTCATTTTGATAATGGGATTTATAGGATTTTCTCTGCTGCATTCATGCCGCTGTACACACGCTTCATTCTCTTATGGAGACATATAAATCCATGGGTTTGAAGATTCTTACTAGTCAGGTGTATTCCTAGGCGTTGAATATGGCGTGTTTTGTCTATTTCGTTGAGCAAGGGGTAGGTCTTGACTATTACATATTTGACGAATGGAATGGTATCTGTGCTAATTTCTATCTCTGGTTTTATGCAGCACCCCAACTCACCTTTCCCCTTAAGCAAGCATAAGTTGGTTTTCTAAATTTGAGGCCCTGTTCTGTTTTGTAATTCAGTTCATGTGTAGCCAAGTATACATTCCGTGTATTAGTGATATCTTATGATGTTTCATTTTCTGTGTGACTTATTTCAGTTAGAATCATGGTACCTGAATCCACTCATTATGCCGCGACGGGCCTGATGACATAGATTTCATTGCTGAGTGATATTCCATTGTACGTACGTACCACATCTTCTTTATCAATTTTTCACATTCTGGGATATTTAACTTGTACCGTAGACGAGGTTCTTGTAAACAGAGCCGTCCGAAACTTTGGGGTGGCTGTGAGTTTTTGATTTTAATTTCCCTAATCTATAGGACCATAAGTGGAATTGCCGTAGGCTCCGTTGCTTTGTTTTTTAGGTGTTCCAGGAAATACCATACACTTCTCCAGAGTGGCTGTTAGTAATTTACATCTCGCCCATCAGCATAACAAGGCTCCCTGTTCTCCATGGCCTGTGCTGCCTTTCTGGATTTTACACTTTTTTCAGATGGCCGTTTTGACCGGGGGGCAGTGAGACTTCATTGTAGTGCAGATTTCTTTAAAATGCTTGCTTGGTTGGCCAAAAAGGGCGTATGCGTTTTTTCCTGAATATATTCAGGAAAAAACGCATACGCCCTTTTTGGCCAAGAGCATCATTGTCGACGTTCTGCCTCTTTTCCTATGCTTTAAATGCAATTCCCGTCTACCCCCTGAAATCATTTTCCTGCAATTCTACCCCGCTTACAAGTTCTCTTCGCAGCCTTCCTTCAATATATTTTTGGACGATAGCTGTCATTTATAACTCTGCAGGTTTGTGAGTTACAGTGTCCCTGAGCTCCTTTCTTCAACTCGCTATCTTGTGAGCTGGTCGAAAACCCGCAGGATTGCTTCAGGCCCTAATCTGCTTCCAGCACGGCATGTTGAGCCTTAGGTTATTTCCTCTTCCTGGCGGGAAATGAGCGTTAAATTTGCCCGTGCAGACACCTACAGCTAGTCTCTCATTGGTTCTCCCTATTCCTGTTCATCTTGAGCAGAAATTGCAAACTGTGCCAAAGAGGAGGTTAAAGCACTGACTCTCCAAGTAGGGAGAGTGTTAGTAAAGGGTCTGGAATGGTGAACCCGAGTAAAAGGGGAGGAAAACTGAGATGCATTTGAAAACGTTTGCCGGTCACACGGTGCACCATACTGTGGGTTTCCCATGCATGTTTTAGCTGAAGGAAGAATCCCTTAAACCGGGAGAGTTGGGACCCTTGGAATGGGTACCATGCAGTATGACTTCAAAGTGTCTGCATTGGCTCACTGAACCTCACCAATGCTATCAGCCCGAAGTGCCCAACCTTATGTCTCACTCAGCTCTGGGTGTAGATGTGGTAAATCTATGTTGCATCACAAATCCTGAATGAATTATTTAAGAATTGCTCTCTATTTCACTGTCCTTGTGTTTTGTTTTTTTAATATATTTTGATAATGGGATTTATCGGATTTTCTCTGCTGCATTCATGCTGCTGTACACACGCTTCATTCTCTTACGGAGACATATGAATCCATGGGTTTGAAGATTCTTACTAGTCAGGTGTATTCCTAGGCGTTGAATATGGGGTGTTTAGTCCATTTCGTTGAGCAAGGGGTAGGTCTTGACTATTACATATTTGGCTTATGAAAAGGTATCTGTGCTAATTTCTATCTCTGTTTTGATGCGGCACCCCAACTCACCTTTCCCCTTAAGCAAGCATAAGTTGGTTTTCTAAATTTGAGGCCCTGTTCTGTTTTGTAATTCAGTTCATGTGTAGCCTAGTTTATATTCCGTGTATTCGTGATATCTTAAGATGTTTCATTTTCTGTGTGACTTATTTCACTTAGAATCATGGTACCTGAATCCACTCATTATGCCGCGACGGGCCTGATGACATAGATTTCATTGCTCAGTGATATTCCATTGTACGTACGTACCACAACTTCTTTATCCATTTTTCACATTCTGGGATATTTCACTTGTACCGTAGACGAGGTTCTTGTAAACAGAGCCGACCGAAACTTTGGGGTGGCTGTGTGTTTTTGATTTTAATATCCCTAAGCTATAGGACCATAAGTGGAAGTGCCGTAGGCTCCGTTGCTTTGTTTTTTAGGTGTTCCTGGAAACACCATACACTTCTCCAGAGTGGCTGTTGGCAATTTACATCCCGCCCATCAGCATAACTAGGCTCCCGGTTCTCCATGCCCTGTGCTGCCTTTCTGGATTTTACACTTTTTTCAGATGGCCCTTTTGACTGGGGCGCAGTGAGACTACATTGTAGTGCAGATTTCTTTAACATGCTTGCTGGTTGGCCAAAAAGTGCGTATGCGTTTTTTCCTGAATATATTCAGAAAAAACGCATACGCCCTTTTTGGCCAAGAGCATCATTGTCGATGTTCTGCCTCTTTTCCTATGCTTTAAATGCAATTACCGTCTACCCCCTGAAATCGTTTTCCTGCAATTCTGCCCCGCTTACAAGTTGTCTTCGCAGCCTTACTTCAATATATTTTTGGACGATAGCTGTCATTTATAACTCTGCAGGTTTGTGAGTTACAGTGCCCCTGAGCTCCTTTCTTCAACTCGCTATCTTGTGAGCTGGCCGCAAACCCGCTGGATTGCTTCAGGCCCTAATCTGGTTCCGGCAGGGAATGCTGAGCCTTTGGTTAATTCCTCTTCCTGGTGGGGAATGAGCGTTAAATTTGCCCGTGCAGACACCTACAGCTAATCTCTCATTGGTTCTCCCTCTTCCTGTTCTTCTTGAGCAGAAATTGCAAACTGTGCCCAACAGGAGGTTAAAGGCACTGACTCTCCAAGTAGGGAGAGTGTTAGTAAAGGGTCTGGAATTGTGAACCCGAGTAAAAGGGGACGAAAACTGCAATACATTTGAAAACGTTTCCCGGTCACACGCTGCACCATACTGTGGGTTTCCCATGCATGTATTAGCTGAAGGAAGAATCCCTTAAACCTGGAGAGTTGGGACCCATGGAATGCGTACCATGCAGTATGCCTTCAAAGGGTCTGCATTTGTTCATCGAACCTCACCAATGCTATCAGCCCGAAGTCCCCAACCTTATGTCTCACTCAGCTCTGGATGTAGATGTGGTAAATCCAGGTTGCATCACAATCCCTGAATGAATTATTTAAGAATTGCTCCCTATTTCACTGTCCTTGTGTTTTGTTTTTGTAATTCATTTTGATAATGGGATTTATCGGATTTTCTCTGCTGCATTCATGCCGCTGTACACACGCTTCATTCTCTTATGGAGACATATAAATCCATGGGTTTGAAGATTCTTACTAGTCAGGTGTATTCCTAGGCGTTGAATATGGCGTGTTTTGTCCATTTCGTTGAGCAAGGGGTAGGTCTTGACTATTACATATTTGACGAATGGAATGGTATCTGTGCTAATTTCTATCTCTGGTTTTATGCAGCACCCCAACTCACCTTTCCCCTTAAGCAAGCATAAGTTGGTTTTCTAAATTTGAGGCCCTGTTCTGTTTTGTAATTCAGTTCATGTGTAGCCAAGTATACATTCCGTGTATTAGTGATATCTTATGATGTTTCATTTTCTGTGTGACTTATTTCAGTTAGAATCATGGTACCTGAATCCACTCATTATGCCGCGACGGGCCTGATGACATAGATTTCATTGCTGAGTGATATTCCATTGTACGTACGTACCACATCTTCTTTATCAATTTTTCACATTCTGGGATATTTAACTTGTACCGTAGACGAGGTTCTTGTAAACAGAGCCGTCCGAAACTTTGGGGTGGCTGTGAGTTTTTGATTTTAATTTCCCTAATCTATAGGACCATAAGTGGAATTGCCGTAGGCTCCGTTGCTTTGTTTTTTAGGTGTTCCAGGAAATACCATACACTTCTCCAGAGTGGCTGTTAGTAATTTACATCTCGCCCATCAGCATAACAAGGCTCCCTGTTCTCCATGGCCTGTGCTGCCTTTCTGGATTTTACACTTTTTTCAGATGGCCGTTTTGACCGGGGGGCAGTGAGACTTCATTGTAGTGCAGATTTCTTTAAAATGCTTGCTTGGTTGTCCAAAAAGGGCGTATGCGTTTTTTCCTGAATATATTCAGGAAAAAACGCATACGCCCTTTTTGGCCAAGAGCATCATTGTCGACGTTCTGCCTCTTTTCCTATGCTTTAAATGCAATTCCCGTCTACCCCCTGAAATCATTTTCCTGCAATTCTGCCCCGCTTACAAGTTCTCTTCACAGCCTTCCTTCAATATATTTTTGTACGATAGCTGTCATTTATAACTCTGAAGATTTGTGAGTTACAGTGTCCCTGAGCTCCTTTCTTCAACTCGCTATCTTGTGAGCTGGTCGCAAACCCGCAGGATTGCTTCAGGCCCTAATCTGCTTCCAGCACGGCATGTTGAGCCTTAGGTTATTTCCTCTTCCTGGCGGGAAATGAGCGTTAAATTTGCCCGTGCAGACACCTACAGCTAGTCTCTCATTGGTTCTCCCTATTCTTGTTCATCTTGAGCAGAAATTGCAAACTGTGCCAAAGAGGAGGTTAAAGCACTGACTCTCCAAGTAGGGAGAGTGTTAGTAAAGGGTCTGGAATGGTGAACCCGAGTAAAAGGGGAGGAAAACTGAGATGCATTTGAAAACGTTTGCCGATCACACGGTGCACCATACTGTGGGTTTCCCATGCATGTTTTAGCTGAAGGAAGAATCCCTTAATCCTGGAGAGTTGGGACCCTTGGAATGGGTACCATGCAGTTTGACTTCAAAGTGTCTGAATTTGCTCACTGAACCTCACCAATGCTATCAGCCCGAAGTGCCCAACCTTATGTCTCACTCAGCTCTGGGTGTAGATGTGGTAAATCCAGGTTGCATCACAAACCCTGAATGAATTATTTAAGAATTGCTCTCTATTTCACTGTCCTTGTGTTTTGCTTTTGTAATATATTTTGATAATGGGATTTATCGGATTTTCTCTGCTGCATTCATGCCGCTGTACACACGCTTCATTCTCTTACGGAGACATATGAATCCATGGGTTTGAAGATTCTTACTAGTCAGGTGTATTCCTAGGCGTTGAATATGGGGTGTTTAGTCCATTTCGTTGAGCAAGGGGTAGGTCTTGACTATTACATATTTGGCTTATGAAAAGGTATCTGTGCTAATTTCTATCTCTGTTTTGATGCGGCACCCCAACTCACCTTTCCCCTTAAGCAAGCATAAGTTGGTTTTCTAAACTTGAGGCCCTGTTCTGTTTTGTAATTCAGTTCATGTGTAGCCTAGTTTATATTCCGTGTATTAGTGATATCTTATGATGTTTCATTTTCTGTGTGACTTATTTCACTTAGAATCATGGTACCTGAATCCACTCATTATGCCGCGACGGGCCTGATGACATAGATTTCATTGCTCAGTGATATTCCATTGTACGTACGTACCACAACTTCTTTATCCATTTTTCACATTCTGGGATATTTAACTTGTACCGTAGACGAGGTTCTTGTAAACAGAACCGACCGAAACTTTGGGGTGGCTGTGTGTTTTTGATTTTAATTTCCCTAAGCTACAGGACCATAAGTGGAAGTGCCGTAGGCTCCGTTGCTTTGTTTTTTAGGTGTTCCTGGAAACACCCTACACTTCTCCAGAGTGGCTGTTGGCAATTTACATCCCGCCGATCAGCATAACAAGGATCCCGGTTCTCCATGCCCTGTGCTGCCTTTCTGGATTTTACACTTTTTTCAGATGGCCCTTTTGACCGGGGGGCAGTGAGACTTCATTTTAGTGCAGATTTCTTTATCATGCTTGCTTGGTTGGCCAAAAAGTGCGTATGCGTTTTTTCCTGAATATATTCAGAAAAAACGCATACGCCCTTTTTGGCCAAGAGCATCATTGTCGACGTTCTGCCTCTTTTCCTATGCTTTAAATGCAATTACCGTCTACCCCCTGAAATCGTTTTCCTGCAATTCTGCCCCGCTTACAAGTTCTCTTCGCAGCCTTCCTTCAATATATTTTTGGACGATAGCTGTCATTTATAACTCTGCAGGTTTGTGAGTTACAGTGCCCCTGAGCTCCTTTCTTCAACTCGCTATCTTGTGAGCTGGCCGCAAACCCGCTGGATTGCTTCAGGCCCTAATCTGGTTCCGGCAGGGCATGCTGAGCCTTTGGTTAATTCCTCTTCCTGGTGGGGAATGAGCGTTAAATTTGCCCGTGCAGACACCTACAGCTAATCTCTCATTGGTTCTCCCTCTTCCTGTTCTTCTTGAGCAGAAATTGCAAACTGTGCCCAACAGGAGGTTAAAGGCACTGACTCTCCAAGTAGGGAGAGTGTTAGTAAAGGGTCTGGAATTGTGAACCCGAGTAAAAGGGGACGAAAACTGCAATGCATTTGAAAACGTTTCCCGGTCACACGCTGCACCATACTGTGGGTTTCCCATGCATGTATTAGCTGAAGGAAGAATCCCTTAAACCTGGAGAGTTGGGACCCATGGAATGCGTACCATGCAGTATGCCTTCAAAGGGTCTGCATTTGTTCATCGAACCTCACCAATGCTATCAGCCCGAAGTCCCCAACCTTATGTCTCACTCAGCTCTGGATGTAGATGTGGAAAATCCAGGTTGCATCACAATCCCTGAATGAATTATTTAAGAATTGCTCCCTATTTCACTGTCCTTGTGTTTTGTTTTTGTAATTCATTTTGATAATGGGATTTATCGGATTTTCTCTGCTGCATTCCTGCCACTGTACACACGCTTCATTCTCTTATGGAGACATATAAATCCATGGGTTTGAAGATTCTTACTAGTCAGGTGTATTCCTAGGCGTTGAATATGGCGTGTTTTGTCCATTTCGTTGAGCAAGGGGTAGGTCTTGACTATTACATATTTGACGAATGGAATGGTATCTGTGCTAATTTCTATCTCTGGTTTTATGCAGCACCCCAACTCACCTTTCCCCTTAAGCAAGCATAAGTTGGTTTTCTAAATTTGAGGCCCTGTTCTGTTTTGTAATTCAGTTCATGTGTAGCCAAGTATACATTCCGTGTATTAGTGATATCTTATGATGTTTCATTTTCTCTGTGACTTATTTCAGTTAGAATCATGGTACCTGAATCCACTCATTATGCCGCGACGGGCCTGATGACATAGATTTCATTGCTGAGTGATATTCCATTGTACGTACGTACCACATCTTCTTTATCAATTTTTCACATTCTGGGATATTTAACTTCTACCGTAGACGAGGTTCTTGTAAACAGAGCCGTCCGAAACTTTGGGGTGGCTGTGAGTTTTTGATTTTAATTTCCCTAATCTATAGGACCATAAGTGGAATTGCCGTAGGCTCCGTTGCTTTGTTTTTTAGGTGTTCCAGGAAATACCATACACTTCTCCAGAGTGGCTGTTAGTAATTTACATCTCGCCCATCAGCATAACAAGGCTCCCTGTTCTCCATGGCCTGTGCTGCCTTTCTGGATTTTACACTTTATTCAGATGGCCGTTTTGATCGGGGGGCAGTGAGACTTCATTGTAGTGCAGATTTCTTTAAAATGCTTGCTTGGTTGGCCAAAAAGGGCGTATGCGTTTTTTCCTGAATATATTCAGGAAAAAACGCATACGCCCTTTTTGGCCAAGAGCATCATTGTCGACGTTCTGCCTCTTTTCCTATGCTTTAAATGCAATTCCCGTCTACCCCCTGAAATCATTTTCCTGCAATTCTGCCCCGCTTACAAGTTCTCTTCGCAGCCTTCCTTCAATATATTTTTGGACGATAGCTGTCATTTATAACTCTGCAGGTTTGTGAGTTACAGTGTCCCTGAGCTCCTTTCTTCAACTCGCTATCTTGTGAGCTGGCCGAAAACCCGCAGGATTGCTTCAGGCCCTAATCTGCTTCCAGCAGGGCATGTTGAGCCTTAGGTTATTTCCTCTTCCTGGCGGGAAATGAGCGTTAAATTTGCCCGTGCAGACACCTACAGCTAGTCTCTCATTGGATCTCCCTATTCCTGTTAATCTGAACAGAAATTGCAAACTGTGCCAAAGAGGAGGTTAAAGCACTGACTCTCCAAGTAGGGAGAGTGTTAGTAAAGGGTCTGGAATGGTGAACCCGAGTAAAAGGGGAGGAAAACTGAGATGCATTTGAAAACGTTTGCCGGTCACACGGTGCACCATACTGTGGGTTTCCCATGCATGTTTTAGCTGAAGGAAGAATCCCTTAATCCTGGAGAGTTGGGACCCTTGGAATGGGTACCATGCAGTATGACTTCAATGCGTCTGCATTTGCTCACTGAACCTCACCAATGCTATCAGCCCGAAGTGCCCAACCTTATGTCTCACTCAGCTCTGGGTGTAGATGTGGTAAATCCAGGTTGCATCACAAACCCTGAATGAATTATTAAAGAATTGCTCTCTATTTCACTGTCCTTGTGTTTTGTTTTTGTAATATATTTTGATAATGGGATTTATCGGATTTTCTCTGCTGCATTCATGCCGCTGTACACACGCTTCATTCTCTTACGGAGACATATGAATCCATGGGTTTGAAGATTCTTACTAGTCAGGTGTATTCCTAGGCGTTGAATATGGGGTGTTTAGTCCATTTCGTTGAGCAAGGGGTAGGTCTTGACTATTACATATTTGGCTTATGAAAAGGTATCTGTGCTAATTTCTATCTCTGTTTTGATGCGGCACCCCAACTCACCTTTCCCCTTAAGCAAGCATAAGTTGGTTTTCTAAACTTGAGGCCCTGTTCTGTTTTGTAATTCAGTTCATGTGTAGCCTAGTTTATATTCCGTGTATTAGTGATATCTTATGATGTTTCATTTTCTGTGTGACTTATTTCACTTAGAATCATGGTACCTGAATCCACTCATTATGCCGCGACGGGCCTGATGACATAGATTTCATTGCTCAGTGATATTCCATTGTACGTACGTACCACAACTTCTTTATCCATTTTTCACATTCTGGGATATTTAACTTGTACCATAGACGAGGTTCTTGTAAACAGAGCCGACCGAAACTTTGGGGTGGCTGTGTGTTTTTGATTTTAATTTCCCTAAGCTACAGGACCATAAGTGGAAGTGCCGTAGGCTCCGTTGCTTTGTTTTTTAGGTGTTCCTGGAAACACCCTACACTTCTCCAGAGTGGCTGTTGGCAATTTACATCCCGCCCATCAGCATAACAAGGCTCCCGGTTCTCCATGCCCTGTGCTGCCTTTCTGGATTTTACACTTTTTACAGATGGCCCTTTTGACCGGGGGGCAGTGAGACTTCATTGTAGTGCAGATTTCTTTAACATGCTTGCTTGGTTGGCCAAAAAGGGCGTATGCGTTTTTTCCTGAATATATTCAGAAAGAACGCATACGCCCTTTTTGGCCAAGAGCATCATTGTCGACGTTCTGCCTCTTTTCCTATGCTTTAAATGCAATTACCGTCTACCACCTGAAATCGTTTTCCTGCAATTCTGCCCCGCTTACAAGTTCTCTTCGCAGCCTTCCTTCAATATATTTTTGGACGATAGCTGTCATTTATAACTCTGCAGGTTTGTGAGTTACAGTGCCCCTGAGCTCCTTTCTTCAACTCGCTATCTTGTGAGCTGGCCGCAAACCCGCTGGATTGCTTCAGGCCCTAATGTGGTTCCGGCAGGGCATGCTGAGCCTTTGGTTAATTCGTCTTCCTGGTGGGGAATGAGCGTTAAATTTGCCCGTGCAGACACCTACAGCTAATCTCTCATTGGTTCTCCCTCTTCCTGTTCTTCTTGAGCAGAAATTGCAAACTGTGCCCAACAGGAGGTTAAAGGCACTGACTCTCCAAGTAGGGAGAGTGTTAGTAAAGGGTCTGGAATTGTGAACCCGAGTAAAAGGGGACGAAAACTGCAATGCATTTGAAAACGTTTCCCGGTCACACGCTGCACCATACTGTGGGTTTCCCATGCATGTATTAGCTGAAGGAAGAATCCCTTAAACCTGGAGAGTTGGGACCCATGGAATGCGTACCATGCAGTATGCCTTCAAAGGGTCTGTATTTGTTCATCGAACCTCACCAATGCTATCAGCCCGAAGTCCCCAACCTTATGTCTCACTCAGCTCTGGATGTAGATGTGGAAAATCCAGGTTGCATCACAATCCCTGAATGAATTATTTAAGAATTGCTCCCTATTTCACTGTCCTTGTGTTTTGTTTTTGTAATTCATTTTGATAATGGGATTTATCGGATTTTCTCTGCTGCATTCCTGCCACTGTACACACGCTTCATTCTCTTATGGAGACATATAAATCCATGGGTTTGAAGATTCTTACTAGTCAGGTATATTCCTAGGCGTTGAATATGGCGTGTTTTGTCCATTTCGTTGAGCAAGGGGTAGGTCTTGACTATTACATATTTGACGAATGGAATGGTATCTGTGCTAATTTCTATCTCTGGTTTTATGCAGCACCCCAACTCACCTTTCCCCTTAAGCAAGCATAAGTTGGTTTTCTAAATTTGAGGCCCTGTTCTGTTTTGTAATTCAGTTCATGTGTAGCCAAGTATACATTCCGTGTATTAGTGATATCTTATGATGTTTCATTTTCTGTGTGACTTATTTCAGTTAGAATCATGGTACCTGAATCCACTCATTATGCCGCGACGGGCCTGATGACATAGATTTCATTGCTGAGTGATATTCCATTGTACGTACGTACCACACCTTCTTTATCAATTTTTCACATTCTGGGATATTTAACTTCTACCGTAGACGAGGTTCTTGTAAACAGAGCCGTCCGAAACTTTGGGGTGGCTGTGAGTTTTTGATTTTAATTTCCCTAATCTATAGGACCATAAGTGGAATTGCCGTAGGCTCCGTTGCTTTGTTTTTTAGGTGTTCCAGGAAATACCATACACTTCTCCAGAGTGGCTGTTAGTAATTTACATCTCGCCCATCAGCATAACAAGGCTCCCTGTTCTCCATGGCCTGTGCTGCCTTTCTGGATTTTACACTTTTTTCAGATGGCCGTTTTGACCGGGGGGCAGTGAGACTTCATTGTAGTGCAGATTTCTTTAAAATGCTTGCTTGGTTGGCCAAAAAGGGCGTATGCGTTTTTTCCTGAATATATTCAGGAAAAAACGCATACGCCCTTTTTGGCCAAGAGCATCATTGTCGACGTTCTGCCTCTTTTCCTATGCTTTAAATGCAATTCCCGTCTACCCCCTGAAATCATTTTCCTGCAATTCTGCCCCGCTTACAAGTTCTCTTCGCAGCCTTCCTTCAGTATATTTTTGAACGATAGCTGTCATTTATAACTCTGCATGTTTGTGAGTTACAGTGTCCCTGAGCTCCTTTCTTCAACTCGCTATCTTGTGAGCTGGTCGCAAACCCGCAGGATTGCTTCAGGCCCTAATCTGCTTCCAGCACGGCATGTTGAGCCTTAGGTTATTTCCTCTTCCTGGCGGGAAATGAGCGTTAAATTTGCCCGTGCAGACACCTACAGCTAGTCTCTCATTGGTTCTCCCTATTCCTGTTCATCTTGAGCAGAAATTGCAAACTGTGCCAAAGAGGAGGTTAAAGCACTGACTCTCCAAGTAGAGAGAGTGTTAGTAAAGGGTCTGGAATGGTGAACCCGAGTAAAAGGGGAGGAAAACTGAGATGCATTTGAAAATGTTTGCCGGTCACACGGTGCACCATACTGTGGGTTTCCCATGCATGTTTTAGCTGAAGGAAGAATCCCTTAAACCTGGAGAGTTGGGACCCTTGGAATGGGTACCATGCAGCATGACTTCAAAGTGTCTGCATTTGCTCACTGAACCTCACCAATGCTATCAGCCTGAAGTGCCCAACCTCATGTCTCACTCAGCTCTGGGTGTAGATGTGGTAAATCCAGGTTGCATCACAAACCCTGAATGAATTATTTAAGAATTGCTCTCTATTTCACTGTCCTTGTGTTTTGCTTTTGTAATATATTTTGATAATGGGATTTATCGGATTTTCTCTGCTGCATTCATGCCGCTGTACACACGCTTCATTCTCTTACGGAGACATATGATTCCATGGGTTTGAAGATTCTTACTAGTCAGGTGTATTCCTAGGCGTTGAATATGGGGTGTTTAGTCCATTTCGTTGAGCAAGGGGTAGGTCTTGACTATTACATATTTGGCTTATGAAAAGGTATCTGTGCTAATTTCTATCTCTGTTTTGATGCGGCACCCCAACTCACCTTTCCCCTTAAGCAAGCATAAGTTGGTTTTCTAAATTTGAGGCCCTGTTCTGTTTTGTAATTCAGTTCATGTGTAGCCTAGTTTATATTCCGTGTATTAGTGATATCTTATGATGTTTCATTTTCTGTGTGACTTATTTCACTTAGAATCATGGTACCTGAATCCACTCATTATGCCGCGACGGGCCTGATGACATAGATTTCATTGCTCAGTGATATTCCATTGTACGTACGTACCACAACTTCTTTATCCATTTTTCACATTCTGGGATATTTAACTTGTACCGTAGACGAGGTTCTTGTAAACAGAGCCGACCGAAACTTTGGGGTGGCTGTGTGTTTTTGATTTTAATTTCCCTAAGCTATAGGACCATAAGTGGAAGTGCCGTAGGCTCCGTTGCTTTGTTTTTTAGGTGTTCCAGGAAACACCCTACACTTCTCCAGAGTGGCTGTTGGCAATTTACATCCCGCCCATCAGCATAACAAGGCTCCCAGTTCTCCATGCCCTGTGCTGCCTTTCTGGATTTTACACTTTTTTCAGATGGCCCTTTTGACCGGGGGGCAGTGAGACTTCATTGTAGTGCAGATTTCTTTAACATGCTTGCTTGGTTGGCCAAAAAGGCCGTATGCGTTTTTTCCTGAATATATTCAGGGAAAAACGCATACGCCCTTTTTGGCCAAGTGCATCATTGTCGACGTTCTGCCTCTTTTCCTATGCTTAAAATGCAATTCCAGTCTACCCCCTGAAATCATTTTCCTGCAATTCTTCCCCGCTTTCAAGTCCTCTTCGCAGCCTTCCTTCAATATATTTTTGGACGATAGCTGTCATTTATAACTCTGCAGGTTTGTGAATTACAGTGCCCCTGAGCTCCTTTCATCAAATCGCTTTCTTGTGAGCTGGCCGCAAACCCGCAGGATTGCTTCAGGCCCTAATCTATTTCCAGCACGGCATGGTGAGCCTTTGGTTAATTCCTCTTCCTGGTTGTAAATGAGCATTAAATTTGCCCGTGCAGACACCTACAGCTAGTCTCTCATTGGTTCTCCCTATTCCTGTTCATCTTGCGCAGAAATTGCAAACTGTGCCAAACAGGAGGTTAAAGGCACGGACTCTCCAAGTGGGGAGAGTTTTAGTAAAGGGTCTGGAATTGTGAACGCGAGTAAAAGAGGACAAAAACTGAGATGCATTTGAAAACGTTTCCCGGTCACACAGTGCACCATACTCTGGGTTTCCCATGCATGCTTTAGCTGACGGAAGAATCGCTTAAACCTGGAGAGTTGGGACCCATGGAATGGGTACCATGCAGTATGACTTCAAATGGTCTGCATTTGCTCATCTTACCTCACCAATGCTATCAGCCCGAAGTGTCCAACCTTATGTCTCACTCAGCTCTGGGTTTAGATGAGGTAAATCCAGGTTGCATCACAAGCCCTGAATGAATTATTTAAAAATTGTTCTCTATTTCACTGTCATTGTGTTTTGTTTTTGTAATTCATTTTGATAATGGGATTTATCGGATTTTCTCTGCTGCATTCATGCAGCTGTACACACGCTTGATTCTCTCATGGAGACATATAAATCCATGGGTTTGAAGATTCTTACTAGTCAGGTGTATTCCTAGGCGTTGAATATAGGGTGTTTATCCCATTTCGTTGAGCAAGGGGTACGTCTGGACTATTACATATTTAACTTATGGAATGGTATCTGTGCTAATATCTATCTCTGGTTTTATGCAGCACCCCAACTCACCTTTCCCCTTAAGCAAACATAAGTTGGTTTTCTAAATTTGAGACCCTGTTCTGTTTTGTAATTCAGTTCCTGTGTAGCCAAGATTACATTCGGTGTATTAGTGATATCTTATGATATTTCATTTTCTGTGTGACTTATTTCACTTAGAATCATCGTACCTGAATCCACTCATTATGCCACGATGGGCCAGATGACATAGATTTCATTGGTGAGTGATATTTTATTGTACGTACGTACCACAACTTCTTTATCCATTTTTCGCTTTCTGGGATATTTAACTTGTACCGTAGACTCGGTTCTTGTAAACAGAGCCGTCTGAAATTTTGGGGTGTCTGTGTGTTTTTCATTTTAATTTCCCTAAGCTATAGCACCATAAGTGGAAGTGCCGTAGGCTCCGTTGCTTTGTTTTTTAGGTGTTTCAGGAAACACCATACACTTCTCCAGAGTGGCTCTTGGCAATTTACATCCCACCCATCAGCATAACAAGGCTCCCTGTTCTCCATGGCCTGTGCTGCATTTCTGGATTTTACACTTTTTTCAGATGGCCCTTTGACCTGGGGGCAGTGAGACTTCATTGTAGTGCAGATTTCTTTAACATGCTTGCTTGGTTGGCCAAAAAGGGCGTATGCGTTTTTTCCTGAATATATTCAGGAAAAAACGCATACGCCCTTTTTGGCCAAGTGCATCATTGTCGACGTTCTGCCTCGTTTCCTATGATTTAAATGCAATTCCAGTCTACCCCCTGAAATCGTTTTCCTGCAATCCTGCCCCCCTTTCAAGTCCTCTTCGCAGACTTCCTTCAATATATTTTTGGACGATAGCTGTCATTTATAACTCTGCAGGTTTGTGAATTACAGTGACCCTGAGCTCCTTTCTTCAAATCGCTTTCTTGTGAGCTGACCGCAAACCAGCAGGATTGCTTCAGGCCCTAATCTGGTTCCGGCACGGCATGCTGAGCCTTTGGTTACTTCCTCTTCCTGGTTGGAAATGAGCATTAAATTTGCCCGTGCAGACACCTACAGCTAGTCTCTCATTGGTTCTCCCTATTCCTGTTCATCTTGCGCAGAAATTGCAAACTGTGACAAACAGGAGTTTAAAGGCACTGACTCTCAAAGTGGGGAGAGTGTTAGTAAAGGGTCTGGAATTGTGAACCCGAGTAAAAGGGGACAAAATCTGAGATGCATTTGAAAATGTTTCCCGGTCACACGGTGCACCATACTGTGGGTTTCCCATGCATGCTTTAGCTGAAGGAAGAATCGCTTAAACCTGGAGAGTTGGGACCCATGGAATGGGTACCATGCAGTATGACTTCAAATGGTCTGCATTTGCTCATCGAACCTCACCAATGCTATCAGCCCGAAGTGTCCAACCTTATGTCTCACTCAGCTCTGGGTTCAGATGAGGTAAATCCAGGTTGCATCACAAGCCCTGAATGAATTATTTAAGAATTGCTCTCTATTTCACTGTCATTGTGTTTTGTTTTTGTAATTCATTTTGATAATAGGATTTATCGGATTTTCTCTGCTGCCTTCATGCAGCTGTACACACGCTTGATTCTCTTATGGAGACATATAAATCCATGGGTTTGAAGATTGTTACTAATCAGGTGTATTCCTAGGCGTTGAATAGAGGGTGTTTAGCCCATTTCGTTGAGCAAGTGGTAGGTATTGACTATTACATATTTGACTTATGGAATGGTATCTGTGCTAACTTCTATCTCTGGTTTTATGCAGCACCCCAACTCACCTTTCCCCTTAAGCAAACATAAGTTGGTTTTCTAAATTTGAGACCCTGTTCTGTTTTGTAATTCAGTTCATGTGTAGCCAAGATTACATTCCGTGTATTAGTGATATCTTATGATGTTTCATTTTCTGTGTGACTTATTACACTTAGAATCATCGTACCTGAATCCACTCATTATGCCACGACGGGCCAGATGACATAGATTTCATTGGTGAGTGATATTCCATTGTACGTACGTACCACAACTTCTTTATCCATTTTTCGCTTTCTGGGATATTTTACTTGTACCGTAGACGAGGTTCTTGTAAACAGAGCCGTCTGAAACTTTGGGGTGGCTGTGTGTTTTTGATTTTAATTTCCCTAAGCTATAGGACCATAAGTGGAAGTGCCGTAGGCTCCGTTGCTTTGTTTTTTAGGTGTTTCAGGAAACACCATACACTTCTCCAGAGTGGCTCTTGGCAATTTACATCCCACCCATCAGCATAACAAGGCTCCCTGTTCTCCATGGCCTGTGCTGCCTTTCTGGATTTTACACTTTTTTCAGATGACACTTTTGACCGGGGGGCAGTGAGACTTCATTGTAGTGCAGATTTCTTTAACATGCTTGCTTGGTTGGCCAAAAAGGGCGTATGCGTTTTTTCCTGAATATATTCAGGAAAAAACGAATACGTCCTTTTTGGCCAAGTGCATCATTGTCGACGTTCTTCCTCTTTTCCTATGTTTTAAATGCAATTACAGTCTACCCCCTGAAATCGTTTTCGTGCAATTCTACCCCACTTTCAAGTCCTCTTCGCAGCCTTCCTTCAATATATTTTTGGACGATAGCTGTCATTTATAACTCTGCAGGTTTGTGAATTACAGTGCCCCTGAGCTCCTTTCATCAAATCGCTTTCTTGTGAGCTGGCCGCAAACCCGCAGGATTGCTTCAGGCCCTAATCTGTTTCCGACACGGCATGCTGAGCCTTTGGTTAATCCCTCTTCCTGGTGGGAAATGAGCATTAAATTTGCCCGTGCAGACACCTACAGCTAGTCTCTCATTGGTTCTCCCTATTCCTGTTTATTTGGTCAGAATTTGCAAACTGTGCCAAACAGGAGGTTAAAGGCACTGACTCTCCAAGTGGGGAGAGTGTTAGTAAAGTGTCTGGAATTGTGAACCCGAGTAAAAGGGGATGAAAACTGAGGTGCATTTGAAAACGTTTCCAAGTCACACGGTGCACCATACTGTGGGTTTCCCATGCATGCTTTAGCTGAAGGAAGAATCGCTTAAACCTGGAGAGTTGGGACCCATGGAATGGGTACCATGCAGTATGACTTCAAATGGTCTGCATTTGCTCATCGAACCTCACCAATGCTATCAGCCCGAAGTGTCCAACCTTATGTCTCACTCAGCTCTGGGTTCAGATGAGGTAAATCCAGGTTGCATCACAAGCCCTGAATGAATTATTTAAGAATTGCTCTCTATTTCACTGTCATTGTGTTTTGTTTTTGTAATTCATTTTGATAATAGGATTTATCGGATTTTCTCTGCTGCCTTCATGCAGCTGTACACACACTTGATTCTCTTATGGAGACATATAAATCCATGGGTATGAAGATTCTTACTAGTCAGGTGTATTCCTAGGCGTTGATTAGAGGGTGTTTAGCCCATTTCGTTGAGCAAGTGGTAGGTCTTGACTATTAAATATTTGACTTATGGAATGGTATCTGTGCTAACTTCTATCTCTGGTTTTATGCAGCACCCCAACTCACCTTTCCCCTTAAGCAAACATAAGTTGGTTTTCTAAATTTGAGACCCTGTTCTGTTTTGTAATTCAGTTCATGTGTAGCCAAGATTACATTCCGTGTATTAGTGATATCTTATGATGTTTCATTTTCTGTGTGACTTATTACACTTAGAATAATCGTACCTGAATCCACTCATTATGGCACGACGGGCCTGATGACATAGATTTCATTGGTGAGTGATATTCCATTGTACGTACGTACCACAACTTCTTTATCCATTTTTCGCTTTCTGGGATATTTTACTTGTACCGTAGACGAGGTTCTTGTAAACAGAGCCGTCTGAAACTTTGGGGTGGCTGTGTGTTTTTGATTTTAATTTCCCTAAACTATAGGACCATAAGTGGAAGTGCCGTAGGCTCCGTTGCTTTGTTTTTTAGGTGTTTCAGGAAACACCATACACTTCTCCAGAGTGGCTGTTGGCAATTTACATCCCACCCATCAGCATAACAAGGCTCCCTGTTCTCCATGGCCTGTGCTGCCTTTCTGGACTTTACACTTTTTTCAGATGACCCTTTTGACCGGGGGGCAGTGAGACTTCATTGTAGTGCAGATTTCTTTAACATGCTTGCTTGGTTGGCCAAAAAGGGCGTAACCGTTTTTTCCTGAATATATTCAGGAAAAAACGCATACGCCCTTTTTGGTCAAGTGCATCATTGTCGACGTTCTGCCTCTTTTCCTATGTTTTAAATGCAATTCCAGTCTACACCCTGAAATCGTTTTCCTGCAATTCTACCCCGTGTTCAAGTCCTCTTCGCAGCCTTCCTTCAATATATTTTTGGACGATAGCTGTCATTTATAACTCTGCAGGTTTGTGAATTACAGTGCCCCTGAACTCCTTTCTTCAAATCGCTTTCTTGTGAGCTGGCCGCAAACCCGCATGATTGCTTCAGGCCCTGATCTGTTTCCGACACGGCATGTTGAGCCTTTGGTTAATCCCTCTTGTGGTGGGAAATGAGCATTAAATTTGCCCGTGCAGACACCTACAGCTAGTCTCTCATTGGTTCTCCCTATTCCTGTTTATTTGGTCAGAATTTGCAAACTGTGCCAAACAGGAGGTTAAAGGCACTGACTCTCCAAGTGGGGAGAGTGTTAGTAAAGTGTCTGGAATTGTGAACCCGAGTAAAAGGGGATGAAAACTGAGATGCATTTGAAAACGTTTCCCAGTCACACGGTGCACCATACTGTGGGTTTCCCATGCATGCTTTAGCTGAAGGAAGAATCGCTTAAACCTGGAGAGTTGGGACCCATGGAATGGGTACCATGCAGTATGACTTCAAATGGTCTGCATTTGCTCATCGAACCTCACCAATGCTATCAGCCCGAAGTGTCCAACCTTATGTCTCACTCAGCTCTGGGTTCAGATGAGGTAAATCCAGGTTGCATCACAAGCCCTGAATGAATTATTTAAGAATTGCTCTCTATTTCACTGTCATTGTGTTTTGTTTTTGTAATTCATTTTGATAATAGGATTTATCGGATTTTCTCTGCTGCCTTCATGCAGCTGTACACACGCTTGATTCTCTTATGGAGACATATAAATCCATGGGTTTGAAGATTCTTACTAGTCAGGTGTATTCCTAGGCGTTGAATAGAGGGTGTTTAGCCCATTTCGTTGAGCAAGTGGTAGGTCTTGACTATTAAATATTTGACTTATGGAATGGTATCTGTGCTAACTTCTATCTCTGGTTTTATGCAGCACCCCAACTCACCTTTCCCCTTAAGCAAACATAAGTTGGTTTTCTAAATTTGAGACCCTGTTCTGTTTTGTAATTCAGTTCATGTGTAGCCAAGATTACATTCCGTGTATTAGTGATATCTTATGATGTTTCATTTTCTGTGTGACTTATTACACTTAGAATCATCGTACCTGAATCCACTCATTATGCCACGACGGGCCAGATGACATAGATTTCATTGGTGAGTGATATTCCATTGTACGTACGTACCACAACTTCTTTATCGATTTTTCGCTTTCTGGGATATTTTACTTGTACCGTAGACGAGGTTCTTGTAAACAGAGCCGTCTGAAACTTTGGGGTGACTGTGTGTTTTTGATTTTAATTTCCCTAAGCTATAGGACCATAAGTGGAAGTGCCGTAGGCTCCGTTGCTTTGTTTTTTAGGTGTTTCAGGAAACACCATACAATTCTCCAGAGTGGCTGTTGGCAATTTACATCCCACCCATCAGCATAACAAGGCTCCCTGTTCTCCATGGCCTGTGCTGCCTTTCTGGATTTTACACTTTTTTCAGATGACCCTTTTGACCGGGGGGCAGTGAGACTTCATTGTAGTGCAGATTTCTTTAAAATGCTTGCTTGGTTGGCCAAAAAGGGCATATGCGTTTTTTCCTGAATATATTCAGCAAAAAACGCATATGCCCTTTTTGGCCAAGTGCATCATTGTCGACGTTCTGCCTCTTTTCCTATGCTTTAAATGCAATTCCAGTCTACCCCCTGAAATCGTTTTCCTGCAATTCTGCCCCGCTTTCAAGTCCTCTTCGCAGCCTTCCTTCAATATATTTTTGGACGATAGCTGTCATTTATAACTCTGCAGGTTTGTGAATTACAGTGCCCCTGAGCTCCTTTCTTCAAATCGCTTTCTTGTGAGCTGGCCGCAAACCCGCAGGATTGCTTCAGGCCCTAATCTGGTTCCGGCACGGCATGCTGAGCCTTTGGTTAATTCCTCTTCCTGGTTGGAAATGAGCATTAAATTTGCCCATGCAGACACCTACAGCTAGTCTCTCATTGGTTCTCCCTATTCCTGTTTATTTGGTCAGAATTTGCAAACTGTGCCAAACAGGAGGTTAAAGGCACTGACTCTCCAAGTGGGGAGAGTGTTAGTAAAGTGTCTGGAATTGTGAACCCGAGTAAAAGGGGATGAAAACTGAGGTGCATTTGAAAACGTTTCCCAGTCACACGGTGAACCATACTGTGGGTTTCCCATGCATGCTTTAGCTGAAGGAAGAATCGCTTAAACCTGGAGAGTTGGGACCCATGGAATGGGTACCATGCAGTATGACTTCAAATGGTCTGCATTTGCTCATCGAACCTCACCAATGCTATCATCCCGAAGTGTCCAACCTTATGTCTCACTCAGCTCTGGGTTCAGATGAGGTAAATCCAGGTTGCATCACAAGCCCTGAATGAATTATTTAAGAATTGCTCTCTATTTCACTGTCATTGTGTTTTGTTTTTGTAATTCATTTTGATAATAGGATTTATCGGATTTTCTCTGCTGCCTTCATGCAGCTGTACACACGCTTGATTCTCTTATGGAGACATATAAATCCATGGGTTTGAAGATTCTTACTAGTCAGGTGTATTCCTAGGCGTTGAATAGAGGGTGTTTAGCCCATTTCGTTGATCAAGTGGTAGGTCTTTACTATTAAATATTTGACTTATGGAATGGTATCTGTGCTAACTTCTATCTCTGGTTTTATGCAGCACCCCAACTCACCTTTCCCCTTAAGCAAACATAAGTTGGTTTTCTAAATTTGAGACCCTGTTCTGTTTTGTAATTCAGTTCATGTGTAGCCAAGATTACATTCCGTGTATTAGTGATATCTTATGATGTTTCATTTTCTGTGTGACTTATTACACTTAGAATCATCGTACCTGAATCCACTCATTATGCCACGACGGGCCAGATGACATAGATTTCATTGGTGAGTGATATTCCATTGTACGTACGTACCACAACTTCTTTATCCATTTTTCGCTTTCTGGGATATTTTACTTGTACCGTAGACGAGGTTCTTGTAAACAGAGCCGTCCGATACTTTGGGGTGGCTGTGTGTTTTTGATTTTAATTTCCCTAAGCTATAGGACCATAAGTGGAAGTGCCGTAGGCTCCGTTGCTTTGTTTTTTAGGTGTTTCAGGAAACACCATACACTTCTCCAGAGTGGCTCTTGGCAGTTTACATCCTACCCATCAGCATAACAAGGCTCCCTGTTCTCCATGGCCTGTGCTGCCTTTCTGGATTTTACACTTTTTTCAGATGACACTTTTGACCGGGGGGCAGTGAGACTTCATTGTAGTGCAGATTTCTTTAACATGCTTGCTTGGTTGGCCAAAAAGGGCGTATGCATTTTTTCCTGAATATATTCAGGAAAAAACGCATACGCCCTTTTTGGCCAAGTGCATCATTGTCGACGTTCTGCCTCTTTTCCTATGTTTTAAATGCAATTCCAGTCTACACCCTGAAATCGTTTTCCTGCAATTCTACCCCACGTTCAAGTCCTCTTCGCAGCCTTCCTTCAATATATTTTTGGACGAAAGCTGTCATTTATAACTCTGCAGGTTTGTGAATTACTTGGCCCCTGAGCTCCTTTCTTCAAATCGCTTTCTTGTGAGCTGGCCGCAAACCCGCAGGATTGCTTCAGGCCCTAATCTGGTTCCGGCACGGCATGCTGAGCCTTTGGTTAATTCCTCTTCCTGGTTGGAAATGAGCATTAAATTTGCCCGTGCAGACACCTACAGCTAGTCTCTCGTTGGTTCTCCCTATTCCTGTTTATTTGGTCAGAATTTGCAAACTGTGCCAAACAGGAGGTTAAAGGCACTGACTCTCCAAGTGGGGAGAGTTTTAGTAAAGGGTCTGGAATTGTGAACCCGAGTAAAAGGGGACAGAGACTGAGATGCATTTGAAAACGTTTCCCGGTCACACGGTGCACCATACTGTGGGTTTCCCATGCATGCTTTAGCTGAAGAAAGAATCGCTTAAACCTGGAGAGTTGGGACCCATGGACTGGGTACCATGCAGTATGACTTCAAATGGTCTGCATTTGCTCATTGAACCTCACCAATGCTATCAGCCCGAAGTGTCCAACCTTATGTCTCACTCAGCTCTGGGTATAGATGAGGTAAATCCACGTTGCATCACAAGCCCTGAATGAATTATTTAAGAATTGCTCTCTATTTCACTGTCATTGTGTTTTGTTTTTGTAATTCATTTTGATAATAGGATTTATCGGATTTTCTATGCTGCCTTCATGTAGCTGTACACACACTTGATTCTCTTATGGAGACATATAAATCCATGGGTTTGAAGATTCTTACTAGTCAGGTGTATTCCTAGGCATTCAATATAGGGTGTTTAGCCCATTTCGTTGAGCAAGTGGTAGGTCTTGACTATTACATATTTGACTTATGGAATGGTATCTGTGCTAATTTCTATCTCTGGTTTTATGCAGCACCCAACTCACCTTTCTCCTTAAGCAAACATAAGTTGGTTTTCTAAATTTGAGACCCTCTTCTGTTTTGTAATTCAGTTCATGTGTAGCCAAGATTACATTCCGTGTATTAGTGATATCTTATGATATTTCATTTTCTGTGTGACTTATTTCACTTAGAATCATTGTACCTGAATTCAATCATTATGCCACGACGGGCCTGATGATATAGATTTCATTGGTGAGTGATATTCCATTGTACTTACGTACCACAACTTCTTTATCCATTTTTCGCTTTCTGGGATATTTAACTTGTACCGTAGAAGATGTTCTTGTAAACAGAGCCGTCTGAAACTTTGGGGAGGCTCTGTGTTTTTGATTTTAATTTCCCTAAGCTATAGGACCATAAGTGGAAGTGCCGTAGGCTCCGTTGCTTTGTTTTTTAGGTGTTTCAGGAAACACCATACACTTCTCCAGAGTGGCTGTTGGCAATTTACATCCCACCCAACAGCATAACATGGCTCCCTGTTCTCCATGGCCTGTGCTGCCTTTCTGGATTTTACACTATTTTCAGATGGCCCTTTTGATTGGGGGGCAGTGAGACTTCATTGTAGTGCAGATTTGTCTAACATGCTTGCTTGGTTGGCCAAAAAGGGCGTATGCGTTTTTTCCTGAATATATTCAGGAAAAAACGCATACGCCGTTTTTGGCCACGTGCATCATTGTCGACGTTCTGCCTCTTTTCCTATGCTTTAAATGCAATTCTACTCTACTCCCCGAAACCACTTTCCTGCAATTCTGCCCCGATTTCAAGTCCTCTTCGCAGCCTTCCTTCAATATATTTTTGGACAATAGCTGTCATTTATAACTTTGCAGGTTTGAGAATTACAGTGCCCCTGAGCTCCTTTCTTCAAATCGCTTTCTGATGAGCTGGCCGCAAACCCGCCGGATTGCTTCAGGCCCTAATCTGGTTCTGGCAAGGCATGCTGAGCGTTTGGTTAATTCCACTTCCTGGTGGGAAATGAGCATTAAATTTGCCCGTGCAGACACCTACAGGTAGTCTCTCATTCGTTCTCCCTATTCCTGTTCATCTTGCACAGAAATTGCAAACTGTGCCAAACAGGAGGTTAAAGGCACTGACTCTCCAAGTGGGGAGAGTGTTAGTAAAGGGTCTGGAATTGTGAACCCGAGTAAAAGGGGACGAAAACTGAGATGCATTTGAAAACGTTTCCCTGTGACACGGTGCACCATACTGTCGGTTTCCCATGCATGTTTTAGCTGAAGGAAGAATCGCTTAAACCTGGAGAGTTTGGACCCATGGAATGGGTACCATGCAGTATGACTTCAAATGGTCTGCATTTGCTCATTGAACCTCACCAATGCTATCAGCCCGAAGTGTCCACCCTTATGTCTCACTCAGCTCTGGGTGTAGATGAGGTAAATCCAGGTTGCATCACAAGCCCTGAATGAATTATTTAAGAATTGCTCTCTATTTCACTGTCATTGTGTTTTGTTTTTGTAATTCATTTTGATAATGGGATTTATCGGATTTTTTCTGCTGCATTCATGCAGCTATACACATGCTTGATTCTCTTATGGAGACATATAAATCCATGGGTTTGAAGATTCTTACTAGTCAGGTGTATTCCTAGGCGTTGAATATAGGGTGTTTATCCCATTTCGTTGAGCAAGGGGTAGGTCTGGACTATTACATATTTAACTTATGGAATGGTATCTGTGCTAATATCTATCTCTGGTTTTATGCAGCACCCCAACTCACCTTTCCCCTTAAGCAAACATAAGTTGGTTTTCTAAATTTGAGACCCTGTTCTCTTTTGTAATTCACTTCATGTGTAGCCAAGATTACATTCCGTGTATTAGTGATATCATATGATGTTACATTTTCTGTGTGACTTATTTCACTTAGATTCATCGTACCTGAATCCACTCATTATGCCACGATGGGCCAGATGACATAGATTTCATTGGTGAGTGATATTCCATTGAACGTGCGTACCACAATTTCTTTATCCATTTTTCGCTTTCTGGGATATTTAACTTGTACCGTAAACGAGGTTCTTGTAAACAGAGCCGTCTGAAACTTTGGGGTGGCTGTGTGTTTTTGATTTTAATTTCCCTAAGCTATAGGACCATAAGTGGAAGTGCCGTAGGCTCCGTTGCTTTGTTTTTTAGGTGTTTCAGGAAACACCATACACTTCTCCAGAGTGGCTGTTGGCAATTTACATCCCACCCATCAGCATAACAAGGCTCCCTGTTCTCCATGGCCTGTGCTGCATTTCTGGATTTTACACTTTTTTCAGATAGCCCTTTTGACCTGGGGGCAGTGAGACTTCATTGTAGTGCAGATTTCTTTAACATGCTTGCTTGGTTGGCCAAAAAGGGCGTATGCGTTTTTTCCTGAATATATTCAGGAAAAAACGCATACGCCCTTTTTGGCCAAGTGCATCATTGTCAAAGTTCTGCCTCTTTTCCTATGCTTTAAATGCAATTCCAGTCTACCCCCTGAAATCGTTTTCCTGCAATTCTGCCCCGCTTTCAAGTCCTCTTCGCAGCCTTCCTTCAATATATTTTTGGACGATAGCTGTCATTTATAACTCTGCAGGTTTGTGAATTACACTGCCCCTGAGCTCCTGTCTTCAAATCGCTTTCTTGTGAGCTGGCCGCACACCCGCAGGATTTCTTCAGGCCCTAATCTGGTTCCGGCACGGCATGCTGAGCCTTTGGTTAATTCCTCTTCCTGGTTGGAAATGAGCGTTAAATTTGCCCGTGCAGACACCTACAGCTAGTCTCTCATTGGTTCTCCCTATTCCTGTTTATCTTGCTCAGAAATTGCAAACTGTGCCAAACAGGAGGTTAAAGGCACTGACTCTCCAAGTGGGGAGAGTGTTAGTAAAGTGTCTGGAATTGTGAACCCGAGTAAAAGGGGATGAAATCTGAGATGTATTTGAAAATGTTTCCCAGTCACACAGTGCACCATACTGTGGGTTTCCCATGCATGCTTTAGCTGAAGGATGAATCGCTTAAACCTGGAGAGTTGGGACCCATGGAATGGGTACCATGCAGTATGACTTCAAGTGGTCTGCATTTGCTCATCTAACCTCACCAATGCTATCAGCCCGAAGTGTCCAACCTTATGTCTCACTCAGCTCTGGGTTCAGATGAGGTAAATCCAGGTTGCATCACAAGCCCTGAATGAATTATTTAAGAATTGCTCTCTATTTCACTGTCATTGTGTTTTGTTTTTGTAATTCATTTTGATAATAGGATTTATCGGATTTTCTCTGCTGCCTTCATGCAGCTGTACACACGCTTGATTCTCTTATGGAGACATATAAATCCATGGGTTTGAAGATTCTTACTAGTCAGGTGTATTCCTAGGCGTTGAATAGAGGGTGTTTAGCCCATTTTGTTGAGCAAGGGGTAGGTTTTTACTATTACGTATTTGACGTAGGGAATGGTATGTGTGCTAACTTCTATCTCTGGTTTTATGCAGCACCCAACTCACCTTTCCCATTAAGCAAACATAAGTTGGTTTTCTAAATTTGAGACCCTGTTCTGTTTTGTAATTCAGTTCATGTGTTGCCAAGATTACATTCCGTGTATTAGTGATATCTTATGATATTTCATTTTCTGTGTGACTTATTTCACTTAGAATCATTGTACCTGAATTCAATCATTATGCCACGACGGGCCTGATGATATAGATTTCATTGGTGAGTGATATTCCATTGTACGTACGTACCACAACTTCTTTATCCATTTTTCGCTTTCTGGGATATTTAACTTGTACCGTAGAAGATGTTCTTGTAAACAGAGCCGTCTGAAACTTTGGGGCGGCTCTGTGTTTTTGATTTTAATTTCCCTAAGCTATAGGACCATAAGTGGAACTGCCATAGGCTCCGTTGCTTTGTTTTTTAGGTGTTTCAGGAAACACCATACACTTCTCCAGAGTGGCTGTTGGCAATTTACATCCCACCCATCAGCATAACATGGCTCCCTGTTCTCCATGGCCTGTGCTGCCTTTCTGGATTTTACACTATTTTCAGATGGCCCTTTTGATTGGGGGGCAGTGAGACTTCATTGTAGTGCAGATTTGTCTAACATGCTTGCTTGGTTGGCCAAAAAGGGCGTATGCGTTTTTTCCTGAATATATTCAGGAAAAAACGCATACGCCGTTTTTGGCCACGTGCATCATTGTCGACGTTCTGCCTCTTTTCCTATGCTTTAAATGCAATTCTACTCTACTCCCCGAAACCACTTTCCTGCAATTCTGCCCCGATTTCAAGTCCTCTTCGCAGCCTTCCTTCAATATATTTTTGGACAATAGCTGTCATTTATAACTTTGCAGGTTTGAGAATTACAGTGCCCCTGAGCTCCTTTCTTCAAATCGCTTTCTGATGAGCTGGCCGCAAACCCGCAGGATTGCTTCAGGCCCTAATCTGGTTCTGGCAAGGCATGCTGAGCGTTTGGTTAATTCCACTTCCTGGTGGGAAATGAGCATTAAATTTGCCCGTGCAGACACCTACAGGTAGTCTCTCATTCGTTCTCCCTATTCCTGTTCATCTTGCACAGAAATTGCAAACTGTGCCAAACAGGAGGTTAAAGGCACTGACTCTCCAAGTGGGGAGAGTGTTAGTAAAGGGTCTGGAATTGTGAACCCGAGTAAAAGGGGACGAAAACTGAGATGCATTTGAAAACGTTTCCCAGTCACACGGTGCACCATACTGTGGGTTTCCCATGCATGCTTTAGCTGAAGGAAGAATCGCTTAAACCTGGAGAGTTGGGACCCATGGAATGGGTACCATGCAGTATGACTTCAAATGGTCTGCATTTGCTCATCGAACCTCACCAATGCTATCAGCCCGAAGTGTCCAACCTTATGTCTCACTCAGCTCTGGGTTCAGATGAGGTAAATCCAGGTTGCATCACAAGCCCTGAATGAATTATTTAAGAATTGCTCTCTATTTCACTGTCATTGTGTTTTGTTTTTGTAATTCATTTTGATAATAGGATTTATCGGATTTTCTCTGCTGCCTTCATGCAGCTGTACACACGCTTGATTCTCTTATGGAGACATATAAATCCATGGGTTTGAAGATTCTTACTAGTCAGGTGTATTCCTAGGCGTTGAATAGAGGGTGTTTAGCCCATTTCGTTGAGCAAGTGGTAGGTCTTGACTATTAAATATTTGACTTATGGAATGGTATCTGTGCTAACTTCTATCTCTGGTTTTATGCAGCACCCCAACTCACCTTTCCCCTTAAGCAAACATAAGTTGGTTTTCTAAATTTGAGACCCTGTTCTGTTTTGTAATTCAGTTCATGTGTAGCCAAGATTACATTCCGTGTATTAGTGATATCTTATGATGTTTCATTTTCTGTGTGACTTATTACACTTAGAATCATCGTACCTGAATCCACTCATTATGCCACGACGGGCCAGATGACATAGATTTCATTGGTGAGTGATATTCCATTGTACGTACGTACCACAACTTCTTTATCGATTTTTCGCTTTCTGGGATATTTTACTTGTACCGTAGACGAGGTTCTTGTAAACAGAGCCGTCTGAAACTTTGGGGTGACTGTGTGTTTTTGATTTTAATTTCCCTAAGCTATAGGACCATAAGTGGAAGTGCCGTAGGCTCCGTTGCTTTGTTTTTTAGGTGTTTCAGGAAACACCATACAATTCTCCAGAGTGGCTGTTGGCAATTTACATCCCACCCATCAGCATAACAAGGCTCCCTGTTCTCCATGGCCTGTGCTGCCTTTCTGGATTTTACACTTTTTTCAGATGACCCTTTTGACCGGGGGGCAGTGAGACTTCATTGTAGTGCAGATTTCTTTAAAATGCTTGCTTGGTTGGCCAAAAAGGGCATATGCGTTTTTTCCTGAATATATTCAGCAAAAAACGCATATGCCCTTTTTGGCCAAGTGCATCATTGTCGACGTTCTGCCTCTTTTCCTATGCTTTAAATGCAATTCCAGTCTACCCCCTGAAATCGTTTTCCTGCAATTCTGCCCCGCTTTCAAGTCCTCTTCGCAGCCTTCCTTCAATATATTTTTGGACGATAGCTGTCATTTATAACTCTGCAGGTTTGTGAATTACAGTGCCCCTGAGCTCCTTTCTTCAAATCGCTTTCTTGTGAGCTGGCCGCAAACCCGCAGGATTGCTTCAGGCCCTAATCTGGTTCCGGCACGGCATGCTGAGCCTTTGGTTAATTCCTCTTCCTGGTTGGAAATGAGCATTAAATTTGCCCATGCAGACACCTACAGCTAGTCTCTCATTGGTTCTCCCTATTCCTGTTTATTTGGTCAGAATTTGCAAACTGTGCCAAACAGGAGGTTAAAGGCACTGACTCTCCAAGTGGGGAGAGTGTTAGTAAAGTGTCTGGAATTGTGAACCCGAGTAAAAGGGGATGAAAACTGAGGTGCATTTGAAAACGTTTCCCAGTCACACGGTGAACCATACTGTGGGTTTCCCATGCATGCTTTAGCTGAAGGAAGAATCGCTTAAACCTGGAGAGTTGGGACCCATGGAATGGGTACCATGCAGTATGACTTCAAATGGTCTGCATTTGCTCATCGAACCTCACCAATGCTATCATCCCGAAGTGTCCAACCTTATGTCTCACTCAGCTCTGGGTTCAGATGAGGTAAATCCAGGTTGCATCACAAGCCCTGAATGAATTATTTAAGAATTGCTCTCTATTTCACTGTCATTGTGTTTTGTTTTTGTAATTCATTTTGATAATAGGATTTATCGGATTTTCTCTGCTGCCTTCATGCAGCTGTACACACGCTTGATTCTCTTATGGAGACATATAAATCCATGGGTTTGAAGATTCTTACTAGTCAGGTGTATTCCTAGGCGTTGAATAGAGGGTGTTTAGCCCATTTCGTTGATCAAGTGGTAGGTCTTTACTATTAAATATTTGACTTATGGAATGGTATCTGTGCTAACTTCTATCTCTGGTTTTATGCAGCACCCCAACTCACCTTTCCCCTTAAGCAAACATAAGTTGGTTTTCTAAATTTGAGACCCTGTTCTGTTTTGTAATTCAGTTCATGTGTAGCCAAGATTACATTCCGTGTATTAGTGATATCTTATGATGTTTCATTTTCTGTGTGACTTATTACACTTAGAATCATCGTACCTGAATCCACTCATTATGCCACGACGGGCCAGATGACATAGATTTCATTGGTGAGTGATATTCCATTGTACGTACGTACCACAACTTCTTTATCCATTTTTCGCTTTCTGGGATATTTTACTTGTACCGTAGACGAGGTTCTTGTAAACAGAGCCGTCTGAAACTTTGGGGTGGCTGTGTGTTTTTGATTTTAATTTCCCTAAGCTATAGGACCATAAGTGGAAGTGCCGTAGGCTCCGTTGCTTTGTTTTTTAGGTGTTTCAGGAAACACCATACACTTCTCCAGAGTGGCTCTTGGCAGTTTACATCCTACCCATCAGCATAACAAGGCTCCCTGTTCTCCATGGCCTGTGCTGCCTTTCTGGATTTTACACTTTTTTCAGATGACACTTTTGACCGGGGGGCAGTGAGACTTCATTGTAGTGCAGATTTCTTTAACATGCTTGCTTGGTTGGCCAAAAAGGGCGTATGCATTTTTTCCTGAATATATTCAGGAAAAAACGCATACGCCCTTTTTGGCCAAGTGCATCATTGTCGACGTTCTGCCTCTTTTCCTATGTTTTAAATGCAATTCCAGTCTACACCCTGAAATCGTTTTCCTGCAATTCTACCCCACGTTCAAGTCCTCTTCGCAGCCTTCCTTCAATATATTTTTGGACGAAAGCTGTCATTTATAACTCTGCAGGTTTGTGAATTACTTGGCCCCTGAGCTCCTTTCTTCAAATCGCTTTCTTGTGAGCTGGCCGCAAACCCGCAGGATTGCTTCAGGCCCTAATCTGGTTCCGGCACGGCATGCTGAGCCTTTGGTTAATTCCTCTTCCTGGTTGGAAATGAGCATTAAATTTGCCCGTGCAGACACCTACAGCTAGTCTCTCGTTGGTTCTCCCTATTCCTGTTTATTTGGTCAGAATTTGCAAACTGTGCCAAACAGGAGGTTAAAGGCACTGACTCTCCAAGTGGGGAGAGTTTTAGTAAAGGGTCTGGAATTGTGAACCCGAGTAAAAGGGGACAGAGACTGAGATGCATTTGAAAACGTTTCCCGGTCACACGGTGCACCATACTGTGGGTTTCCCATGCATGCTTTAGCTGAAGAAAGAATCGCTTAAACCTGGAGAGTTGGGACCCATGGACTGGGTACCATGCAGTATGACTTCAAATGGTCTGCATTTGCTCATTGAACCTCACCAATGCTATCAGCCCGAAGTGTCCAACCTTATGTCTCACTCAGCTCTGGGTATAGATGAGGTAAATCCACGTTGCATCACAAGCCCTGAATGAATTATTTAAGAATTGCTCTCTATTTCACTGTCATTGTGTTTTGTTTTTGTAATTCATTTTGATAATAGGATTTATCGGATTTTCTATGCTGCCTTCATGTAGCTGTACACACACTTGATTCTCTTATGGAGACATATAAATCCATGGGTTTGAAGATTCTTACTAGTCAGGTGTATTCCTAGGCATTCAATATAGGGTGTTTAGCCCATTTCGTTGAGCAAGTGGTAGGTCTTGACTATTACATATTTGACTTATGGAATGGTATCTGTGCTAATTTCTATCTCTGGTTTTATGCAGCACCCAACTCACCTTTCTCCTTAAGCAAACATAAGTTGGTTTTCTAAATTTGAGACCCTCTTCTGTTTTGTAATTCAGTTCATGTGTAGCCAAGATTACATTCCGTGTATTAGTGATATCTTATGATATTTCATTTTCTGTGTGACTTATTTCACTTAGAATCATTGTACCTGAATTCAATCATTATGCCACGACGGGCCTGATGATATAGATTTCATTGGTGAGTGATATTCCATTGTACTTACGTACCACAACTTCTTTATCCATTTTTCGCTTTCTGGGATATTTAACTTGTACCGTAGAAGATGTTCTTGTAAACAGAGCCGTCTGAAACTTTGGGGAGGCTCTGTGTTTTTGATTTTAATTTCCCTAAGCTATAGGACCATAAGTGGAAGTGCCGTAGGCTCCGTTGCTTTGTTTTTTAGGTGTTTCAGGAAACACCATACACTTCTCCAGAGTGGCTGTTGGCAATTTACATCCCACCCAACAGCATAACATGGCTCCCTGTTCTCCATGGCCTGTGCTGCCTTTCTGGATTTTACACTATTTTCAGATGGCCCTTTTGATTGGGGGGCAGTGAGACTTCATTGTAGTGCAGATTTGTCTAACATGCTTGCTTGGTTGGCCAAAAAGGGCGTATGCGTTTTTTCCTGAATATATTCAGGAAAAAACGCATACGCCGTTTTTGGCCACGTGCATCATTGTCGACGTTCTGCCTCTTTTCCTATGCTTTAAATGCAATTCTACTCTACTCCCCGAAACCACTTTCCTGCAATTCTGCCCCGATTTCAAGTCCTCTTCGCAGCCTTCCTTCAATATATTTTTGGACAATAGCTGTCATTTATAACTTTGCAGGTTTGAGAATTACAGTGCCCCTGAGCTCCTTTCTTCAAATCGCTTTCTGATGAGCTGGCCGCAAACCCGCCGGATTGCTTCAGGCCCTAATCTGGTTCTGGCAAGGCATGCTGAGCGTTTGGTTAATTCCACTTCCTGGTGGGAAATGAGCATTAAATTTGCCCGTGCAGACACCTACAGGTAGTCTCTCATTCGTTCTCCCTATTCCTGTTCATCTTGCACAGAAATTGCAAACTGTGCCAAACAGGAGGTTAAAGGCACTGACTCTCCAAGTGGGGAGAGTGTTAGTAAAGGGTCTGGAATTGTGAACCCGAGTAAAAGGGGACGAAAACTGAGATGCATTTGAAAACGTTTCCCTGTGACACGGTGCACCATACTGTCGGTTTCCCATGCATGTTTTAGCTGAAGGAAGAATCGCTTAAACCTGGAGAGTTTGGACCCATGGAATGGGTACCATGCAGTATGACTTCAAATGGTCTGCATTTGCTCATTGAACCTCACCAATGCTATCAGCCCGAAGTGTCCACCCTTATGTCTCACTCAGCTCTGGGTGTAGATGAGGTAAATCCAGGTTGCATCACAAGCCCTGAATGAATTATTTAAGAATTGCTCTCTATTTCACTGTCATTGTGTTTTGTTTTTGTAATTCATTTTGATAATGGGATTTATCGGATTTTTTCTGCTGCATTCATGCAGCTATACACATGCTTGATTCTCTTATGGAGACATATAAATCCATGGGTTTGAAGATTCTTACTAGTCAGGTGTATTCCTAGGCGTTGAATATAGGGTGTTTATCCCATTTCGTTGAGCAAGGGGTAGGTCTGGACTATTACATATTTAACTTATGGAATGGTATCTGTGCTAATATCTATCTCTGGTTTTATGCAGCACCCCAACTCACCTTTCCCCTTAAGCAAACATAAGTTGGTTTTCTAAATTTGAGACCCTGTTCTCTTTTGTAATTCACTTCATGTGTAGCCAAGATTACATTCCGTGTATTAGTGATATCATATGATGTTACATTTTCTGTGTGACTTATTTCACTTAGATTCATCGTACCTGAATCCACTCATTATGCCACGATGGGCCAGATGACATAGATTTCATTGGTGAGTGATATTCCATTGAACGTGCGTACCACAATTTCTTTATCCATTTTTCGCTTTCTGGGATATTTAACTTGTACCGTAAACGAGGTTCTTGTAAACAGAGCCGTCTGAAACTTTGGGGTGGCTGTGTGTTTTTGATTTTAATTTCCCTAAGCTATAGGACCATAAGTGGAAGTGCCGTAGGCTCCGTTGCTTTGTTTTTTAGGTGTTTCAGGAAACACCATACACTTCTCCAGAGTGGCTGTTGGCAATTTACATCCCACCCATCAGCATAACAAGGCTCCCTGTTCTCCATGGCCTGTGCTGCATTTCTGGATTTTACACTTTTTTCAGATAGCCCTTTTGACCTGGGGGCAGTGAGACTTCATTGTAGTGCAGATTTCTTTAACATGCTTGCTTGGTTGGCCAAAAAGGGCGTATGCGTTTTTTCCTGAATATATTCAGGAAAAAACGCATACGCCCTTTTTGGCCAAGTGCATCATTGTCAAAGTTCTGCCTCTTTTCCTATGCTTTAAATGCAATTCCAGTCTACCCCCTGAAATCGTTTTCCTGCAATTCTGCCCCGCTTTCAAGTCCTCTTCGCAGCCTTCCTTCAATATATTTTTGGACGATAGCTGTCATTTATAACTCTGCAGGTTTGTGAATTACACTGCCCCTGAGCTCCTGTCTTCAAATCGCTTTCTTGTGAGCTGGCCGCACACCCGCAGGATTTCTTCAGGCCCTAATCTGGTTCCGGCACGGCATGCTGAGCCTTTGGTTAATTCCTCTTCCTGGTTGGAAATGAGCGTTAAATTTGCCCGTGCAGACACCTACAGCTAGTCTCTCATTGGTTCTCCCTATTCCTGTTTATCTTGCTCAGAAATTGCAAACTGTGCCAAACAGGAGGTTAAAGGCACTGACTCTCCAAGTGGGGAGAGTGTTAGTAAAGTGTCTGGAATTGTGAACCCGAGTAAAAGGGGATGAAATCTGAGATGTATTTGAAAATGTTTCCCAGTCACACAGTGCACCATACTGTGGGTTTCCCATGCATGCTTTAGCTGAAGGATGAATCGCTTAAACCTGGAGAGTTGGGACCCATGGAATGGGTACCATGCAGTATGACTTCAAGTGGTCTGCATTTGCTCATCTAACCTCACCAATGCTATCAGCCCGAAGTGTCCAACCTTATGTCTCACTCAGCTCTGGGTTCAGATGAGGTAAATCCAGGTTGCATCACAAGCCCTGAATGAATTATTTAAGAATTGCTCTCTATTTCACTGTCATTGTGTTTTGTTTTTGTAATTCATTTTGATAATAGGATTTATCGGATTTTCTCTGCTGCCTTCATGCAGCTGTACACACGCTTGATTCTCTTATGGAGACATATAAATCCATGGGTTTGAAGATTCTTACTAGTCAGGTGTATTCCTAGGCGTTGAATAGAGGGTGTTTAGCCCATTTTGTTGAGCAAGGGGTAGGTTTTTACTATTACGTATTTGACGTAGGGAATGGTATGTGTGCTAACTTCTATCTCTGGTTTTATGCAGCACCCAACTCACCTTTCCCATTAAGCAAACATAAGTTGGTTTTCTAAATTTGAGACCCTGTTCTGTTTTGTAATTCAGTTCATGTGTTGCCAAGATTACATTCCGTGTATTAGTGATATCTTATGATATTTCATTTTCTGTGTGACTTATTTCACTTAGAATCATTGTACCTGAATTCAATCATTATGCCACGACGGGCCTGATGATATAGATTTCATTGGTGAGTGATATTCCATTGTACGTACGTACCACAACTTCTTTATCCATTTTTCGCTTTCTGGGATATTTAACTTGTACCGTAGAAGATGTTCTTGTAAACAGAGCCGTCTGAAACTTTGGGGCGGCTCTGTGTTTTTGATTTTAATTTCCCTAAGCTATAGGACCATAAGTGGAACTGCCATAGGCTCCGTTGCTTTGTTTTTTAGGTGTTTCAGGAAACACCATACACTTCTCCAGAGTGGCTGTTGGCAATTTACATCCCACCCATCAGCATAACATGGCTCCCTGTTCTCCATGGCCTGTGCTGCCTTTCTGGATTTTACACTATTTTCAGATGGCCCTTTTGATTGGGGGGCAGTGAGACTTCATTGTAGTGCAGATTTGTCTAACATGCTTGCTTGGTTGGCCAAAAAGGGCGTATGCGTTTTTTCCTGAATATATTCAGGAAAAAACGCATACGCCGTTTTTGGCCACGTGCATCATTGTCGACGTTCTGCCTCTTTTCCTATGCTTTAAATGCAATTCTACTCTACTCCCCGAAACCACTTTCCTGCAATTCTGCCCCGATTTCAAGTCCTCTTCGCAGCCTTCCTTCAATATATTTTTGGACAATAGCTGTCATTTATAACTTTGCAGGTTTGAGAATTACAGTGCCCCTGAGCTCCTTTCTTCAAATCGCTTTCTGATGAGTTGGCCGCAAACCCGCAGGATTGCTTCAGGCCCTAATCTGGTTCTGGCAAGGCATGCTGAGCGTTTGGTTAATTCCACTTCCTGGTGGGAAATGAGCATTAAATTTGCCCGTGCAGACACCTACAGGTAGTCTCTCATTCGTTCTCCCTATTCCTGTTCATCTTGCGCAGAAATTGCAAACTGGGCCAAACAGGAGGTTAAAGGCACTGACTCTCCAAGTGGGGAGAGTGTTAGTAAAGGGTCTGGAATTGTGAACCCGAGTAAAAGGGGACGAAAACTGAGATGCATTTGAAAACGTTTCCCTGTGACACGGTGCACCATACTGTCGGTTTCCCATGCATGTTTTAGCTGAAGGAAGAATCGCTTAAACCTGGAGAGTTTGGACCCATGGAATGGGTACCATGCAGTATGACTTCAAATGGTCTGCATTTGCTCATTGAACCTCACCAATGCTATCAGCCCGAAGTGTCCACCCTTATGTCTCACTCAGCTCTGGGTGTAGATGAGGTAAATCCAGGTTGCATCACAAGCCCTGAATGAATTATTTAAGAATTGCTCTCTATTTCACTGTCATTGTGTTTTGTTTTTGTAATTCATTTTGATAATGGGATTTATCGGATTTTTTCTGCTGCATTCATGCAGCTATACACATGCTTGATTCTCTTATGGAGACATATAAATCCATGGGTTTGAAGATTCTTACTAGTCAGGTGTATTCCTAGGCGTTGAATATAGGGTGTTTATCCCATTTCGTTGAGCAAGGGGTAGGTCTGGACTATTACATATTTAACTTATGGAATGGTATCTGTGCTAATATCTATCTCTGGTTTTATGCAGCACCCCAACTCACCTTTCCCCTTAAGCAAACATAAGTTGGTTTTCTAAATTTGAGACCCTGTTCTCTTTTGTAATTCACTTCATGTGTAGCCAAGATTACATTCCGTGTATTAGTGATATCATATGATGTTACATTTTCTGTGTGACTTATTTCACTTAGATTCATCGTACCTGAATCCACTCATTATGCCACGATGGGCCAGATGACATAGATTTCATTGGTGAGTGATATTCCATTGAACGTGCGTACCACAATTTCTTTATCCATTTTTCGCTTTCTGGGATATTTAACTTGTACCGTAAACGAGGTTCTTGTAAACAGAGCCGTCTGAAACTTTGGGGTGGCTGTGTGTTTTTGATTTTAATTTCCCTAAGCTATAGGACCATAAGTGGAAGTGCCGTAGGCTCCGTTGCTTTGTTTTTTAGGTGTTTCAGGAAACACCATACACTTCTCCAGAGTGGCTGTTGGCAATTTACATCCCACCCATCAGCATAACAAGGCTCCCTGTTCTCCATGGCCTGTGCTGCATTTCTGGATTTTACACTTTTTTCAGATAGCCCTTTTGACCTGGGGGCAGTGAGACTTCATTGTAGTGCAGATTTCTTTAACATGCTTGCTTGGTTGGCCAAAAAGGGCGTATGCGTTTTTTCCTGAATATATTCAGGAAAAAACGCATACGCCCTTTTTGGCCAAGTGCATCATTGTCAAAGTTCTGCCTCTTTTCCTATGCTTTAAATGCAATTCCAGTCTACCCCCTGAAATCGTTTTCCTGCAATTCTGCCCCGCTTTCAAGTCCTCTTCGCAGCCTTCCTTCAATATATTTTTGGACGATAGCTGTCATTTATAACTCTGCAGGTTTGTGAATTACACTGCCCCTGAGCTCCTGTCTTCAAATCGCTTTCTTGTGAGCTGGCCGCACACCCGCAGGATTTCTTCAGGCCCTAATCTGGTTCCGGCACGGCATGCTGAGCCTTTGGTTAATTCCTCTTCCTGGTTGGAAATGAGCGTTAAATTTGCCCGTGCAGACACCTACAGCTAGTCTCTCATTGGTTCTCCCTATTCCTGTTTATCTTGCTCAGAAATTGCAAACTGTGCCAAACAGGAGGTTAAAGGCACTGACTCTCCAAGTGGGGAGAGTGTTAGTAAAGTGTCTGGAATTGTGAACCCGAGTAAAAGGGGATGAAATCTGAGATGTATTTGAAAATGTTTCCCAGTCACACGGTGCACCATACTGTGGGTTTCCCATGCATGCTTTAGCTGAAGGATGAATCGCTTAAACCTGGAGAGTTGGGACCCATGGAATGGGTACCATGCAGTATGACTTCAAGTGGTCTGCATTTGCTCATCGAACCTCACCAATGCTATCAGCCCGAAGTGTCCAACCTTATGTCTCACTCAGCTCTGGGTTCAGATGAGGTAAATCCAGGTTGCATCACAAGCCCTGAATGAATTATTTAAGAATTGCTCTCTATTTCACTGTCATTGTGTTTTGTTTTTGTAATTCATTTTGATAATAGGATTTATCGGATTTTCTCTGCTGCCTTCATGCAGCTGTACACACGCTTGATTCTCTTATGGAGACATATAAATCCATGGGTTTGAAGATTCTTACTAGTCAGGTGTATTCCTAGGCGTTGAATAGAGGGTGTTTAGCCCATTTTGTTGAGCAAGCGGTAGGTTTTTACTATTACGTATTTGACGTAGGGAATGGTATGTGTGCTAACTTCTATCTCTGGTTTTATGCAGCACCCAACTCACCTTTCCCATTAAGCAAACATAAGTTGGTTTTCTAAATTTGAGACCCTGTTCTGTTTTGTAATTCAGTTCATGTGTTGCCAAGATTACATTCCGTGTATTAGTGATATCTTATGATATTTCATTTTCTGTGTGACTTATTTCACTTAGAATCATTGTACCTGAATTCAATCATTATGCCACGACGGGCCTGATGATATAGATTTCATTGGTGAGTGATATTCCATTGTACGTACGTACCACAACTTCTTTATCCATTTTTCGCTTTCTGGGATATTTAACTTGTACCGTAGAAGATGTTCTTGTAAACAGAGCCGTCTGAAACTTTGGGGCGGCTCTGTGTTTTTGATTTTAATTTCCCTAAGCTATAGGACCATAAGTGGAACGGCCATAGGCTCCGTTGCTTTGTTTTTTAGGTGTTTCAGGAAACACCATACACTTCTCCAGAGTGGCTGTTGGCAATTTACATCCCACCCATCAGCATAACATGGCTCACTGTTCTCCATGGCCTGTGCTGCCTTTCTGGATTTTACACTTTTTTCAGGTGACCCTTTTGACCGTGGGACAGTGAGACTACATTGTAGTGCAGATTTCTTTAACATGCTTGCTTGGTTGGCCAAAAAGGGCATATGCGTTTTTTCCTGAATATATTCAGGAAAAAACGCATATGCCCTTTTTGGCCACGTGCATCATTGTCGACGTTCTGCCTCTTTTCCTATGCTTTAAATGCAATTCCACTCTACTCCCTGAAACCTCTTTCCTGCAATTCTGCCCCGATTTCAAGTCCTCTTCGCAGCCTTCCTTCAATATATTTTTGGACAATAGCTGTCATTTATAACTTTGCAGGATTGAGAATTACAGTTTTCCTGAGCTCCTTTCTTCAAATCGCTTTCTTGTGAGCTGGCCGCAAACCCGCAGGATTGATTCAGGCCCTAATCTGGTTCCGGCACGGCATGCTGAGCGTTTGGTTAATTCCTATTCCTGGTTGGAAATGAGCGTTAAATTTGCCCGTGCAGACACCTACAGCTAGTCTCTCATTGGTTCTCCCTATTCCTGTTCATCTTGCGCAGAAATTGCAAACTGTGCCAAACAGGAGTTTAAAGGCACTGACTCTCCAAGTAGGGAGAGTGTTAGTAAAGGGTCTGGAATGGTGAAGCCGAGTAAAAGGGGCCGAAAACTGAGATGTATTTGAAAACGTTTCCCGGTCACACGGTGCACCATACTGTGGGTTTCCCATGCATGTTTTAGCTGAAGGAAGAATCGCTTAACCCTGGAGAGTTGGGACCCATGGAATGGGTACCATGCAGTATGACATCAAATGGTCTGCATTTGCTCATCGAACCACACCAATGCTATCAGCCTGAAGTGTCCAACCTTATGACTCACTCAGCTCTGGGTGTAGATGAGGTAAATCCAGGTTGCATCACAAGCCCTGAATGAATTATTTAAGCATTGCTCTCTATTTCACTCTCATTGTGTTTTGTTTTTTAATACATTTTGATAATGGGATTTATCGGATTTTCTCTGCTGCCTTCATGCAGCTGCACACACGCTTGATTCTTTTATGGAGACATATAAATCCATGGGTTTGAAGATTCTTACTAGTCAGATGTATTCCTAGGCGTTGAATATAGGGTGATTAGCCCATTTCGTTGAGCAAGTGGTAGGTCTTGACTATTACATATTTGACTTATGGAATGGTATCTGTGCTAATTTCTATCTCTGGTTTTATGCAGCACCCAACTCACCTTTCCCATTAAGCAAACATAAGTTGGTTTTCTAAATATGAGACCCTGTTCTGTTTTGTAATTCATTTCATGTGTAGCCAAGATTACATTCCGTGTATTAGTGATATCTTATGATGTTTCATTTTCTGTGTGACTTATTTCAGTTAGAATCATGGTACCTGAATCCACTCATTATGCCGCGACGGGCCTGATGACATAGATTTCATTGCTGAGTGATATTCCATTGTACGTACGTACCACAACTTCTTTATCAATTTTTCACATTCTGGAATATTTAACTTGTACCGTAGACGCGGTTCTTGTAAACAGAGCCGTCCGAAACTTTGGGGTGGCTGTGAGTTTTTGATTTTAATTTCCCTAAGCTATAGGACCATAAGTGGAATTGCCGTAGGCTCCGTTGCTTTGTTTTTTAGGTGTTCCAGGAAATACCATACACTTCTCCAGAGTGGCTGTTAGTAATTTACATCCCGCCCATCAGCATAACAAGGCTCCCTGTTCTCCATGGCCTGTGCTGCCTTTCTGGATTTTACACTTTTTTCAGATGGCCGTTTTGACCCGGGGGCAGTGAGACTTCATTGTAGTGCAGATTTCTTTAAAATGCTTGCTTGGTTGGCCAAAAAGGGCGTATGCGTTTTTTCCTGAATATATTCAGGAAAAAACGCATACGCCCTTTTTGGCCAAGAGCATCATTGTCGACGTTCTGCCTCTTTTCCTATGCTTTAAATGCAATTCCCGTCTACCCCCTGAAAACATTTCCTGCAATTCTGCCCCGCTTACAAGTTCTCTTCGCAGCCTTCCTTCAGTATATTTTTGGACGATAGCTGTCATTTATAACTCTGCAGGTTTGTGAGTTACAGTGTCCCTGAGCTCCTTTCTTCAACTCGCTATCTTGTGAGCTGGTCGCAAACCCGCAGGATTGCTTCAGGCCCTAATCTGCTTCCAGCACGGCATGTTGAGCCTTAGGTTATTTCCTCTTCCTGGCGGGAAATGAGCATTAAATTTGCCCGTGCAGACACCTACAGCTAGTCTCTCATTGGTTCTCCCTATTCCTGTTCATCTTGAGCAGAAATTGCAAACTGTGCCAAAGAGGAGGTTAAAGCACTGACTCTCCAAGTAGGGAGAGTGTTAGTAAAGGGGCTGGAATGGTGAACCCGAGTAAAAGGGGAGGAAAACTGAGATGCATTTGAAAACGTTTGCCGGTCACACGGTGCACCATACTGTGGGTTTCCCATGCATGTTTTAGCTGAAGGAAGAATCCCTTAAACCTGGAGAGTTGGGACCCTTGGAATGGGTACCATGCAGTATGACTTCAAAGTGTCTGCATTTGCTCACTGAACCTCACCAATGCTATCAGCCCGAAGTGCCCAACCTTATGTCTCACTCAGCTCTGGGTGTAGATGTGGTAAATCCAGGTTGCATCACAAACCCTGAATGAATTATTTAAGAATTGCTCCCTATTTCACTGTCCTTGTGTTTTGTTTTTGTAATATATTTTGATAATGGGATTTATCGGATTTTCTCTGCTGCATTCATGCCGCTGTACACACGCTTCATTCTCTTATGGAGACATATGAATCCATGGGTTTGAAGATTCTTACAAGTGAGGTGTATTCCTAGGCGTTGAATATGGGGTGTTTAGTCCATTTCGTTGAGCAAGGGGTAGGTCTTGACTATTATATATTTGGCTTATGAAAAGGTATCTGTGCTAATTTCTATCTCTGTTTTGATGCGGCACCCCAACTCACCTTTCCCCTTAAGCAAGCATAAGTTGGTTTTCTAAATTTGAGGCCCTGTTCTGTTTTGTAATTCACTTCATGTGTAGCCTAGTTTATATTCCGTGTATTAGTGATATCTTATGATGTTTCATTTTCTGTGTGACTTATTTCACTTAGAATCATGGTACCTGAATCCACTCATTATGCCGCGACGGGCCTGATGACATAGATTTCATTGCTCAGTGATATTCCATTGTACGTACGTACCACAACTTCTTTATCCATTTTTCACATTCTGGGATATTTAACTTGTACCGTAGACGAGGTTCTTGTAAACAGAGCCGACCGAAACTTTGGGGTGGCTGTGTGTTTTTGATTTTAATTTCCCTAAGCTATAGGACCATAAGTGGAAGTGCCGTAGGCTCCGTTGCTTTGTTTTTTACGTGTTCCAGGAAACACCATACACTTCTCCAGAGTGGCTGTTGGCAATTTACATCCCGCCTATCAGCATAACAAGGCTCCCGGTTCTCCATGCCCTGTGCTGCCTTACTGGATTTTGCACTTTTTTCAGATGGCCCTTTTGACCGGGGGGCAGTGAGACTTCATTGTGGTGCAGATTTCTTTAACATGCTTGCTTGGTTGGCCAAAAAGGGCGTATGCGTTTTTTCCTGAATATATTCAGAAAAAACGCATACGCCCTTTTTGGCCAAGAGCATCATTGTCGACGTTCTGCCTCTTTTCCTATGCTTTAAATGCAATTACCGTCTACCTCCTGAAATCGTTTTCCTGCAATTCTGCCCCGCTTACAAGTTCTCTTCGCAGCCTTGCTTCAATATATTTTTGGACGATAGCTGTCATTTATAACTCTGCAGGTTTGTGAGTTACAGTGCCCCTGAGCTCCTTTCTTCAACTCGCTATCTTGTGAGCTGGCCGCAAACCCGCTGGATTGCTTCAGGCCCTAATCTGGTTCCGGCAGGGCATGCTGAGCCTTTGGTTAATTCCTCTTCCTGGTGGGGAATGAGCGTTAAATTTGCCCGTGCAGACACCTACAGCTAATCTCTCATTGGTTCTCCCACTTCCTGTTCTTCTTGAGCAGAAATTGCAAACTGTGCCCAACAGGAGGTTAAAGGCACTGACTCTCCAAGTAGGCAGAGTGTTAGTAAAGGGTCTGGAATTGTGAACCCGAGTAAAAGGGGACAAAAACTGCAATGCATTTCAAAACGTTTCCCGTTCACACGCTGCACCATACTGTGGGTTTCCCATGCATGTTTTAACTGAAGGAAGAATCGCTTACCCTGGAGAGTTGGGACCCATGGAATGGGTACCATGCAGTATGACTTCAAATGGTCTGCATTTGCTCATCGAACCTCACCAATGCTATCAGCCCGAAGTGTCCAACCTTATGTCTCACTCAGCTCTGGGTGTAGATGAGGTAAATCCAGGTTGCATCACAAGCCCTGAATGAATTATTTAAGAATTGTTCTCTATTTCACTGTCATTGTGTTTTGTTTTTGTAATTCATTTTGATAATGGGATTTATCGGATTTTCTCTGCTGCCTTCATGCAGCTGTACACACGCTTGATTCTCTTATGGAGACATATAAATCCATGGGTTTGAAAATTCTTTCTAGTCAGGTGTATTCCTACGCGTTGAATATAGGGTGTTTAGCCCATTTCGTTGAGCAAGGGGTAGGTCTTTACTATTACATATTTGACTTATGGAATGGTATCTGCGCTAATTTCTATCTCTGGTTTTATGCAGCACCCCAACTCACCTTTCCCCTTAAGCAAACATAAGTTGGTTTTCTAAATTTGAGACCCTGTTTTGTTTTGTAATTCAGTTCATGTGTAGCCAAGATTGCATTCCGTGTATTAGTGATATCTTATGATGTTTCATTTTCTGTGTGACTTATTTCACTTAGCATCATCGTACCTGAATCCACTCATTATGCCACGACGGGCCAGATGACATAGATTTCATTGGTGAGTGATATTCCATTGTACGTACGTACCACAACTTCTTTATCCATTTTTCGCTTTCTGGGATATTTAACTTGTACCGTAGACGAGGTTCTTGTAAACAGAGCCGTCTGAAACTTTGGGGTGGCTGTGTGTTTTTGATTTTAATTTCCCTAAACTATAGGACCATAAGTGGAAGTGCCGTAGGCTCCGTTGCTTTGTTTTTTAGGGTTTTCAGGAAACACCATAAACTTCTCCAGAGTGGCTGTTGGCATTTTACATCCCACCCATCAGCATAACAAGGCTCCCTGTTCTCCATGGCCTGTGCTGCATTTCTGGATTTTACACTTTTTTCAGATGGCCCTTTTGACCGGGGGGCAGTGAGACTTCATTTTAGTGCAGATTTCTTTAACATGCTTGCTTGGTTGGCAAAAAAGGGCGTATGCGTTTTTTCCTGAATATATTCAGGAAAAAACGCATACGCCCTTTTTGGCCAAGTGCATCATTGTCGACGTTCTGCCTCTTTTCCTATGCTTTAAAAGCAATTCCCGTCTACCCCCTGAAATCGTTTTCGTGCAATTCTGCCCCGCTTTCAAGTCCTCTTCGCAGCCTTCCTTCAATATATTTTTGGACGATAGCTGTCATTTATAACTCTGCAGTTTGTGAATTACAGTGCCCCTGAGCTCCTTTCTTCAAATCACTTTCTTTTGAGCTGGTCGAAACCCTCAGGATTGATCCAGGCCCTAATCTGGTTCCGGCACGGCATGCTGAGCGTTTGGTTAATTCCTATTCCTGGTTGGAAATGAGCGTTAAATTTGCCCGTTCAGACACCTACAGGTAGTCTCTCATTGGTTCTCCCTATTCCTGTTCATCTTGTGCAGAAATTGCAAACTGTGCCAAACAGCAGGTTAAAGGCACTGATTCTCCATGTGGGGAGAGTGTTAGTAAACGGTCTGGAATTGTGAACCCCAGTAAAATGGGACAAAAACTGAGATGCATTTGAAAACGTTTCCCGGTCACATGGTGCACCATACTGTGGGTTTCCCATGCATGCTTTAGCTGAAGGAAGAATCACTTAAACCTGGAGAGTTGGGACCCATGGAATGGGTACCATGCAGTATGACTTCAAATGGTGTGCATTTGCTCATCGAACCTCACCAATGCTATCAGCCCGAAGTGTCCAACCTTATGTCTCACTCAGCTCTGGGTTTAGATGAGGTAAATCCAGGTTGCATCACAAGCCCTGAATGTATTATTTAAGAATTGCTCTCTATTTCACTGCCATTGTGTTTTGTTTTTGTAATTCATTTTGATAATAGGATTTATCGGATTTTCTCTGCTGCCTTCATGCAGCTGTACACACGCTTGATTCTCTCATGGAGACATATAAATCCATGGGTTTGAAGATTCTTACTAGTCTGGTGTATTCCTAGGCATTGAATAGAGGGTGTTTAGCCCATTTCGTTCAGCAAGGGGTAGGTCTTGACTATTACGTATGTGACGTATGGAATGGTATCTGTGCTAATTTCTATCTCTGGTTTTATGCAGCACCCCAACTCACCTTTCCCCTTAAGCAAACATAAGTTGGTTTTCAAAATTTGAGACCCTGTTCTGTTTTGTAATTCAGTTCATGTGTAGCCAAGATTACATTCCGTGTATTAGTGATATGATGTTTCATTTTCTGTGTGACTTATTTCACTTAGAATCATTGTACCTGAATCCACTCATTATGCCATGACGGGCCTGATGATGTAGATTTCATTGGTGAGTGATATTCCATTGTACGTACGTACCACAATTTCTTTATCCATTTTTCACTTTCTGGGATATTTAACTTGTACCGTAAACGAGGTTCTTGTGAAGAGAGCCGTCTGAAACTTTGGGGTGGCTGTGTGTTTTTGATTTTAATTTCCCTAAGTTATAGGACCATAAGTGGATGTGCCGTAGGCTCCGTTGCTTTGTTTTTTAGGTGTTTCAGGAAACACCATACACTTCTCCAGAGTGGCTCTTGGCAATTTACATCCCACCCATCAGCATAACAAGGCTCCCTGTTCTCCATGGCCTGTGCTGCCTTTCTGGATTTTATACTTTTTTCAGATGGCCCTTTTGACCAGGGGGCAGTGAGACTTCATTGTAGTGCAGATTTCTTTAACATGCTTGCTTGGTTGGCCAGAAAATGCGTATGCGTTTTTTCCTGAATATATTCCGGAAAAAACGCATACGCCCTTTTTGGCCAAGTGCATCATTGTCGACGTTCTGCCTCTTTTCCTATGCTTTAATTGCAATTCCAGTCTGCACCCTGAAATCGTTGTTTTGCAATTCTGCCCCGCTTTCAAGTCCTCTTCGCAGCCTTCCTTCAATATATTTTTGGACGATAGCTGTCATTTATAACTCTGCAGGTTTGTGAATTACAGTGCCCCTGAGCTCCTTTCTTCAAATCGCTTTCTTGTGAGCTGGCCGCAAACCCGCAGGATTGCTTCAGGCCCTAATCTGGTTCTGGCACGGCATGCTGAGCCTTTGGTTAATTCCTCTTCCTGGTTGGAAATGAGCGTTAAATTTGCCTGTGCAGACACCTACAGCTAGTCTCTCATTGGTTCTCCTTATTCCTGTTCATCTTGCGCAAAAATTGCAAACTGTGCCAAACAGGATGTTAAAGGCACTGACTCTCCCAGTGGGGAGAGTGTTAGTAAAGGGTCTGGAATTGTGTACCCGAGTAAAAGGGGACAAAAACTGAGATGCATTTGAAAAAGTTACCCGGTCACACGGTGCACCAAACTGTGGGATTCCCATGCATGTTTTAGCTGAAGGAAGAATCGCTTAAACCTGGAGAGTTGGGACCCACGGAATGGGTACCATGCAGTATGACTTCAAATGGTCTGCATTTGCTCATCGAACCTCACCAATGCTATCAGCCCGAAGTGTCCAACCTTATGTCTCACTCAGCTCTGGGTGTAGATGAGGTAAATCCAGGTTGCATCACAAGCCCTGAATGAATTATTTAAGAATTGCCCCCTATTTCACTGTCCTTGTGTTTTGTTTTTGTAATTCATTTTGATAATGGGATTTATCGGATTTTCTCTGCTGCATTCATGCCGCTGTACACACGCTTCATTCTCTTATGGAGACATATAAATCCATGGGTTTGAAGATTCTTACTAGTCGGTGTATTCCTAGGCGTTGAATATGGCGTGTTTTGTCCATTTCGTTGAGCAAGGGGTAGGTCTTGACTATTACATATTTGACGTATGGAATGGTATCTGTGCTAATTTCTATCTCTGGTTTTATGCAGCACCCCAACTCACCTTTCCCCTTAAGCAAACATAAGTTGGTTTTCTAAATTTGAGACCCTGTTCTGTTTTGTAATTCAGTTCATGTGTAGCCAAGATTACATTTGGTGTATTAGTGATATCTTATGATATTTCATTTTCTGTGTGACTTATTTCACTTAGAATCATCATACCTGAATCCACTCATTATGCCAGGACGGGCCAGATGACATAGACTTCATTGGTGAGTGATATTCCATTGTACGTACGTACCACAACTTCTTTATCCATTTTTCGCATTCTGGGATATTTAACTTGTACCGTAGATGAGGTTCTTGTAAACAGAGCCGTCTGAAACTTTGGGGTGGCTGTGTGTTTTTGATTTCAATTTCCCTAAGCTATAGGACCATAAGTGGAAGTGCCGTAGGCTCCGTTGCTTTGTTTCCTACGTGTTTCAGGAAACACCATACACTTCTCCAGAGTGGCTGTTGGCAATTTACATCCCACCCATCAGCATAACAAGGCTCCCTGTTCTCCATGGCCTGTGCTGCATTTCTGGATTTTACACTTTTTTCAGATGGCCCTTTTGACCGGGGGGCAGTGAGACTTCATTATAGTGCAGATTTCTTTAACATGCTTGCTTGGTTGGCCAAAAAGGGCGTATGCGTTTTTTCCTGAATATATTCAGGAAAAAACGCATAAGCCCTTTTTGGCCAAGTGCATCATTGTCGACGTTCTGCCTCTTTTCCTATGCTTTAAAAGCAATTCCCGTCTACCCCCTGAAATCATTTTCGTGCAATTCTGCCCCGCTTTCAAGTCCTCTTCGCAGCCTTCCTTCAATATATTTTTGGACGATAGCTGTCATTTATAACTCTGCAGGTTTGTGAATTACAGTGCCCCTGAGCTCCTTTCCTCAAACTGCTTTCTTTTCAGCTAGCCGCAAACCCGCAGGATTGCTTCAGGCCCTAATCTGGTTCCGGCACGGCATGCTGAGCCTTTGGTTAGTTCATGTTCCTGGTGGGAAATGAGCGTTAAATTTGCCCGTGCAGACACCTACAGCTAGCCTCTCATTATTTCTCCCTATTCCTGTTCATCTTGCGCAGAAATTGCAAACTGTGCCAAACAGGAGGTTAAAGGCACGGACTCTCCAAGTGGGGAGAGTGTTAGTAAAGGGTCTGGAATTGTGAACCTGAGTAAAAGGGGACGAAAAGTGAGATGCATTTGAAAACGTTTCCCGGTCACACGGTGCACCATACTGTGGGTTTCCCATGCCTGTTTTAGCTGAAGGAAGAATCGCTTAAACCTGGAGATTTGTGACCCATGGAATGGGTACCATGCAGTATGACTTCATATGGTCTGCATTTGCTCATCAAACCTCACCAATGCTATCAGCCCGAAGTGTCCAACCTTATGTCTCACTCAGCTCTGGGTTTATATGAGGTAAATCCAGGTTGCATCACAAGCCCTGAATGAATTATTTAAGAATTGCTCTCTATTTCACTGTCATTGTGTTTTGTTTTTGTAATTCATTTTGATAATGGGATTTATCAGATTGTCTCTGCTGCCTTCATGCAGCTGTACACACACTTGATTCTCTTATGGAGACATATAAATCCATGGGTTTGAAAATTCTTTCTATTCAGGTGTATTCCTAGGCGTTGAATATAGGGTGTTTAGCCCATTTCGTTGAGCAAGGGGTAGGTCTTGACTATTACATATTTGACGTATGGAATGGTATCTGTGCTAATTTCTATCTCTGGTTTTATGCAGCACCCCAACTCACCTTTTCCCTTAAGCAAACATAAGTTGGTTTTCTAAGTTTGAGACCCTGTTCTGTTTTGTAATTCAGTTCATGTGTAGCCAAGATTACATTCCGTGTATTAGTGATATCTTATGATGTTTCATTTTCTGTGTGACTTATTTCACTTAGAATCATCGTACCGGAATCCACTCATTATGCCACGATGGGCCAGATGACATAGATTTAATTGGTGAGTGATATTCAATTGTACGTACGTACAACAACTTCTTTATCCGTTTTTCGCTTTCTGGGATATTTAACATGTACCGTAGACGAGGTTCTTGTAAACAGAGCCGTCTGAAACATTGGGGTGGCTGTGCGTTTTTGATTTTAAATGCCCTAAGATATAGGACCATAAGTGGAAGTGCCAGAGGCTCCGTTGCTTTGTTTTTTAGGTGTTTCAGGAAGCACCATACACTTCTCCAGAGTGGCTCTTGGCAGTTTATATCCCACACATCAGCATAACAAGGCTCCCTGTTCTCCATGGCCTGTGCTGCATTTCTGGATTTTACACTTTTTTCAGATGGCCCTTTTGACCGGGGGGCAGTGAGACTTCATTTTAGTGCAGATTTCTTTAACATGCTTGCTTGGTTGGCCAAAAAGGGCGTATGCGTTTTTTCCTGAATATATTCAGGAAAAAACGCATACGCCCTTTTTGGCCAAGTGCATCATTGTTGACGTTCTGCCTCTTTTCCTATGCTTTAAATGCAATTCCAGTCTACCCCCTGAAATCGTTCTCCTGCAATTCTGCCCCGCTTTCAAGTCCTCTTCGCAGCCTTCCTTCAATATATTTTTGGACGATAGCTGTCATTTATAACTCTGCAGGTTTGTGAATTACAGTGCCCCTGAACTCCTTTCTTCAAATTGCTTTCTTTTGATCTGGCCGCAAACCCTCAGGATTGATCCAGGCCCTTATCTGTTTCCGGCACGGCATGCTGAGCGTTTGGTTAATTCCGCTTCCTGGTTGGAAATGAGCGTTAAATTTGCCCGTTCAGACACCTACAGCTAGTCTCTCATTGGTTCTCCCTATTCCTGTTCATCTTGTGCAGAAATTGCAAACTGTCCCAAACAGGAGGTTAAAGGCACTGACTCTCCAAGTGGGGAGAGTGTTAGTAAAGGGTCTTGAATTGTGAACCCCAGTAAAATGGGACAAAAACTGAGATGCATTTGAAAACGTTTCCCGGTCACACGGTGCACCATACTGTGGGTTTCCCATGCATGCTTTAGCTGAAGGAAGAATCACTTAAACCTGGAGAGTTGGGACCCATGGAATGGGTACCATGCAGTATGACTTCAAATGGTGTGCATTTGCTCATCGAACCTCACCAATGCTATCAGCCCGAAGTGTCCAACCTTATGTCTCACTCAGCTCTGGGTTTAGATGAGGTAAATCCAGGTTGCATCACAAGCCCTGAATGAATTATTTAAGAATTGCTCTCTATTTCACTGTCATTGTGTTTTGTTTTTGTAATTCATTTTGATAATAGGATTTATCGGATTTTCTCTGCTGCCTTCATGCAGCTGTACACACGCTTGATTCTCTTATGGAGACATATAAATCCATGGGTTTGAAGATTCTTACTAGTCAGGTGTATCCCTAGGCGTTAAAATAGGGTGTTTAGCCCATTTCGTTGAGCAAGGGGTATGTCTTGACTATTACGTATTTGACATATGGAATGGTATCTGTGCTAATTTCTAACTCTGGTTTTATGCAGCACCCCAACTCACCTTTCCCCTTACGCAAACATAAGTTGGTTTTCTAAATTTGAGACCCTGTTCTGTTTTGTAATTCAGTTCATGTGTAGCCAAGATTACATTTGGTGAATTAGTGATATCTTATGATGTTTCATTTTCTGTGTGACTTATTTCACTTAGAATCATCATACCTGAATCCACTCATTATGCCAGGACGGGCCAGATGACATAGACTTCATTGGTGAGTGATATTCCTCATCATACCTGAATCCACTCATTATGCCAGGACGGGCCAGATGACATAGACTTCATTGGTGAGTGATATTCCATTCTACGTACGTACCACAACTTCTTTATCCATTTTTCGCATTCTGGGATATTTAACTTGTACCCTAGACGAGGTTCTTGTAAACAGAGCCGGCTGAAATTTTGGGGTGGCTGTGTGTTTTTGATTTTAATTTCCCTAAGCTATAGGTCCATAAGTGGAAGTTCTGTAGGCTCCTTTGGCTTGTGTTTTAGGTGTTTCAGGAAACACCATACACTTCTCCAGAGTGGCTGTTGGCAATTTACATCCCACCCATCAGCATAACCAGGCTCCCTGTTCTCCATGGCCTGTGCTGCATTTCTGGATTTTACACTTTTTTCAGATGGCCCTTTTCACCCGGGGGGCAGTGAGACTTCATTGTAGTGCAGATTTCTTTAACATGCTTGCTTGGTTGACCAAAAAGTGCGTATGCGTTTTTTCCTGAATATATTCAGGAAAAAACGCATACGCACTTTTTGGTCAAGTGCATCATTGTCGACGTTCTGCATCTTTTCCTATGCTTTAAATGCAATTCCAGTCTACCCCCTGAAATCGTTTTCCTGCAATTCTGCCCTGCGTTCAAGTCCTCTTCGCAGCCTTCCTTCAATATATTTTTGGACGATAGCTGTCATTTATAACTCTGCAGGTTTGTGAATTACAGTGCCCCTGAGCTCCTTTCTTCAAATCGCTTTCTTGTGAGCTGGCCGCAAACCCGCAGGATTGCTTCAGGCCCTAATCTGGTTCCGGCACGGCATGCTGAGCCTTTGGTTAATTCCTCTTCCTGGTGGGAAATGTGCATTAAATTTGCCCGTGCAGACACCTACAGCTAGTTTCTCATTGGTTCTCCCTATTCCTGTTCATCTTGCGCAGAAATTGCAAACTGTCCCAAACAGGAGGTTAAAGGCACTGACTCTCAAAGAGGGGGAGTGTTAGTAAAGGGTCTGGAATTGTGAACCCGAGTAAAAGGGGCAAAAACTGAGATGCATTTGAAAACGTTTCCCGGTCACACGGTGCACCATACTGTGGGTTTCCCATGCATGTTTTAGCTGAAGGAAGAATCGCTTAAACCTGGAGAGTTGGGACCCATGGAATGCGTACCATGTAGTATGACTTCAAATGGTCTGCATTTGCTCATCGAACCTCACCAATGCTATCAGCCCGAAGTGTCCAACCTTATGTCTCACTCAGCTCTGGGTTTAGATGAGGTAAATCCAGGTTGCATCACAAGCCCTGAATGTATTATTTAAGAATTGCTCTCTATTTCACTGCCATTGTGTTTTGTTTTTGTAATTCATTTTGATAATAGGATTTATCGGATTTTCTCTGCTGCCTTCATGCAGCTGTACACACGCTTGATTCTCTTATGGAGACATATAAATCCATGGGTTTGAAGATTCTTACTAGTCAGGTGTATTCCTAGGCGTTGAATATAGGGTGTTTAGCCCATTTCGTTGAGCAAGGGGTAGGTCTTGACTATTACATATTTGACGTATGGAATGGTATCTGTGCTAATTTCTATCTCTGGTTTTATGCAGCACCCCAACTCACCTTTCCCCTTAAGCAAACATAAGTTGGTTTTCTAAATTTGAGACCCTGTTCTGTTTTGTAATTTAGTTCATGTGTAGCCAAGATTACATTCCGTGTATTAGTGACATCTTATGATGTTTCATTTTCTGTGTGATTTATTTCACTTAGAATCATCGTACCTGAATCCACTCATTATGCCACGACGGGCCAAATGACATAGATTTCATTGTTGAGTGATATTCCATTGTACGTACGTTTCACAACTTCTTTATCCATTTTTCGCTTTCTGGGATATTTAACTTGTACCGTAGACGAGTTTCTTGCAAACAGAGCCATCTGAAACTTTGGGGTGGCTGTGTGTTTTTGATTTTAATTTCCCTAAGCTATAGGACCATAAGTGGAAGTGCCGTAGGCTCCGTTGCTTTGTTTTTTAGGTGTTTCAGTAAACACCATACACTTCTCCAGAGTGGCTGTTGGCAATTTACATCCCACCCATCAGCATAACAAGGCTCCCTGTTCTCCATGGCCTGTGCTGCATTTCTGGATTTTACACTTTTTTCAGATGGCCCTTTTGACTGGGGGGCAGTGAGACTTCATTGTAGTGCAGATTTCTTTAATATGCTTGCTTGGTTGGCCAAAAAGTGCGTATGCGTTATTTCCGGAATATATTCAGGAAAAAACGCATACGCCTTTTTTGGCCAAGTGCATCATTGTCGACGTTCTGCCTCTTTTCCTATGCTTTAAATGCAATTCCAGTCTACCCCCTGAAATCGTTTTCCTGCAATTCTGCCCCGCTTTCAAGTCCTCTTCGCAGCCTTCCTTCAATATATTTTTGGACGATAGCTGTCATTTATAACTCTGCAGGTTTGTGAATTACAGTGCCCCTGAGCTCCTTTCTTCAAATCGCTTTCTTGTGAGCTGGCCGCAAACCCACAGGATTGCTTCAGACCCTAATCTGGTTCCGGCACGGCATGGTGAGCCTTTGGTTAATTCCTCTTCCTGGTTGGAAATGAGCGTTAAATTTGCCCGTGCACACACCTACAGCTAGTCTCTCATTGGTTCTCCTTATTCCTGTTCATCTTGCGCAAAAATTGCAAACTGTGCCAAACAGGATGTTAAAGGCAATGACTCTCCAAGTGGGGAGAGTGTTAGTAAAGGGTCTGGAATTGTGAACCCGAGTAAAAGGGGACAAAAACTGAGATGCATTTGAAAACGTTTCCCGGTCACACGGTGCACCATACTGTGGGTTTCCCATGCATGCTTTAGCTGAAGGAAGAATCGCTTAAACCTGGAGTGTTGGGACCCATGGAATGGGTAACATGCATTATGACTTCAAATGGTCTGCATTTGCTCATCGAACCTCACCAATGCTATCAGCCCGAAGTGTCCAACCTTATGTCTCACTCAGCTCTGGGTTTTGATGAGGTAAATCCAGGTTGCATCACAAGCCCTGAATGAATTATTTAAGAATTGCTCTCTATTTCACTGTCATTGTGTTTTGTTTTTGTAATTCATTTTGATAATGGGATTTATCGGATTTTCTCTGCTGCCTTCATGCAGCTGTACAGACGCTTGATTCTCTTATGGAGACATATAAATCCATGGGTTTGAAGATTCTTACTAGTCAGGTGTATTCCTAGGCGTTGAATATAGGGTGTTTAGCCCATTTCGTTGAGCAAGTTGTTCGTCTTGACTATTACGTATTTGATATATGGAATGGTATCTGTGCTAATTTCTAACTCTGGTTTTATGCAGCACCCCAACTCACCTTTCCCCCTTACGCAAACATAAGTTGGTTTTCTAAATTTGAGACCCTGTTCTGTTTTGTAATTCAGTTCATGTGTAGCCAAGATTACATTCCGTGTATTAGTGATATGATGTTTCATTTTCTCTGTGACTTATTTCACTTAGAATCATTGTACCTGAATCCACTCATTATGCCACGATGGGCCTGATGATATAGATTTCATTGGTGAGTGATATACCATTGTACGTACGTACCACAATTTCTTTATCCATTTTTTGCTTTCTGGGATATTTAACTTGTACCGTAGACGAGGTTCTTGTGAAGAGAGCTGTCTGAAACTTTGGGGTGGCTGTGTGTTTTTGATTTTAATTTCCCTAAGCTATAGGACCATAAGTGGACGTGCCGTAGGCTCTCTTGCTTTGTTTTTTAGGTGTTCCAGGAAACACCATACACTTCTCCAGAGTGTCTCTTCGCAATTTACATCCCACCCATCAGCATAACAAGGCTCCCTGTTCTCCATGGCCTGTACTGCCTTTCTGGATTTTACACTTTTTTCAGATGGCCCTTTTGTCCGGGGGGCAGTGAGACTTCATTGTAGTGCAGATTTCTTTAACATGCTTACTTGGTTGGCCAGAACGTGCGTATGCGTTTTTTCCTGAATATATTCCGGAAAAAACGCATACGCCCTTTTTGGCCAAGTGCATCATTGTCGACGTTCTGCCTCTTTTCCTATGCTTTAAATGCAATTCCAGTCTACACCCTGAAATCGTTTTCCTGCAATTCTGCCCCGCTTTCAAGTCCTCTTCGCAGCCTTCCTTCAATATATTATTGGACGATAGCTGTCATTTATAACTCTGCAGGTTTGTGAATTACAGTGCCCCTGAGCTCCTTTCTTCAAATCGCTTTCTTGTGAGCTGGCCGCAAACCCACAGGATTGCTTCAGGCCCTAATCTGGTTCCGGCACGGCATGCTGAGCCTTTGGTTAATTCCTATTCCTGGTGGGAAATGAGCATTAAATTTGCCCGTGCAGACACCTACAGCTAGTCTCTCATTGGTTCTCCCTATTCCTGTTCATCTTGCGCAGAAATTGCAAACTGGGCCAAACAGCAGGTTAAAGGCACTGGCTCTCCAAGTGGGGAGAGTGTTAGTAAAGCGTCTGGAATTGTGAACCCGACTAAATGGGGACGAAAACTGAGATGCATTTGAAAACGTTTCCCGGTCACACGGTGCACCATACTGTGGGTTTCCCATGCATGTTTTAGCTGAAGGAAGAATCGCTTAAACCTGGAGAGTTGGGACCCACGGAATGGGTACCATGCAGTATGACTTCAAATGGTCTGCATTTGCTCATCGAACCTCACCAATGCTATCATCCCGAAGTGTCCAACCTTATGTCTCACTCAGCTCTGGGTGTAGATTAGGTAAATCCAGGTTGCATCACAAGCCCTGAATGAATTATTTAAGAATTGCTCTCTATTTCACTGTCATTGTGTTTTCTTTTTATAATTCATTTTGATAATGGGATTTATCGATTGTCTCTGCTGCCTTCATGCAGCTGTACACACGCTTGATTCTCTTATGGAGACAAATAAATCCATGTGTTTGAAGATTCTTTCTAGTCAGGTGTATTCCTAGGCGTTGAATATAGGGTGTTTAGCCCATTTGGTTGAGCAAGGTGTAGGTCTTGACTATTACATATTTGACGTATGGAATGGTATCTGTGCTAATTTCTATCTCTGCTTTTATGCAGGACCCCAACTCACCTTTCCCCTTAAGCAAACATAAGTTGGTTTTCTTAATTTGAGACTCTGTTCTGTTTTGTAATTCAGTTCATGTGTAGCCAAGAATACATTCCGTGTATTAGTGACATCTTATGATGTTTCATTTTCTGTGTGATTTATTTCACTTAGAATCATCGTACCTGAATCCACTCATTATGCCACGACGGGCCAGATGACATAGATTTCATTGTTGAGTGATATTCCATTGTACATACGTACCACAACTTCTTTATCCATTTTTCGCTTTCTGGGATATTTAACTTGTACCGTAGACGAGGTTCTTGTGAAGAGAGCTGTCTGAAACTTTGGGGTGGCTGTGTGTTTTTGATTTTAATTTCTCAAAGCTATAGGACCATAAGTGGAAGTGCCGTAGGCTCTCTTGCTTTGTATTTTAGGTGTTTCAGGAAACACCATACACTTCTCCAGAGTGGCTGTTGGCAATTTACATCCCACCCATCAGCATAACAAGGCTCCCTGTTCTCCATGGCCTGTACTGCCTTTCTGGATTTTACACTTTTTTCAGATGGCCCTTTTGACCGGGGGGCAGTGAGACTTCATTGTAGTGCAGATTTCTTTAACATGCTTGCTTGGTTTGCCAAAAGGGCGTATGCGTTTTTTCCTGAACATATTCTGGAAAAAACACATACGCCCTTTTTGTCCAAGTGCATCATTGTTGACGTTCTTCCTCTTTTCCTATGCTTTAAGTGCAATTCCTGTCTACCCCCTGAAATCGTTGTCCTGCAATTCTGCCCCGCTTTCAAGTCCTCTTCGCAGCCTTGCTTCAATATATTTTTGGACGATAGCTGTCATTTATAACTCTGCAGGTTTGTGAATTACAGTGCCCCTGAGCTCCTTTCTTTAAATCGCTTTCTTGTGAGCTGGCCGCAAACCCGCAGGATTGCTTCAGGCCATAATCTGGTTCCGGCATGGCATGCTGAGCCTGTGGTTAATTCCTCTTCCCGGTGGGAAGTGAGCGTTAAATTTGCCCGTGCAGACACCTACAGCTAGTCTCTCATTGGTTCTCCCTATTCCTGTTCATCTTGCGCAGAAATTGCAAACTGTGCCAAACAGCAGGTTAAAGGCACTGACTCTCCAAGTGGGGAGAGTGTTAGTAAAGGGTCTGGAATTGTGTACCCGAGTAAAAGGGGACAAAAACTGAGATGCATTTGAAAAAGTTTCCCGGTCACACGGTGCACCAAACTGTGGGATTCCCATGCATGTTTTAGCTGAAGGAAGAATCGCTTAAACCTGGACAGTTGGGACCCAGGAAAAAACTCATACGCCCTTTTTGGCCAAGTGCATCATTGTTGACGTTCTGCCTCTTTTCCTATGCTTTAAATGCAATTCCAGTCTACCCCCTGAAATCGTTGTCCTGCAATTCTGCCCCGCTTTCAAGTCCTCTTCGCAGCCTTCCTTCAATATATTTTTGGACGATAGCTGGCATTTATAACTCTGCAGGTTTGTGAATTACAGTGCCCCTGAGCTCCTTTCTTCAAATCGCTTTCTTGTGAGCTGGCCGCAAACCCGCTGGATTGCTTCAGGCCCTAATCTCTTTCCGGCACGGCATGCTGAGCCTTTGGTTAATTCCTCGTCCTGGTGTGAAATGAGCATTAAATTTGCCCGTGCAGACACCTACAGCTAGTCTCTCATTGGTTCTCCTTATTCCTGTTCATCTTAAGCAGAAATTGCAAACTGTGCCAAACAGCAGGTTAAAGGCACTGACTCTCCAAGTGGGGAGAGTGTTAGTAAAGGGTCTGGAATTGTGAACCCGAGTAAAAGGGGATGAAAACTGAGATGCATTTGAAAACGTTTCCCAGTCACACGGTGCACCATACTGTGGGTTTCCCATGCATGTTTTAGCTGAAGGAAGAATTGCTTAAACCTGGAGAGTTGGGACCCACGGAATGGGTACCATGCAGTATGACTTGAAATGGTCTGCATTTGCTCATCGAACCTCACCAATGCTATCAGCCCGAAGTGTCCAACCTTATGTCTCACTCAGCTCTGGGTTTTGATGAGGTAAATCCAGGTTGCATCACAAGCCCTGAATGAATTATTTAAGAATTGCTCTCTATTTCACTGTCATTGTGTTTTGTTTTTGTAATTCATTTTGATAATAGGATTTATCGGATTTTCTCTGCTGCCTTCATGCAGCTGTACACACGCTTGATTCTCTTATGGAGACATATAAATCCATGGGTTTGAAGATTCAAACTAGTCAGTTGTATTCCTAGGCGTTGAATATAGGGTGTTTAGCCCATTTCGTTGAGCAAGGGGTAGGTCTTGACTATTACATATTTGACGTGTGGAATGGTATCTGTGCTAATTTCTATCTCTGGTTTTATGCAGCACCCCAACTCACCTTTCCCCTTAAGCATACATAAGTTGGTTTTCTAAATTTGAGACCCTGTTCTGTTTTGTAATTCAGTTCATGTGTAGCCAAGATTACATTCCGTGTATTAGTGACATCTTATGATGTTTCATTTTCTGTGTGACTTATTTCACTTAGAATCATCGTACCTGAATCCACTCATTATGCCACGACGGGCCAGGTGACATAGATTTCATTGGTGAGTGATATTCCATTGTACGTACGTACCACAACTTCTTTATCCATTTTTCGCTTTCTGGGATATTTAACTTGTACCGTAGACGAGGTTCTTGTAAACAGAGCCGTCTGAAACTTTGGGGTGGCTGTGTGTTTTTGATTTTAATTTCCCTAAGCTATAGGACCATAAGTGGAAGTGCCGTAGGTTCCGTTGCGTTGTTTTTTAGGTGTTTCAGGAAACACCATAGACTTCTCCAGAGTGGCTCTTGGCAATTTACATCCCACCCATCAGCATAACAAGGCTCCCTGTTCTCCATGGCCTGTGCTGCATTTCTGGATTTTACACTTTTTTCAGATGGCCCTTTTGACCGGGGGGCAGTGAGACTTCATTGTAGTGCAGATTCCTTTAACATGCTTGCTTGGTTGTCCAAAAAGGGTGTATGCGTTTTTTCCTGAATATATTCAGGAAAAAACGCATACGCCCTTTTTGGCCAAGTGCATCATTGTCGACGTTCTGCCTCTTTTCCTATGCTTTAAATGCAATTCCAGTCTACCCCCTGAAATCGTTTTCCTGCAATTCTGCCCTGCGTTCAAGTCCTCTTCACAGCCTTCCTTCAATATATTTTTGGACGATAGCTGTCATTTATAACTCTGCAGGTTTGTGAATTACAGTGCCCCTGAACTCCTTTCTTCAAATCACTTTCTTGTGAGCTGGCCGCAAACCCGCAGGATTACTTCAGGCCCTAATCTGGTTCCGGCACGGCATGCTGAGCCTTTGGTTAATTCCTCTTCCTGGTGGTAATGAGCATTAAATTTGCCCGTGCAGACACCTACAGCTAGTTTCTCATTGGTTCTCCCTATTCCTGTTCATCTTGCGCAGAAATTGCAAACTGCCCCAAACAGGAGGTTAAAGGCACTGACTCTCCAAGTGGGGAGAGTGTTAGTAAAGGGTCTGGAATTGTGAACCCGAGTAAAAGGGGCAAAAACTGAGATGTTTTTGAAAACGTTTCCCGGTCACACGGTGCACCATAATGTGGGTTTCCCATGCATGTTTTAGCTGAAGGAAGAATCGCTTAAACCTGGAGAGTTGGGACCCATGGAATGGGTACCATGCAGTATGACTTCAAATGGTCTGCATTTGCTCATCGAACCTCACCAATGCTATCAGCCTGAAGTGTCCAACCTTATGTCTCACTCAGCTCTGGGTTTAGATGAGGTAAATCCAGGTTGCATCACAAGCCCTGAATGAATTATTTAAGAATTGCTCTCTATTTCACTGCCATTGTGTTTTGTTTTTGTAATTCATTTTGATAATAGGATTTATCGGATTTTCTCTGCTGCCTTCATGCAGCTGTACACACGCTTGATTCTCTTATGGAGACATATAAATCCATGGGTTTGAAAATTCTTACTAGTCAGGTGTATTCCTAGGCGTTGAATATAGGGTGTTTAGCCCATTTGGTTGAGCAAGGTGTAGGTCTTGACTATTACATATTTGACGTATGGAATGGTATCTGTGCTAATTTCTATCTCTGGTTTTATGCAGCACCCCAACTCACCTTTCCCCTTAAGCAAACATAAGTTGGTTTTCTAAATTTGAGACCCTGTTCTGTTTTGTAATTTAGTTCATGTGTAGCCAAGATTACATTCCGTGTATTAGTGACATCTTATGATGTTTCATTTTCTGTGTGATTTATTTCACTTAGAATCATCGTACCTGAATCCACTCATTATGCCACGACGGGCCAAATGACATAGATTTCATTGTTGAGTGATATTCCATTGTACGTACGTTTCACAACTTCTTTATCCATTTTTCGCTTTCTGGGATATTTAACTTGTACCGTAGACGAGTTTCTTGCAAACAGAGCCATCTGAAACTTTGGGGTGGCTGTGTGTTTTTGATTTTAATTTCCCTAAGCTATAGGACCATAAGTGGAAGTGCCGTAGGCTCCGTTGCTTTGTTTTTTAGGTGTTTCAGTAAACACCATACACTTCTCCAGAGTGGCTGTTGGCAATTTACATCCCACCCATCAGCATAACAAGGCTCCCTGTTCTCCATGGCCTGTGCTGCATTTCTGGATTTTACACTTTTTTCAGATGGCCCTTTTGACCGGGGGGCAGTGAGACTTCATTGTAGTGCAGATTTCTTTAACATGCTTGCTTGGTTGGCCAAAAAGTGCGTATGCGTTATTTCCGGAATATATTCAGGAAAAAACGCATACGCCTTTTTTGGCCAAGTGCATCATTGTCGACGTTCTGCCTCTTTTCCTATGCTTTAAATGCAATTCCAGTCTACCCCCTGAAATCGTTTTCCTGCAATTCTGCCCCGCTTTCAAGTCCTCTTCGCAGCCTTCCTTCAATATATTTTTGGACGATAGCTGTCATTTATAACTCTGCAGGTTTGTGAATTACAGTGCCCCTGAGCTCCTTTCTTCAAATCGCTTTCTTGTGAGCTGGCCGCAAACCCACAGGATTGCTTCAGACCCTAATCTGGTTCCGGCACGGCATGGTGAGCCTTTGGTTAATTCCTCTTCCTGGTTGGAAATGAGCGTTAAATTTGCCCGTGCACACACCTACAGCTAGTCTCTCATTGGTTCTCCTTATTCCTGTTCATCTTGCGCAAAAATTGCAAACTGTGCCAAACAGGATGTTAAAGGCAATGACTCTCCAAGTGGGGAGAGTGTTAGTAAAGGGTCTGGAATTGTGAACCCGAGTAAAAGGGGACAAAAACTGAGATGCATTTGAAAACGTTTCCCGGTCACACGGTGCACCATACTGTGGGTTTCCCATGCATGCTTTAGCTGAAGGAAGAATCGCTTAAACCTGGAGTGTTGGGACCCATGGAATGGGTAACATGCATTATGACTTCAAATGGTCTGCATTTGCTCATCGAACCTCACCAATGCTATCAGCCCGAAGTGTCCAACCTTATGTCTCACTCAGCTCTGGGTTTTGATGAGGTAAATCCAGGTTGCATCACAAGCCCTGAATGAATTATTTAAGAATTGCTCTCTATTTCACTGTCATTGTGTTTTGTTTTTGTAATTCATTTTGATAATGGGATTTATCGGATTTTCTCTGCTGCCTTCATGCAGCTGTACAGACGCTTGATTCTCTTATGGAGACATATAAATCCATGGGTTTGAAGATTCTTACTAGTCAGGTGTATTCCTAGGCGTTGAATATAGGGTGTTTAGCCCATTTCGTTGAGCAAGTTGTACGTCTTGACTATTACGTATTTGATATATGGAATGGTATCTGTGCTAATTTCTAACTCTGGTTTTATGCAGCACCCCAACTCACCTTTCCCCCTTACGCAAACATAAGTTGGTTTTCTAAATTTGAGACCCTGTTCTGTTTTGTAATTCAGTTCATGTGTAGCCAAGATTACATTCCGTGTATTAGTGATATGATGTTTCATTTTCTCTGTGACTTATTTCACTTAGAATCATTGTACCTGAATCCACTCATTATGCCACGATGGGCCTGATGATATAGATTTCATTGGTGAGTGATATACCATTGTACGTACGTACCACAATTTCTTTATCCATTTTTTGCTTTCTGGGATATTTAACTTGTACCGTAGACGAGGTTCTTGTGAAGAGAGCCGTCTGAAACTTTGGGGTGGCTGTGTGTTTTTGATTTTAATTTCCCTAAGCTATAGGACCATAAGTGGACGTGCCGTAGGCTCTCTTGCTTTGTTTTTTAGGTGTTCCAGGAAACACCATACACTTCTCCAGAGTGTCTCTTCGCAATTTACATCCCACCCATCAGCATAACAAGGCTCCCTGTTCTCCATGGCCTGTACTGCCTTTCTGGATTTTACACTTTTTTCAGATGGCCCTTTTGTCCGGGGGGCAGTGAGACTTCATTGTAGTGCAGATTTCTTTAACATGCTTACTTGGTTGGCCAGAACGTGCGTATGCGTTTTTTCCTGAATATATTCCGGAAAAAACGCATACGCCCTTTTTGGCCAAGTGCATCATTGTCGACGTTCTGCCTCTTTTCCTATGCTTTAAATGCAATTCCAGTCTACACCCTGAAATCGTTTTCCTGCAATTCTGCCCCGCTTTCAAGTCCTCTTCGCAGCCTTCCTTCAATATATTATTGGACGATAGCTGTCATTTATAACTCTGCAGGTTTGTGAATTACAGTGCCCCTGAGCTCCTTTCTTCAAATCGCTTTCTTGTGAGCTGGCCGCAAACCCACAGGATTGCTTCAGGCCCTAATCTGGTTCCGGCACGGCATGCTGAGCCTTTGGTTAATTCCTATTCCTGGTGGGAAATGAGCATTAAATTTGCCCGTGCAGACACCTACAGCTAGTCTCTCATTGGTTCTCCCTATTCCTGTTCATCTTGCGCAGAAATTGCAAACTGGGCCAAACAGCAGGTTAAAGGCACTGGCTCTCCAAGTGGGGAGAGTGTTAGTAAAGCGTCTGGAATTGTGAACCCGACTAAATGGGGACGAAAACTGAGATGCATTTGAAAACGTTTCCCGGTCACACGGTGCACCATACTGTGGGTTTCCCATGCATGTTTTAGCTGAAGGAAGAATCGCTTAAACCTGGAGAGTTGGGACCCACGGAATGGGTACCATGCAGTATGACTTCAAATGGTCTGCATTTGCTCATCGAACCTCACCAATGCTATCATCCCGAAGTGTCCAACCTTATGTCTCACTCAGCTCTGGGTGTAGATTAGGTAAATCCAGGTTGCATCACAAGCCCTGAATGAATTATTTAAGAATTGCTCTCTATTTCACTGTCATTGTGTTTTCTTTTTATAATTCATTTTGATAATGGGATTTATCGATTGTCTCTGCTGCCTTCATGCAGCTGTACACACGCTTGATTCTCTTATGGAGACAAATAAATCCATGTGTTTGAAGATTCTTTCTAGTCAGGTGTATTCCTAGGCGTTGAATATAGGGTGTTTAGCCCATTTGGTTGAGCAAGGTGTAGGTCTTGACTATTACATATTTGACGTATGGAATGGTATCTGTGCTAATTTCTATCTCTGCTTTTATGCAGGACCCCAACTCACCTTTCCCCTTAAGCAAACATAAGTTGGTTTTCTTAATTTGAGACTCTGTTCTGTTTTGTAATTCAGTTCATGTGTAGCCAAGAATACATTCCGTGTATTAGTGACATCTTATGATGTTTCATTTTCTGTGTGATTTATTTCACTTAGAATCATCGTACCTGAATCCACTCATTATGCCACGACGGGCCAGATGACATAGATTTCATTGTTGAGTGATATTCCATTGTACATACGTACCACAACTTCTTTATCCATTTTTCGCTTTCTGGGATATTTAACTTGTACCGTTGACGAGGTTCTTGTAAACAGAGCCGTCTGAAACTTTGGGGTGGCTGTGTGTTTTTGATTTTAATTTCCCTAAGCTATAGGACCATAAGTGGAAGTGCCGTAGGCTCCGTTGCTTTGTTTTTTAGGTGTTTCAGGAAACACCATACAATTCTCCAGAGTGGCTGTTGGCAATTTACATCCCACCCATCAGCATAACAAGGCTCCCTGTTCTCCATGGCCTGTGCTGCATTTCTGGATTTTACACTTTTTTCAGATGGCCCTTTTGACCGGGGGGCAGTGAGACTTCATTGTAGTGCAGATTTCTTTAACATGCTTGCTTGGTTGGCCAAAAAGTGCGTATGCGTTATTTCCTGAATATATTCAGGAAAAAACGCATACGCACTTTTTGGCCAAGTGCATCATTGTCGACGTTCTGCCTCTTTTCCTATGCTTTAAATGCAATTCCAGTCTACCCCCTGAAATCGTTTTCCTGCAATTCTGCCCCGCTTTCAAGTCCTCTTCGCAGCCTTCCTTCAATATATTTTTGGACGATAGCTTTCATTTATAACTCTGCAGTTTTGTGAATTACAGTGACCCTGAGCTCCTTTCTTCAAATCGCTTTCTTGTGAGCTGGCCGCAAACCCACAGGATTGCTTCAGGCCCTAATCTGGTTCCGGCACGGCATGGTGAGCCTTTGGTTAATTCCTCTTCCTGGTTGGAAATGAGCGTTAAATTTGCCCGTGCAGACACCTACAGCTAGTCTCTCATTGGTTCTCCTTATTCCTGTTCATCTTTCGCAAAAATTGCAAACTGTGCCAAACAGGAGGTTAAAGGCACTGTCTCTCCAAGTGGGGAGAGTGTTAGTAAAGGGTCTGGAATTGTGAACCCTAGTAAAATGGGACAAAAACTGAGATGCATTTGAAAACGTTTCCCGGTCACACGGTGCACCATACTGTGGGTTTCCCATGCATGCTTTAGCTGAAGGAAGAATCGCTTAAACCTGGAGAGTTGGGACCCATGGAATGGGTACCATGCAGTATGACTTCAAATGGTCTGCATTTGCTCATCGAACCTCACCAATGCTATCAGCCCGAAGTGTCCAACCTTATGTCTCACTCAGCTCTGGGTTTTGATGAGGTAAATCCAGGTTGCATCACAAGCCCTGAATGAATTATTTAAGAATTGCTCTCTATTTCACTGTCATTGTGTTTTGTTTTTGTAATTCATTTTGATAATAGGATTAATCGGATTTTCTCTGCGGCCTTCATGCAGCTGTACAGACGCTTGATTCTCTTATGGAGACATATAAATCCACGGGTTTGAAGATTCTTACTAGTCAGGTGTATTCCTAGGCGTTGAATATAGGGTGTTTAGCCCATTTCGTTGAGCAAGTGGTACGTCTTGACTATTACGTATTTGACGTATGGAATGGTATCTGTGATAATTTCTAACTCTGGTTTTATGCAGCACCCCAAGTCACCTTTCCCCTTAAGCAAACATAAGTTGGTTTTCTAAATTTGAGACCCTCTTCTGTTTTGTAATTCAGTTCATGTGTAGCCAAGATTACATTCGGTGTATTGGTGACATCTTATGATGTTTCATTTTCTGTGTGATTTATTTCACTTAGAATCATCGTACCTGAATCCACTCATTATGCCACGACGGGCCTGATGACATAGATTTCATTGGTGAGTGATATTCCATTGTACGTACGTACCACAACTTCTTTATCCATTTTTCGCTTTCTGGGATATTTAACTTGTACCGTAGACGAGGTTCTTGTAAACAGAGCCGTCTGAAACTTTGGGGTGGCTGTGTGTTTTTGATTTTAATTTCCCTAAGCTATAGGACCATAAGTGGAAGTGCCGTAGGCTCCGTTGCTTTTTTTTTAGGTGTTTCAGGAAACACCATACACTTCTCCAGAGTGGCTGTTGGCAATTTACATCCCACCCATCAGCATAACAAGGCTCCCTGTTCTCCATGACCTGTGCTACATTTCTGGATTTTACACTTTTTTCAGATGGCCCTTTTGACCGGGGGGCAGTGAGACTTCATTGTAGTGCAGATTTCTTTAACATGCTTGCTTGGTTGGCCAAAAAGGGCGTATGCGTTTTTTCCTGAATATATTCAGGAAAAAACGCATACGCCCTTTTTGGCCAAGTGCATCATTGTCGACGTTCTGCCTCTTTTCCTATGCTTTAAATGCAATTCCAGTCTACCCCCTGAAATCGTTTTCCTGCAATTCTGCCCCGCTTTCAAGTCCTCTTCGCAGCCTTCCTTCAATATATTTTTGGACGATAGCTGTCATTTATAACTCTGCAGGTTTGTGAATTACAGTGCCCCTGAGCTCCTTTCTTCAAATCGCTTTCTTGTGAGCTGGCCGCAAACCCGCAGGATTGCTTCAGGCCCTAATCTGGTTCCGGCACGGCATGCTGAGCCTTTTGTTAATTCCTCTTCCTGGTTGGAAATGAGCGTTAAATTTGCCCGTGCAGACACCTACAGCTAGTCTCTCATTGGTTCTCCTTATTCCTGTTCATCTTGCGCAAAAATTGCAAACTGTGCCAAACAGGATGTTAAAGGCAATGACTCTCCAAGTGGGGAGAGTGTTAGTAAAGGGTCTGGAATTGTGAACCCGAGTAAAAGGGGACAAAAACTGAGATGCATTTGAAAACGTTTCCCGGTCACACGGTGCACCATACTGTGGGTTTCCCATGCATGCTTTAGCTGAAGGAAGAATCGCTTAAACCTGGAGAGTTGGGACCCATGGAATGGGTACCATGCAGTATGACTTCAAATGGTCTGCATTTGCTCATCGAACCTCACCAATGCTATCAGCCCGAAGTGTCCAACCTTATGTCTCACTCAGCTCTGGGTTTTGATGAGGTAAATCCAGGTTGCATCACAAGCCCTGAATGAATTATTTAAGAATTGCTCTCTATTTCACTGTCATTGTGTTTTGTTTTTGTAATTCATTTTGATAATAGGATTTATCGGATTTTCTCTGCTGCCTTCATGCAGCTGTACACACGCTTGATTCTCTTATGGAGACATATAAATCCATGGGTTTGAAGATTCTTACTAGTCAGGTGTATTCCTAGGCGTTGAATATAGGGTGTTTAGCCCATTTCGTTGAGCAAGTGGTACGTCTTGACTATTACGTATTTGATATATGGAATGGTATCTGTGCTAATTTCTAACTCTGGTTTTATGCAGCACCCCAACTCACCTTTCCCCTTACGCAAACATAAGTTGGTTTTCTAAATTTGAGACCCTGTTCTGTTTTGTAATTCAGTTCATGTGTAGCCAAGATTAAATTCCGTGTATTAGTGATATGATGTTTCATTTTCTCTGTGACTTATTTCACTTAGAATCATTGTACCTGAATCCACTCATTATGCCATGACGGGCCTGATAATATAGATTTCATTGGTGAGTGATATTCCATTGTACGTATGTACCACAATTTCTTTATCCATTTTTTGCTTTCTGGGATATTTAACTTGTACCGTAGACGAGGTTCTTGTGAAGAGAGCCGTCTGAAACTTTGGGGTGGCTGTGTGTTTTTGATTTTAATTTCCCTAAGCTATAGGACCATAAGTGGAAGTGCCGTAGGCTCTCTTGCTTTGTTTTTTAGGTGTTTCAGGAAACACCATACACTTCTCCAGAGTGTCTCTTGGCAATTTACATCCCACCCATCAGCATAACAAGGCTCCCTGTTCTCCATGGCCTGTACTGCCTTTCTGGATTTTACACTTTTTTCAGATGGCCCTTTTGACCGGGGGGCAGTGAGACTTCATTGTAGTGCAGATTTCTTTAACATGCATACTTGGTTGGCCAGAAAGCGCGTATGCGTTTTTTCCTGAATATATTCCGGAAAAAACGCATACGCCCTTTTTGGCCAAGTGCATCATTGTCGACGTTCTGCCTCTTTTCCTATGCTTTAAATGCAATTCCAGTCTACACCCTGAAATCGTTTTCCTGCAATTCTGCCCCGCTTTCAAGTCCTCTTCGCAGCCTTCCTTCAATATATTATTGGACGATAGCTGTCATTTATAACTCTGCAGGTTTGTGAATTACAGTGCCCCTGAGCTCCTTTCTTCAAATCGCTTTCTTGTGAGCTGGCCGCAACCCCACATGATTGCTGCAGGCCCTAATCTGGTTCCGGCACGGCATGCTGAGCCTTTGGTTAATTCCTCTTCCTGGTGGGAAATGAGCATTAAATTTGCCCGTTCAGACACCTACAGCTGGTCTCTCATTGGTTTTCCCTATTCCTGTTCATCTTGCGCAGAAATTGCAAACTGGGCCAAACAGCAGGTTAAAGGCACTGGCTCTCCAAGTGGGGGAGTGTTAGTAAAGCGTTTGGAATTGTGAACCCGACTAAATGGGGACGAAAACTGAGATGCATTTGAAAACGTTTCCCGGTCACACGGTGCACCATACTGTGGGTTTCCCATGCATGTTTTAGCTGAAGGAAGAATCGCTTAAACCTGGAGAGTTGGGACCCACGGAATGGGTACCATGCAGTATGACTTCAAATGGTCTGCATTTGCTCATCGAACCTCACCAATGCTATCATCCCGAAGTGTCCCACCTTATGTCTCACTCAGCTCTGGGTGTAGATTAGGTAAATCCAGGTTGCATCACAAGCCCTGAATGAATTATTTAAGAATTGCTCTCTATTTCACTGTCATTGTGTTTTCTTTTTATAATTCATTTTGATAATGGGATTTATCGGATTATCTCTGCTGCCTTCATGCAGCTGTACACACGCTTGATTCTCTTATGGAGACAAATAAATCCATGTGTTTGAAGATTCTTTCTAGTCAGGTGTATTCCTAGGCGTTGAATATAGGGTGTTTAGCCCATTTGGTTGAGCAAGGGGTAGGTCTTGACTATTACATATTTGACGTATGGAATGGTATCTGTGCTAATTCCTATCTCTGGTTTTATGCAGGACCCCAACTCACCTTTCCCCTTAAGCAAACATAAGTTGGTTTTCTTAATTTGAGACCCTGTTCTGTTTTGTAATTCAGTTCATGTGTAGCCAAGAATACATTCCGTGTATTAGTGACATCTTATGATATTTCATTTTCTGTGTGATTTATTTCACTTAGAATCATCGTACCTGAATCCACTCATTATGCCACGATGGGCCAGATGACATAGATTTCATTGTTGAGTGATATTCCATTGTACGTACGTACCACAACTTCTTTATCCATTTTTCGCTTTCTGGGATATTTAACTTGTACCGTTGACGAGGTTCTTGTAAACAGAGCCGTCTGAAACTTTGGGGTGGCTGTGTGTTTTTGATTTTAATTTCCTTAAGCTATAGGACCATAAGTGGAAGTGCCGTAGGCTCCGTTGCTTTGTTTTTTAGGTGTTTCAGGAAACACCATACACTTCTCCAGAGTGGCTGTTGGCAATTTACATCCCACCCATCAGCATAACAAGGCTCCCTGTTCTCCATTGCCTGTGCTGCATTTCTGGATGTTACACTTTTTTCAGATGGCCCTTTTGACCGTGGGGCAGTGAGACTTCATTGTAGTGCAGATTTCTTTACACGCTTGCTTGGTTGGCCAAAAAGTGCGTATGCGTTTATTCCTGAATATATTCAGGAAAAAACGCATACGCCCTTTTTGGCCAAGTGCATCATTTTCGACATTCTGCTATTTTCCTAAGCTTTAGGTGGATTTCCTGTCTACACCCTGAAGTCGTTTTCCTGCAATTCTGCCCCGCTTTCAAGTCCTCTTCGAAGACTTACTTCAGTACATTTTTGTACGATAGCTGTCATTCATAACTCTGCAGGTTTGTGAATTACAGTGCCCCTGAGCTCCTTTCTTCAACTCGTTTTCTTGTGAGGTGGCCGCAAAACTGCAGGATTGCTTCAGGCCCTAATCTGTTTCAGGCAGGGCACGCTGAGCCTTTGGTTAATTCCTCTTCCTGGTGGGAAATGAGCGTTCCATTTGCCCGTGCAGACACTTACAGCTAGTCTCTCATTGGTTCTCCCTATTCCTGTTCATCTTGCGCAGAAATTGCAAACTGTGCCAAAGAGGAGGTTAAAGGCACTGACTCTCCAAGTGGGGAGAGTGTTAGTAAAGCGTCTGGAATGGTGAACCCGAGTACCAGGGGACGAAAACTGAGATGCATTTCAAAACGTTTCCCAATCACACGGTGTACCTTACTCTGGGTTTGCCATGCATGGTTTAGTTGAAGGAAGAATCCCTTAAACCTGGAGAGTTGGGACCCATGGAATGGGTACCATACAGTATGACTTCAAAGGGTCTGCATTTGCTCACCGAACCTCACCAATGCTATGAGCCCGAAGTGTCCAGCCTTATGTCTCACCCAGGTCTGGTTGTAGATGTGGTAAATCAGATTGCATCACAAGCCCTGAATGAATTATTTAAGAATTGCTCTCTATTTCACTGTCATTGTGTTTTTTTTTGAAATTTATTTTGATAATGGGATTTATCGGATTTTCACTGCTGCGTTTAGGCCGCTGTACACACGCTTGATTTCCTTATGGAGACATATAAATCCATGGGTTTTAAGATTCTTACTTGTCAGGTATATTCCAAGGCGTTGAATATGGGGTGTTGAGTCCATTTCGTTGAGCAAGGCGTAAGTCTTTTCTATTATATATTTGGCTTATGGAACGGTATCTGTGCTAATTGCAATCTCTGGTTTTATGCAGAACCCCAACACACCTTTCCCCATAAGCAAACATAAGTTGGTTTTCTAAATTTGAGACCCTGTTCTGTTTTGTAATTCAGTTCATGTGTAGCCAAGTTTACATTCCGTGTATTAGTGATATCTTATGATGTTTGTTTTTCTGTGTGACTTATTTCTCGTAGAATCATCGTACCTGAATCCACTCATTATTCCGCTACGGGCCTGATGACGTAGATTTCATTGCTGAGTGATATTCCATTGTACGTACGTACAACAACTTCTTTATTCATTTTTTGCTTTCTCGGATATTTAACTTGCATCGTAGACGAGGTTCTTGTAAACAGAGCCGTCCCAAAATTTGGGGTGGCTGTGTGTGTTTGATTTTAATTTCCCTAAGCTATACGACCATAAGTGGAAGTGCCATAGGCTGTGTTTCTTTGTTTCCTACGTGTTTCAGGAAACAGCATACACTTCTCCAGAGTGGCTGTTGGCAATTTACATCCCGCCCATCAGCATAACAAGGCTCCCTGTTCTCCATGCCCTGTCCTGCCTTTCTGGATTTTACACCTTTTTCAGATGGCCCTTTTCACCGGGGGGCCGTGAGACTTCATTGTAGTGCAGATTTCCTTTACACGCTTGCTTGGTTGGCCAAAAAGTGCGTATGCGTTTTTTCCTGAATATATTCAGGAAAAGAACGCATACGACCTTTTTGGCCAAGTGCATCATTGTCGACATTCTGCCTCTTTTCCTATGCTTTAAGTGCAATTCCAGTCTACCCCCTGAAATCGTTTTCCTGAAATTCTGCCCCTTTTTCAAGTCCTCTTCGAAGACTAACTTCAATATATTTTTGGACGATAGCTCTCATTCATAACTCTGCAGGTTTGTGAATTACAGTGCCCCTGAGCTCCTTTCTTCAACTCGCTTTCTTGTGAGCTGGCCGCAAAACCGCAGGATTGCTTCAGGCCCTAATCTTTTTCCAGCAGGCACGCTGAGCCTTTGGTTAATTCCTCTTCCTGGTGGGAAATGAGCGTTCCATTTGCCCGTGCACACACCTACAGCTAGTCTCTCATTGGTTCTCCTTATTCCTGATGATCTTGCGCAGAAATTGCAAACTGTGCCAAACAGGAGGTTAAAGGCACTGACTCTCCAAGTGGGGAGAGTGTTAGTAAGGCGTCAGGAACGGTGACCCCAAGTACCAGGGTACGAAATCTAAGATGCTTTTGAAAACGTTTCCCAATCACACGGTGGACCATACTCTGGGTTTCCCATGCATGTTTTAGCTGAAGGAAGAATCCCTTAAACCTGGAGAGTTGGGACACATGGAATGGGTACCATGCAGTATGACTCCAAAGGGCCTGCGTTTGCTCACCGAATCTCACCAATGCTATCAGCCCGAAGTGTCCAGCCTTATTTCTCACCCAGCTCTGGGTGTAGATGTGGAAATCAAGGTTGCATCACAAGCCCTGAATGAATTATGTAAGAATTGCTCTCTATTTCACGGTCATTGTGTTTTGTTTTTGAAATTTATTTTGGTAATGGGATTTATCGGATTTTCACTGCTGCGTTTAGGCCGCTGTACACACGCTTGATTTCCTTATGGAGACATATAAATCCATGGGTTTTAAGATTCTTACTTGTCAGGTATATTCCCAGGCGTTGAATATGGGGTGTTGAGTCCATTTCGTTGAGCAAGGAGTAGGTCTTCTCTATTATATATTTGGCCTATGGAACGGTATCTGTGTTAATTTCAATCTCTGGTTTAATGCAGCACCCCAACTCACCTTTCCCCATAAGCAAGCATAAGTTGGTTTTCTAAATTTGAGACCCTGTTCTGTTTTGTAATTCAGTTCATGTGTAGCCAAGTTTACATTCCGTGTATTAGTGATACCTTATGATGTTTCTTTTTCTGTGTGACTTATTTCACTTAGAATCCTCCTACCTGAATCCACTCATTATGCCGCTATGGGCCTGATGACATAGATTTCATTGCTGAGTGATATTACATTGTACGTACGTACCACAACTTCTTTATCCATTTTTGCATTCTGGGATATTTAACTTGTACCGTAGACGAGGTTCTTGTAAACAGTGCCGTCCAAAACTTTGGGGTGGCTGTGTGTTTTTGATTTTAATTTCCCTAAGGTATAGGACCATAAGTGGTAGTGCCGTATGCACCGTTACTTTGTTTTTTAGGTGTTTCAGGAAACACCATACACTTCTCCAGAGTGGCTGTTGGCAATTTACATCCCGCCCATCAGCATAACAAGGCTCCATGTTCTCCATGGCCTGTGCTGACTTTTTGGATTTTACACTTTTTTCAGATGGCCCTTTTGACTGGGGGGCAGTGAGACTTCATTGTAGTGCAGATTTCTTTAACGTGCATGCTAGGTTGGCCAAAAAGTGCATATGCATTTTTTCCTGAATATATTCAGGAGAAACGCATACGCCCATTTTGGCCAAGTGCATCGTTGTCAAGGTTCTGCCTCTTTTCCTATGCTTTAAATGCAATTCCAGTCTACCCCCTGAAATCGTTTTCCTGCAATTCTGCCCCGCTTTCAAGTCCTGTTCCAAGACTTACTTCAATATATTTTTGGACGATAGCTGTCATTTGTAACTCTGCAGGTTTGTGAATTACAGTGTCCCTGAGCTCCTTTCTTCAACTCGCTATCTTGTGAGCTGGTCGCAAACCCGCAAGATTGCTTCAGGCCCTAATCTTGTTCGGGCAGGGCATGCTGAGCCTTTGGTTAATTCCTCTTCCTGGTTGGAAATGACCGTTAAATTTGCCCGTGCAGACACCTACAGCTAGTCTCTCATTGGTTCTCCCCATTCCTGTTCATCTTGCGCAGAAATTGCAAACTGTGCCAAACAGGAGTTTAAAGGCACTGACTCTCCAAGTGGGGAGAGTGTTAGTAAAGCATCTGGAATGGTGAACCCGTGTAAAAGGGGACGAAACCTGAGATGCATTGGAAAACGTTTCTCGGTCACACGGTGCACCATACTGTGGGTTTCCCAGGCATGTTTTAGCTGAAGGAAGAATCCCTTAAACCTGGAGAGTTGGGACCCTTGGAATGGGTACTTCAAGGGGTCTGCATTTGCTCACGAAACCTCACCAATGCTATCAGCCTGGTGTCCAGCCTTATGTCTCACTCAGCTCTGGGTGTAGATGTGGTAAATCCAGTTTGCATCACAGGCCCTGAATGAATTATTTAAGAATTGCTCTCTATTTCACTGTCATTGTGTTTTTTGTTTCTGTAATTTATTTTGATAGTGGGATTTATCGTATTTTCACTGCTGTGTTCATGCCTCTGTAGACACGCTTGATTCTCTTACGGAGACATATAAACCCATGGGTTTGAAGATTCTTACTAGTCAGGTATATTCCTAGGCGTTGAATATGGGGTGTTGAGTCTGTTTTGTTGAGCAAGCAGTAGGTCTTGACTATTACATATTTGGCTTATGGACCAGTATCTGTGCTAATTTCAATCTCTGGTTTTATGCAGCACCCCAACTCACCTTTATCCTTAAGCAAGAATAAGTTGGTTTTCTATATTTGAGACCCTGTTCTGTTTCGTAATTCAGTTCATGTGTAGCCAAGTTTACATTCCATGTATTAGTGATATAGTATGTCTTTTTCTTTTTGAATTCTGTGACTTTGAATGATCATACGTAACTCCTCTGGAGTTGTTTCAAGTGGCCATATTGCATTGATTTCCAGGCTGAGTCATATTCCACTCTACATAAGCACCACATCTGTATCCATTTTTTCCCTCCAGAGACATTTAAGTTATATCCTAGTCGAGGATCTTTTAAACAGTGAGGCGGTATACATTGGGGTGCCTGTGTCCTCTCGATTTTTGTTTTTCCCATGATATACGTCCATGAGTGCAAGTGCCCTGTGCTCTGTAGCTCATTTTTTAGATGCTTTAGTAAACACAGTACACTTCTCCAGAGTGACCGTTGGCAATATACATTTCCAGTATAAGCCTCACAGGGCTCCCTTTTCTCCTTGCCCTGTCCTGCATTTCTGGTGTTTACACTTTATGAGGACGGCTCTTCTGACTGATGCGAAGTGATATGTTTTGTAGTATTGATTTCCAGTGCCCACCTGTTTGGTTGGCTAAAAAAGTGTATGCCCTTTTCTTGAATATATACAGAAAATGACGCATACACCATTTTTGGCCAACTGCAATGTTGGCAATGTTCAGCCCCTTTTCTTGTGCTTAATGGCGAGTCCTTTCTACCTCTTCCAATCCCTTTCCTGCCATTCTCTGTTGCTTACAAGTCCTTTTCTCTGACTTTCCTCAAGACATTTTTCAGTGATAGATATTTTCAACTCTGCAGTTTCGTGAATTTTAGTGCCACTGAGCTCCATTTTTCAACTTGTGTTTATGGGAACTGGCCACAAAGCAGCGGGATTTCCTCAAGCCCTATTCTGTTTCCATGGGCAACCCTAGCCTTTGGTCAATTCGTCTTCCTGATTGGAAATTAGAGTGACATGTGCCTGTCCGAACACCTAGGACTTGTCTCTCATTGTTCCTCCTCCTTCTGCTTCATCCTCTGGACAAATTCCAAACTGTATGCAACAGGATGTTGACAGTGCTGACATCTCCAAGTGGGGAGACTGTTCGTAAAGACGCTGGAGGGGTGAACCCGAGCACCAGGAGAAGAGGAGATGAGATGCCTTTTCCAAACTCTTCCCGATCAGACAGTATACCATCCTCTGGGTGTGACAGGCATGCTTTAGCTGTAGGAAGGGTCCCATTCATGTGAGGAGAACACCAGGGCTTTTTCAAAATCAGTGTCTCTCCGCAACCCAAAGTGGGGAATGTTTTAAGCTACGGCTACACATATGTTCATTAAGGGCCTTAGGAAGTAGGCAGAGTCCAAACTTTAGATGATTGAAGTCTTCAGGGTCAGAAGCACTCACCACCGGCTTCCCTTAGGTTCCATTTTAACTGTCATTAATAGATGATGTCAATAAAAATATCTATTCTTTTTCAGATTATTTCCCCTTATAGGTTATTGCAAAATATTGAGTGTAGTTCCCTGTGCTATACAGCAGTTCCTTGTTGATGATCGATTTTATACATAGCAGTGTGTATGTGTTAATCCCAAACTGTTAATTTATCCCTCCTCTCACCTTTCCCCTTTGGTAATAATAAATTATAAGACTTTATACTTCTCAGAAATGGGGGAGCTGAAAGAGAGGTATCATTGTCAATGGAAAAGCATTTAAAACAAGATTGAAGCTTTAACCAAGATTATTAGATGTACATCCTTGGAAAGAAATCACTTCGTTTCTCTAATATTGACCTGACAAATAAGACAAACCTTTTCACTGAACTTGCTTATAATAAAGTGATGGAAATACCAAATGGAAGTGTTAGAAACATCTTATTTTACCCGAGCCTTATACACTGTTCTATGTTAATTACAGTTTGGCTCACACATCTGTTCATTGAAGTTACAATGTTCTGAATTTCTGTTACTGATCCTCCAGAGTGGACCCCAACAAGTGTCCCCCTGCCCAGGGTCATTGGAGCCAACAGATCGAGACTGAGTTTGGTTCAGAAGCAAAGGAAACTTTATATTTTGATCAGAGAATGGAGAGGTGAGAGCATGTGCTACCCGGTGGGCTGTGGGCTGGGCTGCTGTGTAGAGATCCTGTCAGAGTCAGTCAGAGGGAGGGGGCGGAGCTCTTGAGGGCCCGGCTGGCTGCAGCTCAGGCTCTATATCACGGAGTGTGCACTGTGCCCCAGGAGCTGAGTTGTCGACCCAGCCATTCTGCACTAGGAAATCAGGTCTGAAGTGCCGGGTGTGGAACCTCTGTATGCGGGACCCTAGGAGCACGTGTAATTAGACAAAGCACAAAGGATAAAAAAGGTTAGACTTTATTTTATTGCCCAGATTCTATTTTTCTCTCCCAGGGATTTTTAAGGGGCTTTGCCTCGGACAAACCCCTCTTCTGCCTTTTGTCCCTTCCTCATTCTTGGAGTGCTGAGGGTGCAGACCCTTCTTCTGTAACTGCTGAGTGCTGAGTTAGGAGCCCTCATACCCGTGGGCGAGGGTCAGAACTTCTCCCCAGCAGCCTCCAGGTGACGTTGATTGTCCCCAGGCCTCCTGCCTCCCTGCTCGTCCGCCTGAGCACCAATATTGGAAGTTTTATAGATTCTAATGACCTTTAAGGGTCCAGGAAGGAGATGTGCAGTGACGCTGTGAGGTCCAGTTTCACCCCGCCCCTCATTTGTTCGGCCACCTTAGGCTGACCGTTTCTGCCAGCGTAGATGCTCTGACCAGTAGTCTGCGCTTTCTTCAATTAGGCCCCTGAATTAACGTAAAAACAGCACCAGGTGTCAGGACCCTGTCCGCTCAACTCCCAGACAGTCCAGGGTCAGTGGTGATGAAGGACCATGATGGCCACTGAGTCAACAGCCTTTTGAAGTAAACAGGAGTCCAGCCGGTCTTATTGGCCACCATTATCACAGTGTCTGTAGGCTTTTCTATGGTGACAGCATGATATACGGTTCCCCCACCAAGATTATTAGGTCCGATCTGGAGGCAGTAAGTCCTGCAAACAGTAGTCTACTCTTTTGGGACACACTCTTGTTGTTTTATGAGAGAAACTCCAGGTCAAGTGATGGTCACATGAGTCGTCATGGTGCCCCGTTGCCCCCGGTTATCTCTCTGGAGGTTGGAGTTGGAGGGCCTCCTCACTCGAGGTCAGTGTGCCCACGGAGCAAACCCTGCAACTTCAGGGCATGGTTGGGGGTTAGGATCACCACGTGGGACCCTTTTCCCTTAGGAGGGAGGTGGCCTTTTGGGCTGCTGATTTCCAGGTTTTTAGATACTGCCAGTATCTTGGCCAGATGTGGCAGTGGGCCAAGCCCCTTGGTGACTGTAGTTTATCCTACCTGGATGGCATTTTTGCATTGTTCCATTTCAAGTGGTCCCAGTTTTTGCACTAATCCTCCAATGGCGATTCACTTTTCACCAGGAATGTAAAGATCAAAGGGTTTAGCTAAATTAGGGAGTTCCAGGGCAAGGGTCTGAATTGACTGCTCTTTCCATTCTTGAAAGGCCACTTTTGGATTCTATTCAAAAGGATCATCATCTTTTCCTTTCAGTGTTTCATATAGAGACCCAGCTAGTAGACTGTAGTTAGGGATCAAGAAGCAGCAAACCCTGGCCTCCCCAGGAACCCCTAAGCTGTCTTCTAGTTTTAGATATGGGTAAGGCTGTAAATTGTTTCTTCCCTTTCCTGGGATGGGCTTCTCCGACCTTCTGTGAGAATGAAGCCCAGGCAGGTCGCCGTAGTCTGTGATATTTGAGCTTTTTCTTGGACAACTTGTATCCTTTATTGGCTTGGTAGTTCAGAGGTCCCCTTAGTAGGGCTGGTGATCAGAATGTCGTCTGCATATTGAAGGAGTGTTTCCTTTTCCAGTGGTAGAACTTTTAGGTCTTTAGCTGAGCTTTCCCCAAAGATGGTGTGGGAATTTTTGAACCCTTGGGGCAAGACGGCCCAGAAGTATTGTTTTAGTTGTATGTTGAGTCCTGCCACTCACAAGCCAAAATTTCTTGTGACTCTGACACTAATGGAATACAAAAGAAGGCATCATTGAAGACTAATACAGAATACCATGTCCTGGTGGTTGGTAGAATGACCAGCAGGGTGTAGGATTTAGGAACTACTGGAGGTATATCCTCGGTGGCTTCACTGACTGTCCTGACATCCTTTACCAGGGCTCCAGCAGCCCATGGGGCTCTCGAGATCAGGCCAATCCCAGGATATTTAGATCACCTGCGCAGGTACCCTACCCCCACCCCAGAACACGGGGCTCTCATGGTCAGGCCCCTCTCAGGATACAGAGCTACCCTTGCAGTTACGGTGGCAGGGCTGGGCACACAGGAACCGTGCACATCGCCCTCATTGCAGAGCACTCCCAGCTCACCTGTCACTCAGATCTGACACAGAGCACCTCAGAGCAGGACTTGAACTAACAAACAGCAGCTCCGACAGGTCTGTGACCCTGGGCATCACTCTGTGTGGCCTCCCTCCACCTGGTCTTCCAGAGACTTCCACCTCACCCGGGGCACCAGGCCTCTGTCTCCACCCAACACCCACCCCTCCTCTCCCTGACTCCTGGGTTCCTCTCATTAGGAGAGGGTTTTCTTGAAGTTGTCTCCCACTCATGGGCCAGATAATATAATTAGAAAACAAGCCAGAGCTGCAGCCCCTTGTCTATCCTGACTCTCAGGAGCCCACACCTGTTCCTTGGACCTGGCCGATTCAGAAAGTTCCATTTTCTGCAACTGTGAGCCCCTGAGGGGTGATTATTGGCTGGCCTGGGAAGCCTGACCATGCCGGCCAGTCCTCCTCAGGTGTGCCTGGGTTGAGATCAATATAAACACCACTCCAGGCAGCAAGAGCCCCTGCAGCTGTGCCTGACGCCATTTTCTCTGCCCAGTCAGCAGTCTCGGGGCTGGGCTGGTGGGAGGGAGTGAGAGGCCACGGCTTTGTGGGTGGCCCAGTGTGAGTGGGGCTCTGCTGGACTTTCTGCAGCAGTTGCCAAGATGCCACCTGCTAAAGAAGAGGATGTGTCACCCATACCTGCCGCTGGAATTTCTCCCTGGGCAGAGGTGAGTAAGGAAGAAAGCATTGGGGGCCAGGACAGGAGGGGTATCTCAGGCAGGGAAATGGAAAGCTTCCAGAAGAGCACCCAGGGCCAGGACCATCCTGTCTGGCCTGCAGGCACCAAGTCGGCTGGCATGCTGTCGCTCATGTGGCTCCATGGCCCTTCCTCTAGGCTTTCAAGTCCTTGTACATATTCAGGTGTTTTACCTGGGAAGGGTGGGAACATTTCAGCAGCAGCTGGTCTGGGGCTCGGCCCACGTTTACTCACAGATGCCTCGGCACGGGCCCCCAGCTTTGCAATGAGGACGCTTGTTGCGTGGGGCCTGCTGGCTGAATGGGAGATGATTCCCCACCACTGACCAACTTCAGAATTGTTTACAACTGGAGCAAGGGCCCTGATACGGTTTTCCTCTGTGTAACTGGTGGGTTCTGTTTTTTTTTCTTTTTTTCGTTTTTGGTTCAAGGTAGATTTTATTCCTCTTTTTTGTAATTACAGATATAAGCATGGAAATAATTTATTCATATAAATACATGTATGTGAAGGGAAGAATATTTTTTCTGTTTTACTTTTTGTAATTTTGAATTTTATTTTATTTTTTTATACAGCAGGTTCTTTTTGGTTACCTATTTTATACATAGAAATGTATACATGCCAATCCCAATCTCTCAACTCCTCCCACCACCACCCCCCTAACAGCTTTCCCCCCTTGGTGTCCATACGTTTGTTGTCTACATCTGTTGCTCTATTTCTGCCTTGCAAAACGGTTCATCTGTACAACTTTTCTAGGTTCCACATATATGCATTTATATACAGGATTTGTTTTTCTCTTTCTGACTTACTTCACTCTGTATGACAGTCTCTAGATCCATCAACGTCTCTACAAATGACCCAATTTCATTCCTTTTTATGGCTTAGTAATATTCCATTTTATATATGTACCTCATCTTTATGCATTCGTCTGTCTGTGGGCATTTAGGTTGCTTCCATTACCTGGATATTGTAAATAGTGATGCAATGAACATTGCGGTGAATGTCTCTTTTCGTTTTATGGTTTTGTCTGGGTATATGCCCAGTAGTGGGATTGCTGTATTATATGGTAATTCTATTCTTAGTTTTATAAGAAACTCCATAATGTTCTCCACAGTGACGGCATCAATTTACATTCCCAACAATAGTGGAAGAGGTTTCCTTATCTCCGCACCCTTTCCAGCATTTGTTGTTTGTAGATTTTCTGATGATGCCCATTCTAACAGGTGTGAGGTGATACACCATGGATTAGTCTATTTCGTTGAGCAAAGAGTAGGTCTTGTCTATTACATATTTGGCTTATGGAACGGTATGTGTGCTCATTTCAATCTCTGGTTTTATACAGCACCCCAACTCAACTTTGCCCTTAAGCAAGCATAAGTTTTTATCTAAATGTGAAACTCTGTTCGGTTTTGTAATTCAGTTTATGTGTAGCCAAGTTTACACTTCCTCTATTTGTGATATCTTATGATAATTATGTTTCTCTGTGTGACATATTTCTCTTAGAATCATCATACTTAAATCCACTCAATTTGCTGCTACAGGCCTGATGACATTGATTTCATTGCTGAGTGATATTCCGTTGTACGTAAGTAGGACAACTCCTTTATCCATTTTTTTCTTTCTGGGATATTTAGTTTGTACTGGACTCGAGGTTCTTGTAAACACAGCAGCCCTGGATATTGTGTTGGCTGTGTCTTGTTGATTTTAATTTTCCTAAGCTTAGGGCCAAAAGTGGAAGTGCCCTAGGCTCTGTAGCTTTGTTTTTTAGATGTTTCAGCATACACCATAAACATCACCAGAGTGTCTGTTGGCAATTTACATCCCGTCCATCAGCATAACAAGGCTCCCTGTTCTCCATGGCCTGTCCTGTGTTTCTGGGTTTTACACTTTTTTCAGATGGCTCTTTTGACGAATGGGAAATGAGAGTTCATTGTAGTGCGGATTTCCATTGCTCGAATTCTTGGTTGGCCACAAAGGGCATATGCGTTTTTTCCTGAATATATTCAGGAAAAAATGTATACGCACTTTTTGTCCAAGTGCATCACTGTCAAAGATCTGCCGCTTTTCACATGCTTTAAATGCAATTCCAATCTACCTCCTGAAATATGATTCCTGCAATTCTGCCTCGTTTTCAAGTCCTCTGTGCAGACTTACTTCAATATATTTTTGCCAATAGCTGTCATTTATAATTCTGCAGGTTTGTGAATTACAGTGCCTGTGATTTCCTTTCTTAACTCGTTTCCTTGAAAGCTGGCCACAGAACCGCAGGTTTGCTTCAGGCCGTAATCAGGGTCCCGCACGGCACTCTGAGCCTTTGGTTAATTCCTCTTCCTGGTGGGAAATTAGAGTTAAATGTGCCCCTTCAGACACCTGCCTCACTCCCAGCCCCTTGATGATGTGTGTCCTCTGGTTTGAGGCCACATGTGCTGGGTTCCTCACCTTTCGCAGATGTGGCCCCACTGGTGTGCGGACACTCCTGCCTGGTTCCCATCCCCTTGGTGATGTGAGCCCTCCAGTGAGAGTCTGATCCTGGTTGGGCTCCTCACACTTCTGTGAGGTGGGCCCTCTTCTCTGAGGTCACTCCTGCCTGGCTGACACACCCCGCCTTGGCGACGTCGGCCCTCTGGTGGCAGTTGGAGCCCGCTGGGAGCCTCCTCCCCTCAGTGATGAGGCCCTCTGGCATCAGGCCCTAACTGCTGGTTACCCACATTTTCTGATACGTGCTAAGTGGTGTGAGGGCACTCCTGCCAGGTTCCCATCCCCATGTGCCTTCTGCTCTATGGTCCCAACACCTGTGTTGTTCACAGTTTCAGGATGTTGGCTCTCTGGTGTTAGTTCACTCAGGCCTAGATCCCATAGACTCTGTGCTCTGAGCCGCCTGCTGGGAGGTTCCTACTGCTGGATTCCTTACCATTTTTATTCTTTGGGTCCTGTGTTTTCATGCTCCTCCTTCCTGACTCACTCCCAGCCCTTTTGTGATGTAGGTCCTCTGGTTTGAGGCCACATGTGCCGGTTTCCTCACCTTTATTGATGTGGCCCCACTGGTGTGAGGACACTCCTGCCTGGTTCCCATCCCCTTGTTGATGGGGGCCCTCTGGTGAGAGTCTGATCCTGGCTGGATTCCTCACCCTTCTGGGAGGTGGGCCCTCTGCTGTGAGGTCACTCCTGCCTGGCTGGCACACATCACCTTGGCGATGTGCGACCTCAGTTGGGAGTTGGTGCCTGCTGGGAGTCTCCTCCCCTCGGTAATGAGGGCCCTCTGGCGTCAGGCCCTAACTCATGGGCTCCCAAAATTTTCTGATATGTGCCCTGTCGTGCGAGTACACTCCTGCCACGTTCCCATCCCCATGGGGATGTGGGCCTTCTGCTCTGAGGTCCCACCAGCTGGGTTGCTCACAGTGTCATGATGTGAGCCCTCTGCTGTGAGTTCACTGTGGCCTGGATCCCATAGACTCCGTACTCTGGGCCACCTGCTGGGGGGTTCCAACTGCTGGATTCCTCACATTTTTTATTCTGTGGGCCCTGTGTTTTTAGGCTACTCCTGCCTGCCTCACTCGGAGCACCTTGGAAATGTGGGTCCTCTGGTTTAGGCCACATGTGCTGGGTTCCTCACCTTTCTATAATGTGGCCACACTGGTGTGAGGACACTCCTGCCTTGTTCCGGTCCCCTTGGTGATGTGGGCTCTCTGGTGAGAGTCTTATCCTGGCTGGTTTCCTCACCCTTCTGTGAGGTAGGCCCTCTGCTGTGAGGTCACTCCTGCCTGACTGGCACACGTCACCTTGGCGACGTGGGCCCTCAGTTGGGAGTTGGTGCCTGCTGGGAGTCTCCTCCCCTCGGTAATGAGGGCCCTCTGGCGTCAGGCTCTAACTCCTGGGCTCCCAAAATTTTCTGATGTGCGCCCTGTGGTGTGAGTACACTCCTGCCAGGTTTCCAACCCCATGGGAATATGGGCCTTCTGCTCTGAGGTCCCAACGGTGGGTGGCTCAGTTTCATGATGAGGGCCCTCTGGTGTGAGTTCACTCCGGCCTGGATCCCATAGCCTCGCTGCTCCTGGCCGCCTGCGGGGAGGTTCCAACTGCAGGATTCCTCACCTTTTTCTTCTATGGGCCCTCTGTTTGGAGACTCCTCCTGCCTGACTCACTCCCAGCCCCTTGGTGATGTGTGTCCTCTGGTTTGAGGCCACGTGTGCTGGGTCCCTCACCTTTCGATGATGTGGCCCCACTGGTGTGAGGACACTCCTGCCTGGTTTCTATCCCCTTGTTGATGTGGGCCCTCTGGTGAGAGTCTGATCCTGGCTGGGTTCCTCACCCTTCTGTGAGGTGGGCCCTCTGCTGTGAGGTCACTACTGACTGGCTGGCACACCCCGCCTTGGTGACATCGGCCCTCTTGTGGCAGTTGGAGCCTGCTGGGAGCCACCTCCCCTCGGTGATGAGGGCTCTCTAGCGTCAGGCCGTAACTTCTGGGTACCCACTTTTTCTGATACGTGCTAAGTGGTGCGAGGACACTCTTGCCATGTTCCCAACCCCATGGGGATGTGGGCCTTCTGCTGTGAGGTCCCAATGGCTGGGTTGCTCACAGTTTCATGATATGGGCCCTCTGCTGTGAGTTCACTGCAGCCTGGATCGCATAGACTCGGTGCTCTGGGCCGCCTGCTGGGAGGTTCCCACTGCAGGATTCCTCAGCTTTTTTATTCTATGGGTCCTGTGTTGTGAGGTTACTCCTGCATGCCTCACTCCGAGCCCCTTGGAGATGTGGGTCTTCTGGTTTTGGCCACATGTGCTGGGTTCCTCACCTTTCTATGATGTGGTCACGCTGGTGTGCAGACAGTCCTGCCTGGTTCTGATCCTCTTGGTGATGTGGGCCCTCTGGTGAGAGTCTAATCCTCTTTGGGTTCCTCACACTTTTTTGAGGTTGGCCCTCTGCTCTGAGGTCACTCCTGCCTGGCTGGCACACCCCGCATTGGCGACGTTGGCCCTCTTGTAGCAGTTGGAGCCTGCTGGGAGCCTCTTCTCCTCGGTGATGAGGGCCCTCTGGCGTCAGGCCCTAACTGCTGGGCTCCCCACATTTTCTGATGTGTGCCCACTGGTACGATGACACTCCTGCTTGGTTCGCTTCCCCATGGGGATGTGGGCCTTGTGCTCTGAGGTCACAATGGCTAGGTTGCTCACAGTTTCATGATGAGGGCCCTCTGTTGTGAGTTCATCATCGCCTGGATCCCATAGCCTCGGTGCTCTGGGCCGCCTGCTGGGATGTTCCAACTGCTGGATTCCTCACCTTTTTTATACAATGGGCCACGTGTTTTGAGGTTCATCCTGCCTGCCTCGCTCTGAGACCCATGGAGATGTGGGTCCTCTGGTTTGAGGCCACATGTGCTGGGTACCTCATCTTGCGATGATGTGGCCCCACGGGTGTGAAGACACTCCTGCCTGGTTCCCAGCCCATTGCTGATGTGGGCCCTCTGTTGAGAGTCTGATAATGGCTGGGTCCCTTACCCTTCTGTGATGTGGGCCCTCTGATGTGAGGTCACTCCTGCCTAGCTGGCTCACGTCACCTTGGCGATGTGGACCCTCTGTTGGCCACTGAAGCATACTGGGAGCCCCCTACCCTCTTTAAGGAGGGCCTTGGAAAAAACGCATATGCACTTTTTGAACAAGTGCATCATTGTCGAGGTTCTGCCTCTTCTCCTATGCTTTCAGTGCACTTTCCGTCTACCTCCTGAAATCGTTTTCCTGGAATTCTGCCCCACTTTCAAGTCCTCTTTGCAGCCTTTTTTCAATATATTTTTGGACGATAGTTGTCATTCATAACTCTTCAGGTTTGTGAATTACAGTGCCCCTGAGCTCCTTTCTTCAACTCGCTATCTTGTGAGCTGCCTGCACACCCACAGTATTGCTTCAGGCCCTAATCTGGTTCCGGCAGGGCATGCTGAGCCTTTGGTTAATTCCTCTTCCTGGTGGGAAATGAGCGTTCCATTTGCCAGTGCAGACACCTACAGTTAGTCTCTCATTGGTTTTCCCTATTCCTGTTCATCTTGCGCAGAAATTGCAAACTGTGCCAAACAGGAGGTTAAAGGCACTGACTCTCCAAGTGGGGACAGTGTTAGTTAAGCGTCTGGAATGGTGAAGCCGAGTATAAAGGGACGAATACTGAAATGCATTTGAAAATGTTTCCCAATCACATGGTGGACCATACTCTGGGTTTCCCATACATGATTTAGCGGAAGGAAGAATCCCTTAAACCTGGAGAGTTGGGACCTATGGAATGGGTACCATGCAGTATGATTTCAAAGGGTCTGCATTTGCTCACCGAACCTCACCAATGCTCTCAGGCCGAAGTGTCTGGCCTTATGTCTCCCCAGCTCTGGGTGTAGTTGTGGTAAATCCAGGTTGCATCAGAAGCCCTGAGTGAATTATTTAACAATTGCTCTCTATTTCACTGTCATTGTGATTTGTTTTTGAAATTTATTTTGATAATGGGATTTATCGGATTTTCACTGCTGCGTTTAGGCCACTGAACACACGCTTGATTCTCTTACGGAGACATATAAATCCATGGGTTTTAATATTCTTGCTAGCCAGGTATATTCCAAGGCGTTGAATATGGGGTGTTGAGTCCATTTCGTTGAGCAAGGAGTAGGTCTTGTCTATTATATATTTGGCTTATGGAACGGTATCTGTGCGAACTTCAATCTCTGTTTTTATGCAGCACCCCAACTCACCTTTCCCAAAAAGCAAGCATAAGTTGGTTTTCTAAATTTGAGACCCTGTTTTGTTTTGTAATTCAGTTCATGTGTAGCCAAGTTTACATTCCGTGTATTAGTGATAACTTATGATGTTTCTTTTTCTGTGTGACCTATTGCACGTAGAATCATCGTAACTGAATCCACTCATTATGCCGCTACGGGCCTGATGACATAGATTTCATTGCTGAGTGATATTCCATTGTACGTACGTACCACAACTTCTTTATCCATTTTTCGCTCTCTGGGATATTTAACTTCTACCGTAGATGAGGTTCTTGTAAACAGAGCCGTTCCAAACTTTCGGGTGGCTGCGTGGTTTTGATTTTAATTTCCCTAAACTATAGGACCATAAGTGGAATTGCCATAGGCTGTGTTGCTTTGTTTCTTACATGTTTCAGGAAACACCATACAGTTCTCCAGAGTGGTTGTTGGCAATTCACCTCCCGCCCATCAGTATAATAATGCTCCCTCTTCTCCATGGCCTGTCCTGCCTTTCTGGATTTTACACTTTTTTCAGATGACCCTTTTGACCGGGGGGCAGTGAGACTTCATTGTAGTGCAGATTTCCTTTACACGCTTGCTTGGTTGGCCAAAAAGGGCGTATGCGTTTTTTCCTGAATATATTCAGGAAAAAACGCATACGCCCTTTTTGGCCAAGTGCATCATTGTCGCCGTTCTGCCTCTTTTCCTATGCCTTAAGTGCAATTCCAGCCTACCCCCTGAAATCGTTTTCCTGAATTTCTGCCCCGCTTTCAAGTCCTCTTCGCAGACTTACTTCAATATATTTTTGGACGATAGCTGTCATTTATAACTCTGCAGGTTTGTGAATTACAGTGCCCCTGAGCTCCTTTCTTCAACTAGCTTTCTTGTGAGCTGGCCGCAAAACCGCAGGATTGCTTCAGGCCCTAATCTGGTTCCGGCAGTGCGTGCTGAGCCTTCGGTTAATTCCTCTTCCTGGTGGGAAATGAGCGTTGCATTTGCCCGTGCAGACACCTACAGCTAGTCTCTCATTGGTTCTCCCTATTCCTGTTCATCTTGCGCAGAAATTGCAAACTGTGCAAAACAGGAGGTTAAAGGCACTGACTCTCCAAGTGGGGAGAGTGTTAGTTAAGCGTCTGGAATGGTGAACCCCAGTATAAAGGGTCGAAAACTGAGATGCATTTGAAAACGTTTCCCAATCACATGGTGGACAATACTCTGGGTTTCCCATACATGATTTAGCGGAAGGAAGAATCCCTTAAACCTGGAGAGTTGGGACCCATGGAATGGGTACCATGCAGTATGACTTCAAAGGGTCTGCAATTGGTCACCGAACCTCACCAATGCTATCAGGGTGAAGTGTCCGGCCTTATGTCTCCCCAGCTCTGGGAGTACATGTGGTAAATCCAGTATGCCTCAGAAGCCCTGAGTGAATTATTTAAGAATTGCTCTCTATTTCACTGTCATTGTGTTTTGTTTTTGAAATTTATTTTGATAATGGGATTTATCGGATTTTCACTGTTGCCTTTAGGCCACTGAACACATGCTTGATTCTCTTACGGACACATATAAATCCATGAGTTTTAAGATTCTTGCTAGGCAGGTATATTCCTAGGCGTTGAATATGGGGTGTTGAGTCCATTTCGTTGAGCAAGCAGTAGGTCTTGTCTATTACATATTTGGCTTATGGAACGGTATCTGTGCGAATTTCAATCTCTGTTTTTATGCAGCACCCGAACTCACCTTTCCAAAAAAGCAAGCATATGTTGGTTTTCTAAATTTGAGACACTGTTCTGTTTTGTAATTCAGTTCATGTGTAGCCAAGTTTACATTCCGTGTATTAGTGATATCTTATGATGTTTCTTTTTCTGTGTGACCTATTGCACGTAGAATCATCGTACCTGAATCCACTCATTATGCCGCTACGGGCCTGATGACATAGATTTCATTGCTGAGTGATATTCCATTGTACGTAAGAACCACAACTTCTTTATCCATTTTCCGCCCTCTGGGATATTAAACTTGTACCGTAGACGAGGTTCTTGTAAACAGAGCCGTTCCAAATTTTGGGGTTGCTGTGTGGTTTTGATTTTAATTTCCCTATGCTATAGGACCATAAGTGGAAGTGCCATAGGCTGTGTTGCTTTGTTTCTTACGTGTTTCAGGAAACACCATACACTTCTCCAGAGTGGCTGTTGGCAATTCTCATCCCGCCGATCAGGATAACAATGCTCCCTCTTCTCCATGGCCTGTCCTGCCTTTCTGGATTTTACACTTTTTTCAGATGTCCCTTTTGACCGGGGGGCAGTGAGACTTCATTGTAGTGCAGATTTCCTTTACACGCTGGCTTGGTTGGCCAAAAAGTGCGTATGCGTTTTTTCCTGATTATATTCAGGAAAAAACGCATACGCCCGTTTTGGCCAAGTGCATCATTGTCGCCGTTCCCCGTCTTTTCCTAGGCTTTAAGTGCAATTCCAGTATACCGACTGAAATCGTTTTCCTGAAATTCTGCCCCGCTTTCAAGTCCTCTTTGAAGACTTACTTCAATATGTTTTTGGACGATAGCTGTCTTTCATAACTCTGCAGGTTTGTGAATTACAGTGCCCTTGAGCTCCTTTCTTCAACTCGCTATCTTGTGAGCTGGCCGCAAACCCGCAGGATTACTTCAGGCCCTAATCTGGTTCCGGCATGGCATGCTGAGCCTGTGGTTAATTCCTCTTCCTGGTGGGAAATGAGCGTTAAATTTGCCCGTGCAGACACCTACAGCTAGTCTCTCATTGGTTCTCCCTATTCCTGTTCATGTTGCGCAGAAATTGCAAACTGTGCCAAACAGGAGGTTAAAGGCCCTGACTCTCCAAGTGGGGAGAGTGTGAGTAAAGGGTCTGGAATGGTGAACCCGAGTAAAAGGGGACGAAAACTGAGATACATTTAAAACGTTTCCCGGTCACACGGTGCACCGTACTGTGGGTTTCCGACGCATGTTTTAGCTGAAGGAAGAATCCCTTAAACCTGGAGAGTTGGGACCCATGGCACGGGTACCATGCAGTATGACTTCAAAGGGTCTGCATTTGCTCATCGAACCTCACCAATGCTATCAGCCCGATGTGCCCAACCTTATGTCTCACTCAGCTCTGGGTGTAGATGTGGTAAATCCAGGTTGCATCACAAGCCCTGAATGAATTATTTAAGAATTGCTCTCTATTTCACTGTCCTTGTGTTTTGTTTTTGTAATTCATTTTGATAATGGGATTTATCGGATTTTCTCTGCTGCATTCATGCAGCTGTACACACGCTTGATTCTCTTATGGAGACATATAAATCCATGGGTTTTAAGATTCTTACTTGTCAGGTATATTCCCAGGTGTTGAATATGTGGTGTCGAGTCCATTTCGTTGAGCAAGGACTAGGTCTTTTCTATTATATATTTGGTTTATGCAACGGTATCTGTGCTAATTTCAATCTCTGGTTTTATGCAACACCCCAACACACCTTTCCCCTTAAGCAAGCATAAGTTGATTTTCTAAATTTGAGACCCTGTTCTGTTTTGTAATTCAGTTCATGTGTAGCCAAGTTTACATTCCGTGTATTAGTGATATCTTATGATGTTTCTTTTTCTGTGTGACTTATTTCAGTTAGAATCATGGTACCTGAATCCACTCATTATGCCGCGACGGGCCTGATGACATAGATTTCATTGCTGAGTGATATTCCATTGTACGTACGTACCACATCTTCTTTATCAATTTTTCACATTCTGGGGTATTTAACTTGTACCGTAGACGAGGTTCTTGTAAACAGAGCCGTCCGAAACTTTGGGGTGGCTGTGAGTTTTTGATTTTAATTTCCCTAAGCTATAGGACCATAAGTGGAATTGCCGTAGGCTCCGTTGCTTTGTTTTTTAGGTGTTCCAGGAAATACCATACACTTCTCCAGAGTGGCTGTTAGTAATTTACATCCCGCCCATCAGCATAACAAGGCTCCCTGTTCTCCATGGCCTGTGCTGCCTTTCTGGATTTTACAGTTTTTTCAGATGGCCGTTTTGACCGGGGGGCAGTGAGACTTCATTGTAGTGCAGATTTCTTTAAAATGCTTGCTTGGTTGGCCAAAAAGGGCGTATGCGTTTTTTCCTGAATATATTCAGGAAAAAACGCATACGCCCTTTTTGGCCAAGAGCATCATTGTCGACGTTCTGCCTCTTTTCCTATGCTTTAAATGCAATTCCCGTCTACCCCCTGAAATCGTTTTCCTGCAATTCTGCCCCGCTTACAAGTTCTCTTCGCAGCCTTCCTTCAATATATTTTTGGACGATAGCTGTCATTTATAACTCTGCAGGTTTGTGAATTACAGTGCCCTTGAGCTCCTTTCTTCAACTCGCTATCTTGTGAGCTGGCCGCAAACCCGCAGGATTGCTTCAGGCCCTAATCTGGTTCCGGCATGGCATGCTGAGCCTTTGGTTAATTCCTCTTCCTGGTGGGAAATGAGCGTTAAATTTGCCCGTGCGGACACCTACAGCTAGTCTCGCATTGGTTCTCCGTATTCCTGTTCATGTTGCGCAGAAATTGCAAACTGTGCCAAACAGGAGGTTAAAGGCCCTGACTCTCCAAGTGGGGAGAGTGTGAGTAAAGGGTCTGGAATGGTGAACCCGAGTAAAAGCGGACGAAAACTGAGATACATTTAAAACGTTTCCCGGTCACACGGTGCACCGTACTGTGGGTTTCCGACGCATGTTTTAGCTGAAGGAAGAATCCCTTAAACCTGGAGAGTTGGGACCCATGGCAGGGGTACCATGCAGTATGACTTCAAAGGGTCTGCATTTGCTCATCGAACCTCACCAATGCTATCAGCCCGATGTGCCCAACCTTATGTCTCACTCAGCTCTGGGTGTAGATGTGGTAAATCCAGGTTGCATCACAAGCCCTGAATGAATTATTTAAGAATTGCTCTCTATTTCACTGTCCTTGTGTTTTGTTTTTGTAATTCATTTTGATAATGGGATTTATCGGATTTTCTCTGCTGCATTCATGCAGCTGTACACACGCTTGATTCTCTTATGGAGACATATAAATCCATGGGTTTTAAGATTCTTACTTGTCAGGTATATTCCCAGGTGTTGAATATGTGGTGTCAAGTCCATTTCGTTGAGCAAGGACTAGGTCTTTTCTATTATATATTTGGTTTATGCAACGGTATCTGTGCTAATTTCAATCTCTGGTTTTATGCAGCACCCCAACTCACCTTTCTCCTTAAGCAAGCATAAGTTGGTTTTCTAAATTTGAGGCCCTGTTCTGTTTTGTAATTCAGTTCATGTGTAGCCAAGTATACATTCCGTGTATTAGTGATATCTTATGATGTTTCATTTTCTGTGTGACTTATTTCAGTTAGAATCATGGTACCTGAATCCACTCATTATGCCGCGACGGGCCTGATGACATAGATTTCATTGCTGAGTGATATTCCATTGTACGTACGTACCACATCTTCTTTATCAATTTTTCACATTCTGGGGTATTTAACTTGTACCGTAGACGAGGTTCTTGTAAACAGAGCCGTCCGAAACTTTGGGGTGGCTGTGAGTTTTTGATTTTAATTTCCCTAAGCTATAGGACCATAAGTGGAATTGCCGTAGGCTCCGTTGCTTTGTTTTTTAGGTGTTCCAGGAAATACCATACACTTCTCCAGAGTGGCTGTTAGTAATTTACATCCCGCCAATCAGCATAACAAGGCTCCCTGTTCTCCATGGCCTGTGCTGCCTTTCTGGATTTTACAGTTTTTTCAGATGGCCGTTTTGACCGGGGGGCAGTGAGACTTCATTGTAGTGCAGATTTCTTTAAAATGCTTGCTTGGTTGGCCAAAAAGGGCATATGCGTTTTTTCCTGAATATATTCAGGAAAAAACGCATACGCCCTTTTTGGCCAAGAGCATCATTGTCGACGTTCTGCCTCTTTTCCTATGCTTTAAATGCAATTCCCGTCTACCCCCTGAAATCATTTTCCTGCAATTCTGCCCCGCTTACAAGTTCTCTTCGCAGCCTTCCTTCAATATATTTTTGGACGATAGCTGTCATTTATAACTCTGCAGGTTTGTGAGTTACAGTGTCCCTGAGCTCCTTTCTTCAACTCGCTATCTTGTGAGCTGGCCGAAAACCCGCAGGATTGCTTCAGGCCCTAATCTGCTTCCAGCAGGGCATGTTGAGCCTTAGGTTATTTCCTCTTCCTGGCGGGAAATGAGCGTTAAATTTGCCCGTGCAGACACCTACAGCTAGTCTCTCATTGGATCTCCCTATTCCTGTTCATCTTGAGCAGAAATTGCAAACTGTGCCAAAGAGGAGGTTAAAGCACTGACTCTCCAAGTAGGGAGACTGTTAGTAAAGGGTCTGGAATGGTGAACCCGAGTAAAAGGGGAGGAAAACTGAGATGCATTTGAAAACGTTTGCCGGTCACACGGTGCACCATACTGTGGGTTTCCCATGCATGTTTTAGCTGAAGGAAGAATCCCCTAATCCTGGAGAGTTGGGACCCTTGGAATGGGTACCATGCAGTATGACTTCAATGCGTCTGCATTTGCTCACTGAACCTCACCAATGCTATCAGCCCGAAGTGCCCAACCTTATGTCTCACTCAGCTCTGGGTGTAGATGTGGTAAATCCAGGTTGCATCACAAACCCTGAATGAATTATTAAAGAATTGCTCTCTATTTCACTGTCCTTGTGTTTTGTTTTTGTAATATATTTTGATAATGGGATTTATCGGATTTTCTCTGCTGCATTCATGCCGCTGTACACACGCTTCATTCTCTTACGGAGACATATGAATCCATGGGTTTGAATATTCTTACTAGTCAGGTGTATTCCTAGGCGTTGAATATGGGGTGTTTAGTCCATTTCGTTGAGCAAGGGTTAGGTCTTGACTATTACATATTTGGCTTATGAAAATGTATCTGTGCTAATTTCTATCTCTGTTTTGATGTGGCACCGCAACTCACCTTTCCCCTTAAGCAAGCATAAGTTGGTTTTCTAAATTTGAGACCCTGTTCTGTTTTGTAATTCAGTTCATGTGTAGCCAAGATTACATTCCGTGTATTAGTGATATCTTATGATGTTTCATTTTCTGTGTGACTTATTACACTTAGAATCATCGTAGCTGAATCCACTCATTATGCCACGACGGGCCAGATGACATAGATTTCATTGGTGAGTGATATTCCATTGTACGTACGTACCACAACTTCTTTATCCATTTTTCGCTTTCTGGGATATTTAACTTGTACCGTAGATGAGGTTCTTGTAAACAGAGCCGTCTGAAACTTTGGGTGGCTGTGTGTTTTTTATTTTAATTTCCCTAAGCTATAGGACCATAAGTGGAAGTGCCGTAGGCTCCGTTGCTTTGTTTTTTAGGTGTTTCAGGAAACACCCTACACTTCTCCAGAGTGGCTGTTGGCAATTTACATCCCGCCCATCAGCATAACAAGGCTCCCTGTTCTCCATGGCCTGTGCTGCATTTCTGGATTTTCACTTTTTTCAGATGGCCCTTTTGACCGGGGGGCAGTGAGACTTCATTGTAGTGCAGATTTCTTTAATATGCTTGCTTGGTTGGCCAAAAAGGGCCTATGCGTTTTTTCCTGAATATATTGAGGAAAAAACGCATACGCCCTTTTTGGCCAAGTGCATCATTGTCGACGTTCTGCCTCTTTTCCTATGATTTAAATGCAATTCCAGTCTACCCCCTGAAATCGTTTTCCAGCAATTCTGCCCTGCTTTCAAGTCCTCTTCGCAGCCTTCCTTCAATATATTTTTGGACGATAGCTGTCATTTATAACTCTGCAGGTTTGTGAATTACTTGGCCCCTGAGCTCCTTTCATCAAATCGCTTTCTTGTGAGCTGGCCGCAAACCCGCAGGATTGCTTCAGGCCCTAATCTGGTTCCGGCACGGCATGCTGAGCCTTTGGTTAATTCCTCTTCCTGTTTGGAAATGAGCATTAAATTTGCCCGTGCAGACACCTACAGCTAGTCTCTCATTGGTTCTCCCTATTCCTGTTCATCTTGCGCAGAAATTGCAAACTGTGCCAAACAGGAGGTTAAAGGCACGGACTCTCCAAGTGGGGAGAGTTTTAGTAAAGGGTCTGGAATTGTGAACGCGAGTAAAAGAGGACAAAAACTGAGATGCATTTGAAAACGTTTCCCGGTCACACAGTGCACCATACTCTGGGTTTCCCATGCATGCTTTAGCTGAAGGAAGAATCGCTTAAACCTGGAGAGTTGGGACCCATGGAATGGGTACCATGCAGTATGACTTCAAATGGTCTGCATTTGCTCATCGAACCTCACCAATGCTATCAGCCCGAAGTGTCCAACCTTATGTCTCACTCAGCTCTGGGTTTAGATGAGGTAAATCCAGGTTGCATCACAAGCCCTGAATGAATTATTTAAAAATTGCTCTCTATTTCACTGTCATTGTGTTTTGTTTTTGTAATTCATTTTGATATTGGATTTATCGGATTTTCTCTGCTGCCTTCATGCAGCTGTACACACGCTTGATTCTCTTATGGAGACATATAAATCCATGGGTTTGAAGATTCTTACTAGTCAGGTGTATTCCTAGGCGTTGAATATAGGGTGTTTATCCCATTTCGTTGAGCAAGGGGTACGTCTGGACTATTACATATTTAACTTATGGAATGGTATCTGTGCTAATATCTATCTCTGGTTTTATGCAGCACCCCAACTCACCTTTCCCCTTAAGCAAACATAAGTTGGTTTTCTAAATTGGAGACCCTGTTCTGTTTTGTAATTCAGTTCATGTGTAGCCAAGATTACATTCGGTGTATTAGTGATATCTTATGATGTTTCATTTTCTGTGTGACTTATTTCACTTAGAATCATCGTACCTGAATCCACTCATTATGCCACGATGGGCCAGATGACATAGATTTCATTGGTGAGTGATATTTTATTGTACGTACGTACCACAACTTCTTTATCCATTTTTCGCTTTCTGGGATATTTAACTTGTACCGTAGACTCGGTTCTTGTAAACAGAGCCGTCTGAAATTTTGGGGTGTCTGTGTGTTTTTGATTTTAATTTCCCTAAGCTATAGCACCATAAGTGGAAGTGCCGTAGGCTCCGTTGCTTTGTTTTTTAGGTGTTTCAGGAAACACCATACACTTCTCCAGAGTGGCTCTTGGCAATTTACATCCCACCCATCAGCATAACAAGGCTCCCTGTTCTCCATGGCCTGTGCTGCATTTCTGGATTTTACACTTTTTTCAGATGGCCCTTTGACCTGGGGGCAGTGAGACTTCATTGTAGTGCAGATTTCTTTAACATGCTTGCTTGGTTGGCCAAAAAGGGCGTATGCGTTTTTTCCTGAATATATTCAGGAAAAAACGCATACGCCCTTTTTGGCCAAGTGCATCATTGTCGACGTTCTGCCTCTTTTCCTATGATTTAAATGCAATTCCAGTCTACCCCCTGAAATCGTTTTCCTGCAATTCTGCCCCCCTTTCAAGTCCTCTTCGCAGACTTCCTTCAATATATTTTTGGACGATAGCTGTCATTTATAACTCTGCAGGTTTTTGAATTACAGTGCCCCTGAGCTCCTTTCTTCAAATCGCTTTCTTGTGAGCTGACCGCAAACCAGCAGGATTGCTTCAGGCCCTAATCTTGTTCCGGCACGGCATGCTGAGCCTTTGGTTACTTCCTCTTCCTGGTTGGAAATGAGCATTAAATTTGCCCGTGCAGACACCTACAGCTAGTCTCTCATTGGTTCTCCCTATTCCTGTTCATCTTGCGCAGAAATTGCAAACTGTGACAAACAGGAGGTTAAAGGCACTGACTCTCCAAGTGGGGACAGTGTTAGTAAAGGGTCTGTAATTGTTAACCCGAGTAAAAGGGGACAAAATCTGAGATGCATTGGAAAATGTTTCCCGGTCACACGGTGCACCATACTGTGGGTTTCCCATGCATGCTTTACCTGAAGGAAGAATCGCTTAAACCTGGAGAGTTGGGACCCATGGTATGGGTACCATGCATTATGACTTCAAATGGTCTGCATTTGCTCATCGAACCTCACCAATGCTATCAGCCCGAAGTGTCCAACCTTATGTCTCACTCAGCTCTGGGTTCAGATGAGGTAAATCCAGGTTGCATCACAAGCCCTGAATGAATTATTTAAGAATTGCTCTCTATTTCACTGTCATTGTGTTTTGTTTTTGTAATTCATTTTGATAATAGGATTTATCGGATTTTCTCTGCTGCCTTCATGCAGCTGTACACACGCTTGATTCTCTTATGGAGACATATATATCCATGGGTTTGAAGATTCTTACTAGTCAGGTGTATTCCTAGGCGTTGAATAGAGGGTGTTTAGCCCATTTCGTTGAGCAAGTGGTAGGTCTTGACTATTAAATATTTGACTTATGGAATGGTATCTGTGCTAACTTCTATCTCTGGTTTTATGCAGCACCCCAACTCACCTTTCCCCTTAAGCAAACATAAGTTGGTTTTCTAAATTTGAGACCCTGTTCTGTTTTGTAATTCAGTTCATGTGTAGCCAAGATTACATTCCGTGTATTAGTGATATCTTATGATGTTTCATTTTCTGTGTGACTTATTACACTTAGAATCATCGTACCTGAATCCACTCATTATGGCACGACGGGCCAGATGACATAGATTTCATTGGTGAGTGATATTCCATTGTACGTACGTACCACAACTTCTTTATCGATTTTTCGCTTTCTGGGATATTTTACTTGTACCGTAGACGAGGTTCTTGTAAACAGAGCCGTCTGAAGCTTTGGGGTGGCTGTGTGTTTTTGATTTTAATTTCCCTAAGCTATAGGACCATAAGTGGAAGTGCCGTAGGCTCCGTTGCTTTGTTTTTTAGGTGTTTCAGGAAACACCATACAATTCTCCAGAGTGGCTGTTGGCAATTTACATCCCACCCATCAGCATAACAAGGCTCCCTGTTCTCCATGGCCTGTGCTGCCTTTCTGGATTTTACACTTTTTTCAGATGACCCTTTTGACCGGGGGGCAGTGAGACTTCATTTTAGTGCAGATTTCTTTAACATGCTTGATTGGTTGGCCAAAAAGTGCGTATGCGTTTTTTCCTGAATATATTCAGGAAAAAACGCATACGCACTTTTTGGCCAAGTGCATCATTGTCGACGTTCTGCCTCTTTTCCTATGCTTTAAATGCAATTCCAGTCTACCCCCTGAAATCGTTTTCCTGCAATTCTGCCCCGCTTTCAAGTCCTCTTCGCAGCCTTCCTTCAATATATTTTTGGACGATAGCTGTCATTTATAACTCTGCAGGTTTGTGAATTACAGTGCCCCTGAGCTCCTTTCTTCAAATCGCTTTCTTGTGAGCTGGCCGCAAACCCGCAGGATTGCTTCAGGCCCTAATCTGTTTCCGACACGGCATGTTGAGCCTTTGGTTAATCCCTCTTGTGGTGGGAAATCAGCATTAAATTTGCCCGTGCAGACACCTACAGCTAGTCTCTCATTGGTTCTCCCTATTCCTGTTTATTTGGTCAGAATTTGCAAACTGTGCCAAACAGGAGGTTAAAGGCACTGACTCTCCAAGTGGGGAGAGTGTTAGTAAAGTGTCTGGAATTGTGAACCCGAGTAAAAGGGGATGAAAACTGAGGTGCATTTGAAAACGTTTCCCAGTCACACGGTGCACCATACTGTGGGTTTCCCATGCATGCTTTAGCTGAAGGAAGAATCGCTTAAACCTGGAGAGTTGGGAACCATGGAATGGGTACCATGCATTATGACTTCAAATGGTCTGCATTTGCTCATCGAACCTCACCAATGCTATCAGCCCGAAGTGTCCAACCTTATGTCTCACTCAGCTCTGGGTTCAGATGAGGTAAATCCAGGTTGCATCACAAGCCCTGAATGAATTATTTAAGAATTGCTCTCTATTTCACTGTCATTGTGTTTTGTTTTTGTAATTCATTTTGATAATAGGATTTATCGGATTTTCTCTGCTGCCTTCATGCAGCTGTACACACGCTTGATTCTCTTATGGAGACATATAAATCCATGGGTTTGAAGATTCTTACTAGTCAGGTGTATTCCTAGGCGTTGAATAGAGGGTGTTTAGCCCATTTCGTTGAGCAAGTGGTAGGTCTTTACTATTAAATATTTGACTTATGGAATGGTATCTGTGCTAACTTCTATCTCTGGTTTTATGCAGCACCCCAACTCACCTTTCCCCTTAAGCAAACATAAGTTGGTTTTCTAAATTTGAGACCCTGTTCTGTTTTGTAATTCAGTTCATGTGTAGCCAAGATTACATTCCGTGTATTAGTGATATCTTATGATGTTTCATTTTCTGTGTGACTTATTACACTTAGAATCATCGTACCTGAATCCACTCATTATGGCACGACGGGCCAGATGACATAGATTTCATTGGTGAGTGATATTCCATTGTACGTACGTACCACAACTTCTTTATCCATTTTTCGCTTTCTGGGATATTTTACTTGTACCGTAGACGAGGTTCTTGTAAACAGAGCCGTCTGAAACTTTGGGGTGGCTGTGTGTTTTTGATTTTAATTTCCCTAAGCTATAGGACCATAAGTGGAAGTGCCGTAGGCTCCATTGCTTTGTTTTTTAGGTGTTTCAGGAAACACCATACACTTCTCCAGAGTGGCTCTTGGCAATTTACATCCCACCCATCAGCATAACAAGGCTCCCTGTTCTCCATGGCCTGTGCTGCCTTTCTGGATTTTACACTTTTTTCAGATGACCCTTTTGACCGGGGGGCAGTGAGACTTCATTGTAGTGCAGATTTCTTTAACATGCTTGCTTGGTTGGCCAAAAAGTGCGTATGCATTTTTTCCTGAATATATTCAGGAAAAAACGCATACGCCCTTTTTGGCCAAGTGCATCATTGTCGACGTTCTGCCTCTTTTCCTATGTTTTAAATGCAATTCCAGTCTACACCCTGAAATCGTTTTCCTGCAATTCTACCCCGCGTTCAAGTCCTCTTCGCAGCCTTCCTTCAATATATTTTTGGACGATAGCTGTCATTTATAACTCTGCAGGTTTGTGAATTACAGTGCCCCTGAGCTCCTTTCTTCAAATCGCTTTCTTGTGAGCTGGCCGCAAACCCGCATGATTGCTTCAGGCCCTAATCTGTTTCCGACACGGCATGTTGAGCCTTTGGTTAATCCCTCTTGTGGTGGGAAATCAGCATTAAATTTGCCCGTGCAGACACCTACAGCTAGTCTCTCATTGGTTCTCCCTATTCCTGTTTATTTGGTCAGAATTTGCAAACTGTGCCAAACAGGAGGTTAAAGGCACTGACTCTCCAAGTGGGGAGAGTGTTAGTAAAGTGTCTGGAATTGTGAACCCGAGTAAAAGGGGATGAAAACTGAGATGCATTTGAAAACGTTTCCCAGTCACACGGTGCACCATACTGTGGGTTTCCCATGCATGCTTTAGCTGAAGGAAGAATCGCTTAAACCTGGAGAGTTGGGACCCATGGAATGGGTACCATGCAGTATGACTTCAAATGGTCTGCATTTGCTCATCGAACCTCACCAATGCTATCAGCCCGAAGTGTCCAACCTTATGTCTCACTCAGCTCTGGGTTCAGATGAGGTAAATCCAGGTTGCATCACAAGCCCTGAATGAATTATTTAAGAATTGCTCTCTATTTCACTGTCATTGTGTTTTGTTTTTGTAATTCATTTTGATAATAGGATTTATCGGATTTTCTCTGCTGCCTTCATGCAGCTGTACACACGCTTGATTCTCTTATTGAGACATATAAATCCATGGGTTTGAAGATTCTTACTAGTCAGGTGTATTCCTAGGTGTTGAATAGAGGGTGTTTAGCCCATTTCGTTGAGCACGTGGTAGGTCTTGACTATTAAATATTTGACTTATGGAATGGTATCTGTGCTAACTTCTATCTCTGGTTTTATGCAGCACCCCAACTCACCTTTCCCCTTAAGCAAACATAAGTTGGTTTTCTAAATTTGAGACCCTGTTCTGTTTTGTAATTCAGTTCATGTGTAGCCAAGATTACATTCCGTGTATTAGTGATATCTTATGATGTTTCATTTTCTGTGTGACTTATTACACTTAGAATCATCGTACCTGAATCCACTCATTATGCCACGACGGGCCAGATGACATAGATTTCATTGGTGAGTGATATTCCATTGTACGTACGTACCACAACTTCTTTATCCATTTTTCGCTTTCTGGGATATTTTACTTGTACCGTAGACGAGGTTCTTGTAAACAGAGCCGTCTGAAACTTTGGGGTGGCTGTGTGTTTTTGATTTTAATTTCCCAAAGCTATAGGACCATAAGTGAAAGTGCCGTAGGCTCCGTTGCTTTGTTTTTTAGGTGTTTCAGGAAACACCATACACTTCTCCAGAGCGGCTGTTGGCAATTTACATCCCACCCATCAGCATAACAAGGCTCCCTGTTCTCCATGGCCTGTGCTGCCTTTCTGGATTTTACACTTTTTTCAGATGGCCCTTTTGACCGGGGGGCAGTGAGACTTCATTGTAGTGCAGATTTCTTTAACATGCTTGCTTGGTTGGCCAAAAAGTGCGTATGCGTTTTTTCCTGAATATATTCAGGAAAAAACGCATACGCCCTTTTTGGCCAAGTGCATCATTGTCGACGTTCTGCCTCTTTTCCTATGCTTTAAATGCAATTCCAGTCTACCCCCTGAAATCGTTTTCCTGCAATTCTGCCCCGCTTTCAAGTCCTCTTCGCAGCCTTCCTTCAATATATTTTTGGACGATAGCTGTCATTTATAACTCTGCAGGTTTGTGAATTACTTGGCCCCTGAGCTCCTTTCTTCAAATCGCTTTCTTGTGAGCTGGCCGCAAACCCGCAGGATTGCTTCAGGCCCTAATCTGGTTCCGGCACGGCATGCTGAGCCTTTGGTTAATTCCTCTTCCTGGTTGGAAATGAGCATTAAATTTGCCCGTGCAGACACCTACAGCTAGTCTCTACTTGGTTCTCCCTATTCCTGTTTATTTGGTCAGAATTTGCAAACTGTGCCAAACAGGAGGTTAAAGGCACTGACTCTCCAAGTGGGGAGAGTGTTAGTAAAGTGTCTGGAATTGTGAACCCGAGTAAAAGGGGATGAAAACTGAGATGCATTTGAAAACGTTTCCCAGTCACACGGTGCACCATACTGTGGGTTTCCCATGCATGCTTTAGCTGAAGGAAGAATCGCTTAAACCTGGAGAGTTGGGACCCATGGAATGGGTACCATGCAGTATGACTTCAAATAGTCTGCATTTGCTCATCGAACCTCACCAATGCTATCAGCCCGAAGTGTCCAACCTTATGTCTCACTCAGCTCTGAGTTCAGATGAGGTAAATCCAGGTTGCATCACAAGCCCTGAATGAATTATTTAAGAATTGCTCTCTATTTCACTGTCAATGTGTTTTGTTTTTGTAATTCATTTTGATAATAGGATTTATCGGATTTTCTCTGCTGCCTTCATACAACTGTACACACGCTTGATTCTCTTATGGAGACATATAAATCCATGGGTTTGAAGATTCTTACTAGTCAGGTGTATTCCTAGGCGTTGAATAGAGGGTGTTTAGCCCATTTCGTTGAGCAAGGGGTAGGTCTTTACTATTACGTATTTGACGTATGGAATGGTATCTGTGCTAACTTCTATCTCTGGTTTTATGCAGCACCCCAACTCACCTTTCCCCTTACGCAATCATAAGTTGGTTTTCTAAATTTGAGACCCTGTTCTGTTTTGTAAATCAGTTCATGTGTAGCCAAGATTACATTCCGTGTATTAGTGATATCTTATGATGTTTCATTTTCTGTGTGACTTATTTCACTTAGAATCATCGTACCTGAATCCACTCATTATGCCACGATGGGCCAGATGACATAGATTTCATTGGTGAGTGATATTCCATTGTACGTACGTACCACAACTTCTTTATCCATTTTTCGCTTTCTGGGATATTTTACTTGTACCGTAGACGAGGTTCTTGTAAACAGAGCCGTCTGAAACTTTGGGGTGGCTGTGTGTTTTTGATTTTAATTTCCCTAAGCTATAGGACCATAAGTGGAAGTGCCGTAGGCTCCGTTGCTTTGTTTTTTAGGTGTTTCAGGAAACACCATACACTTCTCCAGAGTGGCTCTTGGCAATTTACATCCCACCCATCAGCATAACAAGGCTCCCTGTTCTCCATGGCCTGTGCTGCCTTTCTGGATTTTACACTTTTTTCAGATGACACTTTTGACCGGGGGGCAGTGAGACTTCATTGTAGTGCAGATTTCTTTAACATGCTTGCTTGGTTGGCCAAAAAGGGCGTATGCGTTTTTTCCAGAATATATTCAGGAAAAAACGCATACGGACTTTTTGGCCAAGTGCATCATTGTCGACGTTCTGCCTCTTTTCCTATGTTTTAAATGCAATTCCAGTCTACACCCTGAAATCGTTTTCCTGCAATTCTACCCCGCGTTCAAGTCCTCTTCGCATCCTTATTTCAATATATTTTTGGACGATAGCTGTCATTTATAACTCTGCAGGTTTGTGAATTACTTGGCCCCTGAGCTCCTTTCTTCAAATCGCTTTCTTGTGAGCTGGCCGCAAACCCGCAGGATTGCTTCAGGCCCTAATCTGGTTCCGGCACGGCATGCTGAGCCTTTGGTTAATTCCTCTTCCTGGTTGGAAATGAGCATTAAATTTGCCCGTGCAGACACCTACAGCTAGTCTCTACTTGGTTCTCCCTATTCCTGTTTATTTGGTCAGAATTTGCAAACTGTGCCAAACAGGAGGTTAAAGGCACTGACTCTCCAAGTGGGGAGAGTGTTAGTAAAGTGTCTGGAATTGTGAACCCGAGTAAAAGGGGATGAAAACTGAGATGCATTTGAAAACGTTTCCCAGTCACACGGTGCACCATACTGTGGGTTTCCCATGCATGCTTTAGCTGAAGGAAGAATCGCTTAAACCTGGAGAGTTGGGACCCATGGAATGGGTACCATGCAGTATGACTTCAAATAGTCTGCATTTGCTCATCGAACCTCACCAATGCTATCAGCCCGAAGTGTCCAACCTTATGTCTCACTCAGCTCTGGGTTCAGATGAGGTAAATCCAGGTTGCATCACAAGCCCTGAATGAATTATTTAAGAATTCCTCTCTATTTCACTGTCATTGTGTTTTGTTTTTGTAATTCATTTTGATAATAGGATTTATCGGATTTTATCTGCTGCCTTCATACAGCTGTACACACGCTTGATTCTCTTATGGAGACATATAAATCCATGGGTTTGAAAATTCTTACTAGTCAGGTGTATTCCTAGGCGTTGAATAGAGGGTGTTTAGCCCATTTCGTTGAGCAAGGGGTAGGTCTTTACTATTACGTATTTGACGTATGGAATGGTATCTGTGCTAACTTCTATCTCTGGTTTTATGCAGCACCCCAACTCACCTTTCCCCTTACGCAATCATAAGTTGGTTTTCTAAATTTGAGACCCTGTTCTGTTTTGTAAATCAGTTCATGTGTAGCCAAGATTACATTCCGTGTATTAGTGATATCTTATGATGTTTCATTTTCTGTGTGACTTATTTCACTTAGAATCATCGTACCTGAATCCACTCATTATGCCACGATGGGCCAGATGACATAGATTTCATTGGTGAGTGATATTCCATTGTACGTACGTACCACAACTTCTTTATCCATTTTTCGCTTTCTGGGATATTTTACTTGTACCGTAGACGAGGTTCTTGTAAACAGAGCCGTCTGAAACTTTGGGGTGGCTGTGTGTTTTTGATTTTAATTTCCCTAAGCTATAGGACCATAAGTGGAAGTGCCGTAGGCTCCGTTGCTTTGTTTTTTAGGTGTTTCAGGAAACACCATACACTTCTCCAGAGTGGCTCTTGGCAATTTACATCCCACCCATCAGCATAACAAGGCTCCCTGTTCTCCATGGCCTGTGCTGCCTTTCTGGATTTTACACTTTTTTCAGATGACACTTTTGACCGGGGGGCAGTGAGACTTCATTGTAGTGCAGATTTCTTTAACATGCTTGCTTGGTTGGCCAAAAAGTGCGTATGCGTTTTTTCCAGAATATATTCAGGAAAAAACGCATATGCACTTTTTGGCCAAGTGCATCATTGTCGACGTTCTGCCTCTTTTCCTATGTTTTAAATGCAATTCCAGTCTACACCCTGAAATCGTTTTCCTGCAATTCTACCCCGCGTTCAAGTCCTCTTCGCAGCCTTATTTCAATATATTTTTGGACGATAGCTGTCATTTATAACTCTGCAGGTTTGTGAATTACAGTGCCCCTGAGCTCCTTTCTTCAAATCGCTTTCTTGTGAGCTGGCCGCAAACCCGCATGATTGCTTCAGGCCCTAATCTGTTTCCGACACGGCATGTTGAGCCTTTGGTTAATCCCTCTTGTGGTGGGAAATGAGCATTAAATTTGCCCGTGCAGACACCTACAGCTAGTCTCTCATTGGTTCTCCCTATTCCTGTTTATTTGGTCAGAATTTGCAAACTGTGCCAAACAGGAGGTTAAAGGCACTGACTCTCCAAGTGGGGAGAGTGTTAGTAAAGTGTCTGGAATTGTGAACCCGAGTAAAAGGGGATGAAAACTGAGATGCATTTGAAAACGTTTCCCAGTCACACGGTGCACCATACTGTGGGTTTCCCATGCATGCTTTAGCTGAAGGAAGAATCGCTTAAACCTGAGAGTTGGGACCCATGGAATGGGTACCATGCAGTATGACTTCAAATGGTCTGCATTTGCTCATCGAACCTCACCAATGCTATCAGCCCGAAGTGTCCAACCTTATGTCTCACTCAGCTCTGGGTTCAGATGAGGTAAATCCAGGTTGCATCACATGCCCTGAATGAATTATTTAAGAATTGCTCTCTATTTCACTGTCATTGTGTTTTGTTTTTGTAATTCATTTTGATAATAGGATTTATCGGATTTTCTCTGCTGCCTTCATGCAGCTGTACACACGCTTGATTCTCTTATGGAGACATATAAATCCATGGGTTTGAAGATTCTTACTAGTCAGGTGTATTCCTAGGCGTTGAATAGAGGGTGTTTAGCCCATTTCGTTGAGCAAGTGGTAGGTCTTGACTATTAAATATTTGACTTATGGAATGGTATCTGTGCTAACTTCTATCTCTGGTTTTATGCAGCACCCCAACTCACCTTTCCCCTTACGCAAACATAAGTTGGTTTTCTAAATTTGAGACCCTGTTCTGTTTTGTAAATCAGTTCATGTGTAGCCAAGATTACATTCCGTGTATTAGTGATATCTTATGATGTTTCATTTTCTGTGTGACTTATTTCACTTAGAATCATCGTACCTGAATCCACTCATTATGCCACGATGGGCCACATGACATAGATTTCATTGATGAGTGATATTCCATTGTACGTACCTACCACAACTTCTTTATCCATTTTTCGCATTCTGGGATATTTTACTTGTACCGTAGACGAGGTTCTTGTAAACAGAGCCGTCTGAAACTTTGGGGTGGCTGTGTGTTTTTGATTTTAATTTCCCTAAGCTATAGGACCATAAGTGGAAGTGCCGTAGGCTCCGTTGCTTTGTTTTTTAGGTGTTTCAGGAAACACCATACACTTCTCCAGAGTGGCTCTTGGCAATTTACATCCCGCCCATCAGCATAACAAGGCTCCCTGTTCTCCATGGCCTGTGCTGCATTTCTGGATTTTACACATTTTTCAGATGGCCCTTTTGACCAGGGGGCAGTGAGACTTCATTGTAGTGCAGATTTCTTTAATATGCTTGCTTGGTTGGCCAAAAAGGGCCTATGCGTTTTTTCCTGAATATATTGAGGAAAAACCGCATACGCCCTTTTTGGCCAAGTGCATCATTGTCGACGTTCTGCCTCTTTTCATATGCTTTAAATGCAATTCCAGTCTACCCCCTGAAATCGTTTTCCAGAAATTCTGCCCTGCTTTCAAGTCCTCTTCACAGCGTTCCTTCAATATATTTTTGGACGATAGCTGTCATTTATAACTCTGCAGGTTTGTGAATTATTTGGCCCCTGAGCTCCTTTCTTCAAATCGCTTTATTGTGAGCTGGCCGCAAACCCGCAGCATTGCTTCAGGCCCTAATCTGGTTCCAGCATGGCATGCTGAGCCTTTGGTTAATTCCTCTTCCTGGTTGGAAATGAGCGTTAAATTTTCCCGTGCAGACACCTACAGCTAGTCTCTCATTGGTTCTCCCTATTCCTGTTCATCTTGCGCAGAAATTGCAAACTGTGCCAAACAGGAGGTTAAAGGCACTGACTCTCCAAGTGGGGAGAGTTTTAGTAAAGGGTCTGGAATTGTGAACCCGAGTAAAAGGGGACAGAGACTGAGATGCATTTGAAAACGTTTCCCGGTCACACGGTGCACCATAATGTGGGTTTCCCATGCATGCTTTAGCTGAAGAAAGAATCGCTTAAACCTGGAGAGTTGGGACCCGTGGACTGGGTACCATGCAGTATGACTTCAAATGGTCTGCATTTGCTCATCGAACCTCACCAATGCTATCAGCCCGAAGTGTCCAACCTTATGTCTCACTCAGCTCTGGGTATAGATGAGGTAAATCCACGTTGCATCACAAGCCCTGAATGAATTATTTAAGAATTGCTCTCTATTTCACTGTCATTGTGTTTTGTTTTTGTAATTCATTTTGATAATAGGATTTATCGGATTTTCTATGCTGCCTTCATGTAGCTGTACACACACTTGATTCTCTTATGGAGACATATAAATCCATGGGTTTGAAGATTCTTACTAGTCAGGTGTATTCCTAGGCATTGAATATAGGGTGTTTAGCCCATTTCGTTGAGCAAGTGGTAGGTCTTGACTATTACATATTTGACTTATGGAATGGTATCTGTGCTAATTTCTATCTCTGGTTTTATGCAGCACCCAACTCACCTTTCTCCTTAAGCAAACATAAGTTGGTTTTCTAAATTTGAGACCCTGTTCTGTTTTGTAATTCAGTTCATGTGTAGCCAAGATTACATTCCGTGTATTAGTGATATCTTATGATATTTCATTTTCTGTGTGACTTATTTCACTTAGAATCATTGTACCTGAATTCAATCATTATGCCACGACGGGCCTGATGATATAGATTTCATTGGTGAGTGATATTCCATTGTACTTACGTACCACAACTTCTTTATCCATTTTTCGCTTTCTGGGATATTTAACTTGTACCGTAGAAGATGTTCTTGTAAACAGAGCCGTCTGAAACTTTGGGGAGGCTCTGTGTTTTTGATTTTAATTTCCCTAAGCTATAGGACCATAAGTGGAAGTGCCGTAGGCTCCGTTGCTTTGTTTTTTAGGTGTTTCAGGAAACACCATACACTTCTCCAGAGTGGCTGTTGGCAATTTACATCCCACCCAACAGCATAACATGGCTCCCTGTTCTCCATGGCCTGTGCTGCCTTTCTGGATTTTACACTATTTTCAGATGGCCCTTTTGATTGGGGGGCAGTGAGACTTCATTGTAGTGCAGATTTGTCTAACATGCTTGCTTGGTTGGCCAAAAAGGGCGTATGCGTTTTTTCCTGAATATATTCAGGAAAAAACGCATACGCCGTTTTTGGCCACGTGCATCATTGTCGACGTTCTGCCTCTTTTCCTATGCTTTAAATGCAATTCTACTCTACTCCCCGAAACCACTTTCCTGCAATTCTGCCCCGATTTCAAGTCTTCTTCGCAGCCTTCCTTCAATATATTTTTGGACAATAGCTGTCATTTATAACTTTGCAGGTTTGAGAATTACAGTGCCCCTGAGCTCCTTTCTTCAAATCGCTTTCTGATGAGCTGGCCGCAAACCCGCAGGATTGCTTCAGGCCCTAATCTGGTTCTGGCAAGGCATGCTGAGCGTTTGGTTAATTCCACTTCCTGGTGGGAAATGAGCATTAAATTTGCCCGTGCAGACACCTACAGGTAGTCTCTCATTCGTTCTCCCTATTCCTGTTCATCTTGCGCAGAAATTGCAAACTGTGCCAAACAGGAGGTTAAAGGCACTGACTCTCCAAGTGGGGAGAGTGTTAGTAAAGGGTCTGGAATTGTGAACCCGAGTAAAAGGGGACGAAAACTGAGATGCATTTGAAAACGTTTCCCTGTGACACGGTGCACCATACTGTCGGTTTCCCATGCATGTTTTAGCTGAAGGAAGAATCGCTTAAACCTGGAGAGTTCGGACCCATGGAATGGGTACCATGCAGTATGACTTCAAATGGTCTGCATTTGCTCATTGAACCTCACCAATGCTATCAGCCCGAAGTGTCCACCCTTATGTCTCACTCAGCTCTGGGTGTAGATGAGGTAAATCCAGGTTGCATCACAAGCCCTGAATGAATTATTTAAGAATTGCTCTCTATTTCACTGTCATTGTGTTTTGTTTTTGTAATTCATTTTGATAATGGGATTTATCGGATTTTTTCTGCTGCATTCATGCAGCTATACACATGCTTGATTCTCTTATGGAGACATATAAATCCATGGGTTTGAAGATTCTTACTAGTCAGGTGTATTCCTAGGCGTTGAATATAGGGTGTTTATCCCATTTCGTTGAGCAAGGGGTAGGTCTGGACTATTACATATTTAACTTATGGAATGGTATCTGTGCTAATATCTATCTCTGGTTTTATGCAGCACCCCAACTCACCTTTCCCCTTAAGCAAACATAAGTTGGTTTTCTAAATTTGAGACCCTGTTCTCTTTTGTAATTCACTTCATGTGTAGCCAAGATTACATTCCGTGTATTAGTGATATCATATGATGTTACATTTTCTGTGTGACTTATTTCACTTAGAATCATCGTACGTGAATCCACTCATTATGCCACGATGGGCCAGATGACATAGATTTCATTGGTGAGTGATATTCCATTGTACGTGCGTACCACAATTTCTTTATCCATTTTTCGCTTTCTGGGATATTTAACTTGTACCGTAAACGAGGTTCTTGTAAACAGAGCCGTCTGAAACTTTGGGGTGGCTGTGTGTTTTTGATTTTAATTTCCCTAAGCTATAGGACCATAAGTGGAAGTGCCGTAGGCTCCGTTGCTTTGTTTTTTAGGTGTTTCAGGAAACACCATACACTTCTCCAGAGTGGCTGTTGGCAATTTACATCCCACCCATCAGCATAACAAGGCTCCCTGTTCTCCATGGCCTGTGCTGCATTTCTGGATTTTACACTTTTTTCAGATAGCCCTATTGACCGGGGGGCAGTGAGACTTCATTGTAGTGCAGATTTCTTTAACATGCTTGCTTGGTTGGCCAAAAAGGGCGTATGCGTTTTTTCCTGAATATATTCAGGAAAAAACGCATACGCCCTTTTTGGCCAAGTGCATCATTGTCAAAGTTCTGCCTCTTTTCCTATGCTTTAAATGCAATTCCAGTCTACCCCCTGAAATCGTTTTCCTGCAATTCTGCCCCGCTTTCAAGTCCTCTTCGCAGCCTTCCTTCAATATATTTTTGGACAATAGCTGTCATTTATAACTCTGCAGGTTTGTGAATTACACTGCCCCTGAGCTCCTGTCTTCAAATCGCTTTCTTGTGAGCTGGCCGCAAACCCGCAGGATTGCTTCAGGCCCTAATCTGGTTCCGGCACGGCATGCTGAGCCTTTGGTTAATTCATCTTCCTGGTTGGAAATGAGCGTTAAATTTGCCCGTGCAGACACCTACAGCTAGTCTCTCATTGGTTCTCCCTATTCCTGTTTATCTTGCTCAGAAATTGCAAACTGTGCCAAACAGGAGGTTAAAGGCACTGACTCTCCAAGTGGGGAGAGTGTTAGTAAAGTGTCTGGAATTGTGAACCCGAGTAAAAGGGATGAAATCTGAGATGCATTTGAAAATGTTTCCCAGTCACACGGTGCACCATACTGTGGGTTTCCCATGCATGCTTTAGCTGAAGGAAGAATCGCTTAAACCTGGAGAGTTGGGACCCATGGAATGGGTACCATGCAGTATGACTTCAAGTGGTCTGCATTTGCTCATCGAACCTTACCAATGCTATCAGCCCGAAGTGTCCAACCTTATGTCTCACTGAGCTCTGGGTTCAGATGAGGTAAATCCAGGTTGCATCACAAGCCCTGAATGAATTATTTAAGAATTGCTCTCTATTTCACTGTCATTGTGTTTTGTTTTTGTAATTCATTTTGATAATAGGATTTATCGGATTTTCTCTGCTGCCTTCATGCAGCTGTACACACGCTTGATTCTCTTATGGAGACATATAAATCCATGGGTTTGAAGATTCTTACTAGTCAGGTGTATTCCTAGGCGTTGAATAGAGGGTGTTTAGCCCATTTCGTTGAGCAAGGGGTAGGTTTTTACTATTACGTATTTGACGTAGGGAATGGTATGTGTGCTAACTTCTATCTCTGGTTTTATGCAGCACCCCAACTCACCTTTCCCCTTAAGCTAACATAAGTTGGTTTTCTAAATTTGAGACCCTGTTCTGTTTTGTAATTCAGTTCATGTGTAGCCAAGATTACATTCCGTGTATTAGTGATATCTTATGATATTTCATTTTCTGTGTGACTTATTTCACTTAGAATCATTGTACCTGAATTCAATCATTATGCCACAAGGGGCCTGATGATATAGATTTCATTGGTGAGTGATATTCCATTGTATGTACGTACCACAACTTCTTTATCCATTTTTCGCTTTCTGGGATATTTAACTTGTACCGTAGAAGATGTTCTTGTAAACAGAGCCGTCTGAAACTTTGGGGCGGCTGTGTGTTTTTGATTTTAATTTCCCTAAGCTATAGGACCATAAGTGGAAGTGCCGTAGGCTCCGTTGCTTTGTTTTTTAGGTGTTTCAGGAAACACCATACACTTCTCCAGAGTGGCTGTTGGCAATTTACATCCCACCCATCAGCATAACATGGCTCCCTGTTCTCCATGGCCTGTGCTGCCTTTCTGGATTTTACACTTTTTTCAGATGACCCTTTTGACCGGGGAGGAGTGAGACTTCATTGTAGTGCAGATTTCTTTAACATGCTTGCTTGGTTGGCCAAAAAGGGCGTATGCGTTTTTTCCTGAATATATTCAGGAAAAAACGCATAAGCCCTTTTTGGACACGTGCATCATTGTCGACGTTCTGCCTCTTTTCCTATGCTTTTAATGCAATTCCACTCTACTCCCTGAAACCGCTTTCCTGCAATTCTGCCCTGATTTCAAGTCCTCTTCGCAGCCTTCCTTCAATATATTTTTGGACAATAGCTATCATGTATAACTTTGCAGGATTGAGAATTACAGTGCCCCTGAGCTCCTTTCTTCAAATCGCTTTCTTGTGAGCTGGCCGCAAACCCGCAGGATTGATTCAGGCCCTAATCTGGTTCCGGCACGGCATGCTGAGCGTTTGGTTAATTCCTATTCCCGGTTGGAAATGAGCGTTAAATTTGCCCGTGCAGACACCTACAGCTAGTCTCTCATTGGTTCTCCCTATTCCTGTTCATCTTGCGCAGAAATTGCAAACTCTCCCAAACAGCAGGTTAAAGGCACTGACTCTCCAAGTGGGGAGAGTGTTAGTAAAGGGTCTGGAATGGTGAAGCCGAGTAAAAGGGGCCGAAAACTGAGATGCATTTGAAAACGTTTCCCAGTCACACGGTGCACCATACCGTGGGTTTCCCATGCATGTTTTAGCTGAAGGAAGAATCGCTTAAACCTGGAGAGTTGGGACCCATGGAATGGGTACCATGCAGTATGACATCAAATGGTCTGCATTTGCTCATCGAACCACACCAATGCTATCAGCCTGAAGTGTCCAACCTTATGTCTCACTCAGCTCTGGGTGTAGATGAGGTAAATCCAGGTTGTATCACAAGCCCTGAATGAATTATTTAAGCATTGCTCTCTATTTCACTGTCATTGTGTTTTGTTTTTTAATATATTTTGATAATGGGATTTATCGGATTTTCTCTGCTGCTTTCATGCAGCTGCACACACGCTTGATTCTCTTATGGAGACATATAAATCCATGGGTTTGAAGATTCTTACTAGTCAGGTGTATTCGTAGGCGTTGAATATAGGGTGTTTAGCCCATTTCGTTGAGCAAGGGGTAGGTCTTAACTATTACATATTTGACTTATGGAATGGTATCTGTGCTAATTTCTATCTCTGGTTTTATGCAGCACCCAACTCACCTTTCTCCTTAAGCAAACATAAGTTGGTTTTCTAAATTTGAGACCCTGTTCTGTTTTGTAATTCAGTTCATGTGTAGCCAAGATTACATTCTGTGTATTAGTGATATCTTATGATATTTCATTTTCTGTGTGACTTATTTCACTTAGAATCATTGTACCTGAATTCAATCATTATGCCACGACGGGCCTGATGATATAGATTTCATTGGTGAGTGATATTCCATTGTACTTACGTACCACAACTTCTTTATCCAT